>NC_084604.1:28889489-29194489 GCF_033807715.1 Cololabis saira | reverse complement strand
GGTAATCTGATAGGATAATCTTATAAGATTTAAGATAATCAGTAGTTGGTGTGGAAGAAGAAAAACAGCCCGATAATCTTTATGTGTGTAACCCGCTTAAGATGCTATGAACACTCGGACCCACATGTTGTTAAATCTGGTGGATTTCAATTCTTTTTTTTTTTTGTACAGTATTTGTTTTGCTGAAACTCTTACTGCTGTAGCAGTACATAATGGTAATTTAACTAAGTGGAGTCCAGTTTGGTCTTAAATCATTAGATTTTTGAAATCACATCTCGGACCAAAACTGCACGACATGAAGTGCGATTAACGCTTGAATAAAAAGTAAAACAAAACAACAAAAACAAAATCCTCTTTGAAATGACACAACAATTAATTTCCAAAGGGGCATTTTTATGTATAACTCATCTGGTTTATTGATGAATTGATCTTGATTATTTTGTAATCAAATAACAGGACGTATTATTTGAAAGAAAAAGGAAACTGGGAAACCCTTTCATCCTGTTGCGGCTCTGCATTTGTTGTGTGAGTTGTGCTTGTTTTGGTCTCCGGATCATAACGGCCCTTAAGGACAGGCTGCAGAAATAAATCCAAATTCATCCTCAAAAGTGACAAAACACTCGTGGAAATTACTTGAAACTCATCTGCTGCAAACAGATCATCATCATTAGCTGCAAACTATATATAGTTCAATTTTGGCATCAGTTTCTGCAAAAAACTATCTTTCTGATCTCTTATTGGCCAAAACAGGATCGTTCTAACATCATATAAGCTGTTTTATTTTAATGCTTACTTGTTTGCATGAAGCAATGATACAATTTGGCTCACAGCTGTGCACTTTGTTCCAAAGTCACACTATTTTGAAGTCCAGTCTGCATGGATTAAAAGTGGTTATAAAATGGTTGGAATAAATTGAATAATAAAATGAACGAGATGACCTACTTGAAACATTTGTTTGTGCTTGCACTTGTTATTCATCACTACTAATACTACAATCCATCATCATCCAACGGTTCCAACTCCTTCATTTGCAAAAGTCACTTTACAATTGATGTGCGTGCTGCATTCAATATTGTACTGAGATTGAGTCAATTTGCGCATACGGTTATAGACTTTGTGTTAATCTCCTTTATTTGTGGAGAAACTAGTCACAACATGTTGATTTTCTGACTCATATGAATCCATGAGGTCAAAGCCAGTGTTTTCTCGCTGCATCCATGGCAGTTAACGTCCTCAATCAACTCATCTGAAGCCGACTGTGGTTGAATTATTGTAAATCACTGTTGCAATGTCGGAGAAATATTTCTGCTACAGTAATTATATCTACACTGTTTGAACTCTCCCCAAGTAATTACACTCCTATCAACGGTCAGCTTCACTTAGAGATCTCTGGGTATTTTGCTCTGAGCTGCAAAACAAATTACCTAAGGTTCAACAAAGGATCAGCTTTGTTCTTGCTAACAGATACTTTTAATTACTCAGTTGGAACATCTGCTTCCTTTACTTAAGGGTACCAAGAGTGAATGAAACCATTTCTTCCTTTCTTAGTTCTTAGCATTGATTTTTGTCTTCCATGCTTTCTTGCTTCTGCAAATGCTTAATTGTTTTTATGGTTGCTTGCACCCCCCCCAAATCAATACTCAAATTAAAAATCTAATGCTTTAACATCTAGAATCTCTAGAGTTGTGATAAATAGAAGTGTGACTTTAGTTAAAGGGGAAAATGTTGGAAAGTTATGTGGTTCTATTTGTTGTGACAGGGAAAAAAATCATTCAGAAGTTTATCGAAAAGACTGTCCTAAAGAAGAATATAGTTTTACTCTGGTTAAAGACTACAGAACACACAAAAGTGATGAACAATCTCTCTTATAACCCTCTCTCATGGATCTGCAATGCCATCTGATTCATCTGGATATTTGACACTTGCCCTATGCCCCTGGTATCATATTTATGTTCATTACTCATTTTGACAACAGAGCAGTGTCCTTTCATGCCAGATTATGATCTGTTAGCATTTAATGATTTCCATGCATTAGTATAAAAATCATTATTTCTTACATATTTTATATGCACTGTATATTTCATATATGAGGCAGCAGTGCTTAGCTCTAGCCTAAGGGGCCAAACCCATTCACTTCACAAAACCAAAGTGGGTCTGGTACCCCTTCCCACTATATCCACTGATTTAGAATGTACTAAACTAGTTTTTGTCAGTTAGGGGTGCAGATTTTAGTAATGACTCATTCATTAGTGTCCAAGAGCTGCTATTCAAAACAACCAAGGTAGCTACAGAATTGCTAATAACACCTTGGATCAACACAAACGACATTACTGCAAGGCATTTGAATATCTTTTGTTGACATGAATCTGGCTTTCCTTATAATTTATAAGAATATAATTAGTTTTGGAGCCAATTGACCAAAAATAATGGAAGTTTGACATGATGACGGATTAAATGAAATTGTAGGACTTCACCAAATTTCTTCAAAGTGAAAATTCACTACGATCCTTTGGCTTCCTAAGTCTGAAAAATATTGATACACTGAATAGGACTGTATTGATTTGGATTATTATTGGACTGTATTTAACCGAATTTGAATTCAACTCGTCTACTTTTTGTGAAATATCACCAGAGACATTTGTTAAGAACTTGCAGAATATACTGTACATAAACTGGACTGAAATAAAATTAAACCTTAGGAGGACATAGATGGTCCAACAATCGTCCATTACTAGGAATCATAACCTTACAGATCAAGTATTTCATACCTTTTCCACTTCTTTCTTTGGAAAGCATTCTTGATAAACTGCAATTTTCCAAATATGTTGTTTTTATAATTTAAACAATTAAAGTTCCTCTCTCAGTTCAGATGTTTGAATGCCGTGTAAAAGCAGCTAGAGTCTCAGAAAGGGTATGAAATCATGATACAGTATATTTTCACTGTCACCATAACACAGTTTGTGAAACTGTGGAGGAGTGCAATCAGTAAAAAATTGAATCTTTTTGTTCAAGTTAGAAATGCTGACTCAATCTGTATTCCTCCACAGCTCAGTGGAGGCTTTAAATTGATCCCTTTCGCAGTTGGATTATTTCTTATATACATGTACTGTCAGTGATCCTAACATGCACATTGTTAAATAGCCATATAAATCTTTGTTGTTCATGTGGAACAACGCTGTAATGTAGAACAAAATGTCATCTAATGTCAGTTTTACCTTAAAAGATTTTGGTCCGCTCTGTATTTTGCTGCTCTTTGTTAAAGGCGTTTCTCTTAAAGAGGACCTATTATGAAAAACACTTTTTCTCTTGCTTTAACATATATAAAGTGGTCTCCCCCTCAGCCTGCCAACTCAGAGAAGGAGGAAAGCATCCAAATTCTGCAGTGTCTGTACAGCCGCCCGGATGAGCCATCCAGTGTGATGTGGCTTCTATGAGCCGTTCAGATTCTGTTCGTTACGTAACGACGGGAGCGATGTGTGAAACCACGCCCACAACTAACTCTGGCCGGAACAACAACAACAACCCTGCCCGTATATATGTCCGCCGGCCGGAGCTTCCGCCATTTTCTGTGCGTCATTCAGACAGCCAATCAGCACAGTGCCTCATTATCATAGACGCCCACCCACTCAGAATCCCGCATAGATACCGGTAATGAGGTTGGAGAATGGGAAGATAAAGACATGGCTCAGAGGCTGAATTTCTAATTTATTTAGCAAAAAAAATCAAAAGCTTGTTTTTAACCCTGCGTTCACACTGAAAGCGTCACGGGCGTCCCGACGCCAGCATCTCGCCGCTTGTTGGATTCACACTGAAAGAGGCAGGTACTGTTGACGCCTGCAGTGGGCGGGGCTAAAGCTGCGCTGCAGAACTGGAGGGAACAGTGGGAACAGCCTACACATATAGCGTACACATCTTCAGTTTCCTATTTCACCATAAATCACACTTTGGGACGCCTGCTTTATATTTTAGCGTTAATTTCCGCGTAGATAAGAGTGAGTTTGATGCTCCTTAACAAGTTTGGTCCGCGGAACAACATCAACCATCATCAGCGAGCTCTTGCTCCCGGGAACCATAAATCCGCCTAGGCTGATTTATGGTTCTGCGTCACACCAACGCAGAACCGACGGCCTAGGGTACGCGGCGACGCGCACCATACTGCGACCCTACGCCGTCGGCTACGCCGTCGATTTAACGCGGAACCATAATTCAGGCGAAGCTGCAGTCTGTCTGCGCTGATCACTGACAACCGGGTCGGAGCGGATTTGGTCATGATGTTTAACCTGTGTTTTGTGATTAATAAGCAAGGTTTTTAATTATTTTTCGTTGGTTCAATGTAGCAAATAAAATCTTTGGGACCATCCAGCTCCTCACCCATCAGATACGTGTTTCACATGATCAGTTCAGGTAAAACGGCAGTCAAACCAGCAAATATGTCAGTTTGCTGGATGAAATATATTAATTCCTGATAGAATAAGTTTGTTAGTGCACACTTCTGCTCCTGTACGCATGTGAATGAGTATACGTTTGTGTGTACATGAAAGTACAATCTGCATTGAGGCTTCTCGCTTCGGGAATCCCGGTCTGTGATTGGACGACGCCTCGGCGTCGCTGCTGCTCATTTGCATAAAGTTCAGATTTTTCAACTTCAAATTGACGCGCCGCCTCCGCCGCCCCCGCCGCCCCTGCCGCCCCTGCCGCCCCTGCCGCCCCTGCCGCTCCCGCCGCTTCATTGTTTTCATAAACAATGAATGGCAGCCAGACGCCTATGACGCCCATGACGCTTTCAGTGTGAACGCAGGGTAAGACATGCAATGCCTGTTTAAAATAGGTATTAGATTCCATAATAGGTCCCCTTTAAGAATCCACCAAAAGTCTTCTGCTGGGTTCAAGCTTTCGTGGTTTTGTATTTACAAACTCTTGGGAAATGTGGGTGGTCTGCTGTTGGATGTTATCCTGGAATCTTCTTCCTCTGTCAAGAATCATCTTGTCAGCCAGTGTTTTGATACAGTCACAAGAAAATCAAAGGACATAAGAATGTACTCAAAGGGGACCTATCAGAGAGAGGGTGGAGTCAGCTGGTGTGGCTGACTCCACCCCCTAAATCGTGCCTATGAACAGAACTGTATATGAGTTGCAAAAGATTGCTATGGTGTAAGATCTTTATGTATTTTTTTATGTATTTAACATTGTTTTTTTTTTTCACCAAGACATACCACAGAAATTTCCTTCCGACTTCAAGAAATTGGGTCAACTTTTGAAGGGAAAACAATGGTTTTAGTCCGGGATGCCACACATAGAGAGTGTGCTTCTGCTTTCTTAAGCTTCCACGGAAAATATGATTTCCATTTACAACCTGTTTGCCAAGTCTGAAGCACATAGAACCCTATTTATAGAGCTAGATTGTGAAAGTACTGTATTGTCTGTGGTGTTACTTTAGAAAGAGGTTCACCTCAGCTTTAGTTTGTGCTATAATGGCTCTTCCCACACTAGCTGATTATTTCATGTGTCATTATAGGTTTTTGGTCGGTTACAGATCCTCCTTTTATTATCCTTTTCACATTATTCGCAGTCATTTTTTGCTCTGTTCCTCTTTTTTTTGTTGAGCCAAGAAAGAAAGATTTCCTACAACATTTTTTTTCTTCCAGGTACAGATTCTATTTTCTGGAGTTTGGATATCAGCTGGTATTGGGTACCAATCTGCTCTCATTTTAGATGTTTTTCCTTCATTTTTTAAAATTGTTTACTATGAACTTTGAAAGACCAGGGGCCTCATTTATAAAGCTTGCTTGCGCACAAAACAGGGCTTGTAAGATGCGCACGCCACCTTCTACGCAAAGTTTGGGATTAAAAAAAAAAAAAAAACGAAAAATGTGTGTATCTTTACGCCAACCCTGACCCTCGCGCACAAACATTTTGAAGATATGGGGAACTGGCGACTGGCGAGCCCCTAAAGGGACACAGATTTTTTTTATATATATAATGAGTTTTACGTGTGCGCGTGAAACCTTTAAGGCTGATTCATGGTTCTGCGTTACACAAACGTGGGCGCACGTGCACTTTTAGTATGAATCCTACACACTCTTTTATAAATGAGGCTCCAGATGATCATCAAGAGAGCATCATTCAAAGATCTCTTGGACAGAACACCTTCAATTAACTATACTGCAGCTCCAAATGTTTAATTAAAATTTGACATTTTCAATTATCGACATGGGGCAGTCACCCTAAACAATGAATTCTGCAGTTTTGTCCATTATTGCTGTGGCTTTCTGACTTCTTTGGGGGAATTTCACTCATTCCTGCAAAGCGAACTCCAGAGTTTAATTTCTGTGGTTCCTTTATTTGAGTCAATAAAGTTCTAATGCTCTTTCACCTAATGGATCCTTAAATGCTTAATAATATTGCTTTTGTAACATTTAGCTCAATAACACGTTTGCCTGCAGCTTTCAGGCTCATTTCTGCCACCTGGATTGACGTGAGGACTCAACTTTTTTAAATAGTGACGAATACAAACACTGTTACACCCTTAATTGCACATCACAGTCTGCTTGTTACGGCTCAAAAAGACAGAGAACCCAAAAGCACAACACCAAACAGAGTATCAGAGTTCAAAAAGGCTTTAATCAGGTCAAATGTAGGCAGGAGTCAAAAAAACAGGCAGACAGGCAGACAAACCAAAGGGAGCAGGCAAAAATCTAAAAACCGGGAATCAGGCAAAGTAGCAGGCAGGCAGAAACAGACAGACTAAGGAACGCTGGAAAGCTAGGCATGAACACTAGCCAACCTGGCAGAGGGCATGTGGAAGTGGGCCGGTATATAAAGGGGAACTGATGACAATGGAAACCAGGTGTGGAGATGGGCGGGGAAGCACAGGTGAGGGGAATGAGTAGATTGTCTGGCTGATGAGGGTGGCAGGATCTGAAATGACAGGAGAGTGAGTGATCAAGTAAAAAACATTTTCCAAACTGAGAAACCATGACACTGCTGTTTCAAAACAGGAAGTTGCAAGGCAGAATTGCATAACTTCCTGTGCCAGCCTTCAGAGCAACAAAGGCAAATTGGGAGTTGGTTTACATAATATATGTAATATAGATTTTTTATATCTGTTTTTATTAATGACATGGCAACAGTTGGTTCATCGATGTAAATAGTAGCAGAATCTGAAACCCCGGACTATACAAGTGTTTCAGAACTGGAACAACTCAACTTGAAGATAGACAACCCATATGTCCAAATTAAAAATCTTCTGACGTTCACTGTTCCTTTTTTTGTGTTCATGCTGTTAGGATAATTGCACACCACACGTTTTACTTTCTGTAATAAGTTTTTCTCATTTTTGTGACAGTGATCAGAAGTCAATGTGCTTTTATTTCAGCAAGTTTCCATTTTAAGCCTTGTGTTTTCAATATGATGGAGGCATTTTTAATTATAGAAGCTGGATATTTCCCCCTTAACATTCATTTTTGTACATTTTTATGCACACAAGCTTACTCCTTATAATCCTTGACGCACAGAGTCAAATATTTTATTATTCAGTTTGAGCTTATCTTTCACAGAGAGTTCACAGAGAGTTCCCATCCAAGCTAAAGAAATGCCTTAACGCTCAGTCACCTCATATTGTCTGTGCAGAAAACCAACTACATATTCCAGGCAAAACTCCCTAATTGCAAGTCATTAGTGTCCACTACTTCTTTTGATATATGTTTCAATTGTTGGGACAAATCTTGGAACTGTGGCCGTTCTGTTTAATCTTGCTAGAAAAAGCAATGTATCAAAGATAATATGCAGAAAAGCAAATTTAGTAGCTCTGAGCTCAGACAATAAAACTGGGCTGAAAATGCAATAACATTTATCTAAAGTTTCTGTTCAGCGAACACATTTATGCAAGAGCTCCTGGTAGAAATAAACAAACATAAAAGAAAAAAAAAAAAGAAAATGTTTTAACAAACAGTTTAAATCTTCAGAAGCTTTCATTTGAAATCGTAGTAGAGAACGAGACTGACAAAAGCTGCCGCAGCGAGGCACATTTGATTGATCGTATCTTCAGACCAAACTGGTTGCCAG
The DNA here is from genome assembly GCF_033807715.1 of Cololabis saira. Classification (NCBI taxonomy): domain Eukaryota; kingdom Metazoa; phylum Chordata; class Actinopteri; order Beloniformes; family Belonidae; genus Cololabis; species Cololabis saira. Next base: position 29,186,425 of record NC_084604.1, on the reverse strand, counting down.
TTCCGGTCTTCCGACATCATCCTCCAGAGTCCCGACCCCATCTTTGAAAATCGCCACTGTTTTCATATCAACGCGCAGCTGTGGTGAGTGGCAGGAAAGTGAGGCGACAACATGCAGCAGAGGTCATCTGGTGGATATTTGAGTGTGAGATAACACAGGCGTGTCGGGCCCAGCTGAGCTGCTGAGATGAGAATCGACGATGCTGGAAGCTGACCTTGTGTGTGACCATCGCTGATGGATGAGCTGAGATGCTGTTGGTCGAATGCCGCCTCACTTTTTACACACTAGCAGACAGGAAAAGACATTGCAAAGAGGCAGACAGACTGTTGTTTTCCTTTCTGTTTTATTTTAAACCACCTCAAACTGGTTGGTGCTCACTTTCAGTTTGTTGCTGCTCCTGTTTTGTTATTTACCCCTCAAGGTGAGCTACTCCTATTGTTAAGAGCTCATATCCTATTGAAGCAGATGCTGCTTTTGTTGTCGCACTGTATCCTGATAGTCCACTTGCACAGTAGTTTTGATCTCATTGTAATACATGTGTGCTTGAATGATAATAGCGTGATTGCAAAGCAATGCCCTGAGCTTAATTTCACATGATAAAAAGAAATCAAAGGGACTATTGTCAGATGGACATCCAGCTATTTTGAGAGAAAGGAGTCATATTTTCCAAAGGCCACTGATAGTTTGATGAGTTTAAATGGTTTTGGGTGAAAGTTGTTCGTCTCAAAGGAAAAGTCATGAACACAAGAGATAAATGAGGTGCAGGGTTTTCCAGGTGGGACTAGGGATGCAATTTTGTTTTTGACGTTTTTATGGATGTTTAATTCAGTTATCTATTCCCTCTTACCAATAACCTTATTCCTATAATACACAATCTGATAGGTCAAAAACAGTTTTGTGTGAAAACAAAAACATACCGTCATACATGTATTTTTTCTCTCTCTATGATTGTTGTCCCTGTTGCCTTGTAATTCGTCCCTGAGTCTCTCGCTCAGGTTGGTTCTCTCTTTCGTTCTCCCTTTCACTGCTCTGCACAGTCTCTCACGGGCCATTTGAGTTGCTCAGGGAGCTGTGAAAACGATGTCTGTGTGTCTTTGAGTCTGCATCCTGTAGGGACCTCTTTTGTGTGGTTGCTGGCCTGTGTGTGTGTGTGTGTGTGTGTGTGTGTGTGTGTGTGTGTGTGTGTGTGTGTGTGTGTGTGTGTGTGTGTGTGTGTGTGTGTGTGTGTGTGTGTGTGTGTGTGTGTGTGTGTGTGTGTGTGTGTTCCCATGCAGGGACAACGGAGGTTGTGGAGCGTGTTAAGTCTTGCCGGAGAAGCCCTTCGACTGGGATAAGGAGCCAAGGGATTCAGGAGGGAGAGCAGGAAGAAGGAATGGTTGGATAAATAGAGGACAGATGAGTGTGTGCGCATGTGTGTGTGTGTGTGTGTGGGGGGGGGGTGTGGATCAATACTGGGATGCAGGGTTTGAGATTTGGATGAATGAATGGGGAGAGGTCTGGGGGAGATGAATTGGGGAAACAGGGGAGGGGCGGAGGATAACAAGAGAGGACGGATCAATGATGGATACATGGCCGAGATATATGGATGGAGAAATGATTAATGCGTGGATGGGTCGTTTTACAGTGCAGAGTTAGCAATAACAACCAGAAATGGCAGACACTGAAGAGAACACAATATGTCGTGGGACCATTTTTTAATCTGAGGCAAATGTCTTACACTTGCGATAGTCTGATGTCACTACATCACAACCCTGAGCTAAATAAGGCCGAAAATCTATAAGAGCTTATTCATGCAGCACTTCACAACCAACTTGATCCAAACAGCTCCAACTGAATGACCAACAAGGGGAAAAGTATTGGCTGAGAATCATCAAGTATAGTGTCACCGTCGGGAATAATTTCATGTATTTATTCTTTTACTCAACTCATGGGCTGTTCTAGGGACAGGACAATAGGGGCACTGGATCCAGCTGAAATCTGATTGGTCCTCTGAAGGGCATCAGTCCTGCAAAGGCTGATCACAGGATACAATTCCATGCTCAGTCAATGGTACTAATATGCCAATTAGGAATGTCTGCCAATAATTATTGAAGATTACGGAAGAAGAGGAATTGAAAGTGAGTGAGTTCGATTTGTACTTGGAATTCAGAATTTCTTAGTTCCAAATCAGAAGTTTCAACTTGAAGTTGGAATTCAAAGTCAGAAAGTTGGAGAAACTTCACCTACTCCGACTCCAGAATCCACAGTGGACGCTACTCGCAAAGTAAACACTAAATTTTTCTGTCCATAACAGTTCTGCCTTACTTTGTTCACATTAAGTCAAACATACACATAAAACCGTACACATTTTTTAAATTGATGTGTTGCTCCATTGTTTGTATGCTAAATGCTGCATAGAGCGTTGTTATGAATTCATATTTGAAATGTGTCTTTCCAAAAAAAGGATTGCAATGATGTTAGACAAATACTTGACCCTGTGTGAGAAATGTGTCCCTTTATGGCCCCTTAGAAAAATCTTAGATCTGCCTCTGACTTAAGTGGATTTGCGTGGATGTTAGAAGCAAAATGAATATCTAATACAGAAATTAAAAGCAGTTGTGTTCATGATGCGATGGACTGTAATTATTCATTCATTTAGTGTCAGATATGGTTTTCTTTCAAATGTATTTGATTTATCGTACCACTGGGTGGCCTATACATTTCACAAAGGGAACCATTTAGCCATGTTCTCATTCTAATGCATCATTAGCTGGATTCACACATGGACTTATTTCAGCAGAGTCGGCTCCAACGGCCGTCACACATTTATATGCAACGTGATGTTATCCTGATATAGACATATAACTGCACTGTAACAGATGGATTGTGAGACATTATCTTTACTTTCTTTACTGCATCTAGCCAGGTCAAGTCCACACAAAAGCCCAAGTAGCCTGATTCAAAAGTTTGAATTCCCACACACAGCTTTTCATCATTTTCAGGGGGATAACACAATTATTCACCGTGTATGAGTAAATTAATCAGAAATTGGATGTTCTCAAGTTCAACTGCTTGAAAGCTGCAAGGTCTGAGTCCCGTACCCTCAACATTGGAGTTTATCACTTCTTCAGTCTGCTGTATTATGTGTTGAACCCCATATTTATTGCCTTCATCATGGTGGCCTTTATAAGTCTTTCTCACTTGAACTGAGATATACGGTGCTTTGCGAATTTCAAACCAACACTCTCATTCTTCTTGGAAGGCCACGGTGCTTTTGCACGTGAGGGCTGTAGCACTTTTTGTCATCTGGCATTTATAGATTTTTAGATGTGCAGATGGGTTTGACAATGTTGCTTTATGAGTTAACATTATAAAATGTTACAAGGGATTAAGTTTCTCATGGAACCGATTATTGAAAATGACATTTGCAGTCATTTTGCTGCATTAGCATTCAGCGGTGTCCTGCTCATTATTTTCCTACAGACAAAAATCCTGAGCAGAAGATTGATGGTCGATTTGCATTTCCATATCTCTTATTATCTGTTAACATTTGAAAAGGTTTGTATTGATGAATATTGAACCCAGCAATAAAGTAGAGCTGTGTCCAAAATAGACATGAAAGAGTATAGACAGATCTCTGCTGTAGTGAGTTTTACGGGTTTTCCGAAGACGGTTCCTTTATGCACCACTTAACTAATTAACTGTCTAACTTATTATTTTCAAGGCTATTTGAAAATGTCCCCGTTCCACCTTCAGCTGCCTCTGTCTGCTACAGGAATCGCTCGTTTTGACCTATCACAAAAGTCTCTCGTAAAGAGATGTGATGTGGCTCACTGACAGCTGAAAGTGAATGTCATGGTGAAATAATAAGACCAAAGGTCATTGCCTGACAAAGGATGTGAATGACCTTTTATAGATTTCTCTGCTGATGATTTACCATCACTTGGTCATTAGTCGGGCAGCAAAGTGGCGCTTCGCTGGATGAAGGTTCACCGGTCAGCCCGGACTTTTATGTGTGAGGTCAGCCTAATCTCCTTAATGTTACGTTTCACTCCCACACTCTGAAATCGGAGCTTTAAAAAGGAACTTCTCTCTGCTCATGCATTTGTGGGGGTTTCCACAGTTGATCATTGTTTTCCACATTTGGATTTGGCATAGGTTTTATCTTCCTGACACAACCTTCCCCATTGATCTGGGCTTTGGAGCAGCACTATCAGCGGCTGGGGCAATGTGGGCAGATACTTTGGGGTGCAGGGCTAAAGCCACTGACCTTCCAGTTGGAGAACAACCATCGCCACACTATATCCTTGACTAAGTTTTAAAGTCAGGTGTTTCTAAGTGCACTTAAAGTGTTATTATGAATGTGTGTAGCTACTTGTCCTGGGTGTAGCCAGGGGCGGCTCTGACAGACCCTAGACCGGATAAAACTGGTACAGAGGATGGGTGGATAATTATTTGGGGTATAACAATACACTAATCTCACTATACGGTACGATACACGATATTGAGGTCACGATAACGATAACGATACGATACGATATTATAGCAGTATTTTTTTAACAACCTTGCATGAGGAACATATGACTGGAAAAAATGGTCCTTTATTTGAAAGACACAAAATACAAAACAATGTTGTGCATTTGCCCTATTGTTACAGTTTGTAATGCTTTATAACTGTTTAGGTTTTACAGAGAAAGCCAGGCCAACCATTTTCCACAAACTGAACTAAAAGTAAATATCAGGTTTGCATTATGCATCTTCAGTTTCATACAAGTACAAATATTTTGCCACAAAGTGAATAGTTTCTCTCATGTATGATTTGACTTTTTTCTTTTCCAGAGATTTAACAACTAAAATTAAATAAATAAATAAAGTAAATAAATACATACAATTTTACATCATAAAAAAGATTGATTCATGCTCACCTCATAAGTGTAAGAGGAGATTTATTTTTGTTAAGAAGGTTATATTGGTATTCAGGGTTCTTTATTTTATAAATACATTCTTATATTCTGATGTAAATCAGGGACTATAATTACACTAGTCAGTTTATCTGTAGTGCTTAGTCTGTTTTAGATTGGGCGGAGTGATACGCCACAGTACGGCACTAGGTGCTGTGTTGATGTTCTAAAATCCTACACTGTTGAGCGGACATTAAAGTACACTCGAACTCACGCAGAAGTTGTCCCCGTGTTTATCCTACTCACGACCCGAAAAAGGTTTAATTTAATAAGGTAAGGCTTAACTCTACACCAGCCTTAAAAGTTCAGAGCTCAAAACCCTGCAAGGGCCCCGTGATCGGGACCGCAAAACGGTACTAGTTTCTTCTGAGCGGAGTAAGATTTTGGTCCGCGGGTCGAGGCGTGGTCGGCACGCGTGGTCGGATGCGCGTTACTAGTCAACACAATAGATTAATATTAATAACCCAATATCGCGATACAGTTTGTCACCTCCACGACACGTATTGTGACGTTTTTGTATCGCGAAATTTCGTGGCACGATATATTGTTACACCCCTAATAATGATATGTTTGTATTGTATGTATGGATGGGTATTTTTGGAGGCTTGATGGACACGTGTGTCATACATACTGTACATACATCTTTTACATATTTATGCATGAGACTGACATGCTGTGAGTTTTCAAAGTAGCTTCTGGCAAATATAAACTAACCAACCAATTAAAGATACTACCTACTCATCTTGTAAGTAAGGTGGTCTCCAGATCTGGAGAAAACAGAATCTTCATCTAAATCTGAACATCTGAACAGGGCTCTAAAAGTTTGTTTTATACCTCACTTTAATGCAACTACTAAAAGATGTGGCCTGAAATTGCGAGACTGCGTAGTACTGGTCTGAATAGATATAATTGCTATAGTTTTGAAAGTGTTTCTGTATTCATTCAGAAGTCTCGAAGACTTATTATTTTTGGTAGGTTTTTTGAAAAGCTCAAAGAAGCTGGGCAATGCCACAATCTTATTACATTTTTCATTTGATTTATTTACTTGTGTAATGTTATCATACAATCATCTATTTATTCTCTCTTGTTTGAGATTATCTTTGCATATCTTTTGGAAAAAAAACAACTTTTTCCCCTCCAAAAACATTTGCATAGATATACCAAAATTAGATTTAAAAAAAAGACAGATGGACGGAAAGAGGTACTAAAGAATACAATTTAGAATCAAAATATTTCTTTTCTAAAACCTAAGGTTGCATTTATAAATGTACACTTTGTGTTTCTGTAAATGGACACAAGGCTATGTGGTTGTGTCCTGTGGGGTGGAGCGGTGGGTCGTCAGCAGCATAACTTTGGGTTTTGTGGTTCTGAGTCTTCAGGCATGATCTAAAGTGGATCCGGTGATTTTGGAGGCTTGATCATCACTATGGGCTCTTGAGTGGTTCCTAAGCTTGTTGGGAAGCCAGCTGTTATCAGGGAATGTTTTTGCCATTAGTAGGTCTGCTCCTGGTCTGCAATCTTTTTTGTAGGCAACATCTACATGCCAGGGTTCAGTGTTTTCCTGCCAGCGTTGCATTGTAATTATTTGATCAATTCTACTCCGGGCAATAGTCAGTGTTATTTGTTTCTGATTAATTGATGAAGCGGTTTAAAATATCAGAAAAATACTCCAGCTATTCATTTTATTTCATTTCAGATCATTGTCTAATCTTCAACTAGTTTTAATGAGCATGCCAAATACATGTGATTCAGGTACAAATCCCCTAAAAGAGAAATTTTTGTTCCTTCTTGCTGTATATTTATGAAACACTTGGGTATCCGCGATGTTGATCACTTTTGTTTTAAGTTTTAGCTTTGAAAACAGAAGATTAAGGGCCTCACTTTACATCCTTGATAAATTGTTAGCCTCTGCATTTTACTAACATGAAAAGGTTTCTTATCTGCAGTGGGTCACATTTTTACTGCCGCCTGCCAAGCTCTTTTGTCACTGCTCCAAAAGCAGCCATTATTTTGATCTATAAATATATTCTTTGGCTCTTTGTTCTCTTGACACACACAGAAATGAATACACATTGTCATGCAAGGCACAAATTCATATCCATATACACACAAACATGCATATGCAGTCAGTGTGTTCTTTGCTCTGCTGTCATACAGTATAAATTTGAAGAATCCTCTTCTGCTCACATGGCACCTGAAGGCATCACGAAGAAGAGTTTTGTTTCAGTTTTAAATCTCTTAAGGAATAGATAAGGTATTGAGTGACATGGTAGAGGGGGGAAAAAGGCTTGGCTTCATTCTTACCTATAATCATTTTCCCTCCACTGCTCATCCCTCTCTCTTTTCTCTTCCTCTCCTCATTCTCCCACTCAGCATGAATTGATTTAGTCTTATTATGTTACACACCTGCCCTCAGCTTTGGCTCCAGTCCCATCTACCTCTCACGTAGACACATACCACTGCCTTCTATTTCTTTCTTCTTTTTTCTTTTTCCTGCTGTCATTATCATGCTTGCATGCAAACACACACATACACAAACACACAATGAGGCGGTAATCCGATCTGGCAATCTTGTATTTTTGAATACGGCAGCTAAAGTGAGATACGGTTCCAGTGTCAACAGCCCATCTCTATATCAGCCAAAATACAGTCACGTCTCATAAAAATAGAAGCTGTTTTTGAATGTAGGAGACATGGTGGGGGCAGTGGCGTTCAGTGTGGAGTCTCTACATAGTCTTGAGTATTGTACAAATGGGACTTGGGGGGGAGTTATGGACACTGCAGTCTTGACTGCACTTGTGAACTGCCCCACGTTTGCTTTTCATTCCAGGTTGTCATCTAGCGATTTGTTTGGTTTAACATAACAATGACATTTTTGCTTGATAGTACCAGCTATCAACTTCATGAACTGCTTTGGGACAGGCTTGATTTCCAGCATAAGTTGCCATCAGATGGAAAACACAAAGAAAATACAGAATTGAAATTACCAGGAATTAGGGCTGTTCGATTTTGCCCAAAAATAAAATCTCGGTTTTTTTCTCTCAAAATCCGATTTTCGATTACGATTACGATTATTTTGTGAATTGACAAAAGGCAAAGAAATGATTTCAAATATGCTGTTTTTTTATTGAACATTTGCCCCATTGGGCTTTAAGTGCAAACTTTGCTCTTATTAAACCAAAAATGAATGAATAAAGTGCAAAACTCTGTAAAATAAGTTGAAAAAAAGTTAAAAAAAATATAATAAAATATAAAGTTTTATCTCTGAAAAAAAAAAATCAGCAAATCAGCACTTGCAAACAATTTTTCTAATTAAACTAAACTGGGTCTTTGCATGCTAAATGATAATGCAACCCATGAAGGAGGTAGAGGTGTGTAATGTCAGTCATTACATTTGCTATTCACATTTGCAAGTTTTTTGAAAGGAACACGAGCCGGTCTATCGCATCCGGCTTGAGGGATGCCCGGTGGCATGTTACAACGCCCCCTCCTACACTAAAAAGCCTCTCCGATGGGGCACTTGTCACAGGTATTGAGAGGTATTTCCATCAATCATTAATATGGTATCAATCATTAATATGTGTGCAGACAAGTCTAAAAAAAAATAAAAAAAAAAATAAAAAAAATAAAAAAGTGAAAAATCGATTTTACGATTTTCTCATTTTAACATCGTTCTAATTACATAATCGCGATTACGATTTAAAATCGATCAATCGAACAGCCCTACCAGGAATCCCATTGTTGTTTCAAGTTGTTTACATAACTAGGATACTGTGGGAAATCCAATCATAGCAAGAAACTAGTGTGTACATAAACACTGTCAAGTAAGAAAATTATGTCTGATTACTGAACATACATTTTATATATAATTTTAAATATATACAGTGCCCAGCATAAATGAGTACACCCCCTTTGAAAAGTAACATTTTATACAATATCTCATTGAAAACAAACAACATTTCCAAGATGTGCACAGGTTACGTTTAATACAGCATCTGTTGAACTTTTGACTTAAAACAAAGGTTAATAATATAACTCAGATGCCATATTTTCCTTTTTTAGTCAAATTAGTGTGTTGCAAAAATGAGTACACCCCACAAGAAAAACTACTAAATTTAGTACATTTAGTACTTTGTATGGCCTCCATTATTTTTAATGACAGCTTCAAGTCTCATGGGCATGGAATGCACAAGTTGGCGACATTTGGCAACATCAATCTTTTTCCATTCTTCTACAATGACCTCTTTCAGAGATTGGATGTTGGATGGAGAGTGATGCTCAACCTGTCTCTTTAGAATTCCCCAAAGATGTTCAATTGGGTTCAGATCAGGTGACATACTTGGCCACGGAATCACTCTCACCATGTTCCTTTTCAGAAAGCCAGCAGTGGCTTTAGATGTGTGCTTAGGATCATTGTCGTGTTGGAAAAGGGCACGACGACCAAGGGCAAGAAGTGATGGAAGCATCTTAGTTTTCAGTATAGAGCAGTACATTTCTGAATTCATGATGCCATCAATGAAATGCAGCTCCCCAACACCAGCAGCACTCATGCAGCCCCACATAAGGACACTACCCCCTCCATGTTTCACTGTGGGCACCATGCACTTTTCTTTGTATTCCTCACCCTTGCGACGCCAGACAGTGTTGAAGCCATCGGTTCCAAAAAGTCTAGAGTTTGCCAGGGCACATGCCGACAAAGGTGAGCGCTACTGGGACTCTATACTGTGGAGTGATGAGACCAAAATCAATCTTTTTGGAACCGATGGCTTCAACACTGTCTGGCGTCGCAAGGGTGAGGAATACAAAGAAAAGTGCATGGTGCCCACAGTGAAACATGGAGGGGGTAGTGTCCTTATGTGGGGCTGCATGAGTGCTGCTGGTGTTGGGGAGCTGCATTTCATTGATGGCATCATGAATTCAGAAATGTACTGCTCTATACTGAAAACTAAGATGCTTCCATCACTTCTTGCCCTTGGTCGTCGTGCCCTTTTCCAACACGACAATGATCCTAAGCACACATCTAAAGCCACTGCTGGCTTTCTGAAAAGGAACATGGTGAGAGTGATTCCGTGGCCAAGTATGTCACCTGATCTGAACCCAATTGAACATCTTTGGGGTATTCTAAAGAGACAGGTTGAGCATCACTCTCCATCCAACATCCAATCTCTGAAAGAGGTCATTGTAGAAGAATGGAAAAAGATTGATGTTGCCAAATGTCGCCAACTTGTGCATTCCATGCCCATGAGACTTGAAGCTGTCATTAAAAATAATGGAGGCCATACAAAGTACTAAATGTACTAAATTTAGTAGTTTTTCTTTTGGGGTGTACTCATTTTTGCACCACACTAATTTGACTAAAAAAGGAAAATATGGCATCTGAGTTATATTATTAACCTTTGTTTTAAGTCAAAAGTTCAACAGATGCTGTATTAAACGTAACCTGTGCACATCTTGGAAATGTTGTTTGTTTTCAATGAGATATTGTATAAAATGTTACTTTTCAAAGGGGGTGTACTCATTTATGCTGGGCACTGTACATACATATGAAATCCTCTATTAAAAGTATGATTGGTGTGGGCAGGAAAATGTTCGTACAATGAACATGCCTGTCTTTTTAGACTTATCTAAACTCTTGGATTGATAATTTCTTTAGATGTCGTCTGAAGGTAAAATAAAAAAAAAGAGATGTACAGTATAAGCCATTGTATTTCCAGGAAAATAAACATGGTGTATGCAAGTCTTGCAAACACAATACACCAATACTCTTACTAAGGTAAGAGTATTGGGGTATTGTGTGACTGCAATCAACTACTGTATATATAGAAAGATGAGTATTGCCTTTATTGTTATAGCTCTACATAACTTTACATAACTTTAGAGCTATCAAGCTCTAACACTTGTTTAAAGTGATTACCGTATGTCCGGTGCTCAGTAGCTCCTTCATCTGACAGATTCAGTATGGAAGAGGTGATTAACATTAGCTAGGTAGCACTAGTTAAATTATCCGAGGACATAAGGTAATGTTAGCAGATTTAAAAGCATTCTGGAGGCAATCTTGGGTTTTTTTTGGACATTTAATCCAAAGCAGATAATTAGCTCTGTTTTGTTTGGATGTACAGTAGGAAATGGAATAAAATAAAGTCCATTGCCTGTACTCTTCGAATACGTGCAATCTCATTTTCAAGGAAGGTATATACACTTATGACATTTTTCTTTATTATTCTAAAGTAATTTTAAACTAGAAACAGACATTCAGACAAAAATGGCCATCCGACATCCAATTTAAAGTATTAAAGCAAAAGTGGAGCTATTTTGTAAGTGGGGGAAACTAGCTCAATCTCTGTTCAGGTATGTAATGAGAGAGGTTTGAGGTTTTTACCTACAACACACTGGATTCTTTAAGCTCCCTGTCAAAAATCATATTCTTCAAAGTACAGTATTGCTATTCAAAAGAAAATACACAGAGAAAAATATTTCTCTATTAAATGTAGCACATCTATCCATCCATTATCTCTACAGCTTATTTAAATACATGCTCCCAGGGATCTACTGTAGTGTGTCCCAGCTCTCTCCAGACGAAAGGCTGGGGTAGATCCTGGACAGGTCGCTGATAATGTAGAGCAGTGGTCTCCAACCCCCGGGTCGTGGGTAATTTGGTACCGGGCCGCACAGAAAGAAAAAATAATTTCTGTAGCCCCGACTGATGATGGTTGACTCTCAAACTGATGGTTCACAATGTTTTTATTCCTTGGATGTAAATACACTGCAAACACAACGTAAGAGCTATAAAGGAATAAAATAAAATAGAGTTAGTCTTACTACATTCATATAAGTTTCATTTAACTTAAATACAGACTGACGCAGCTGCTCGGTCGGTAAAAACAGCTCGTTAACCACAATACATGAGCCATGGCAACCAAACTCAAGCTGGACATAAATACGGCATAAAATTTGCAAAGAAAACATATCCTTATTAGCCAGGTGCTTTTTGTGTCAGTTAGGCACACTTTAGCATTCCCGACACTAGTTTAGTCTTTCAGACACACTTTCTACTGCCGTTAAACTTTTACCGTTAAAGGAGCATGAGGCTCCTTTTAAGAAATGAGACTCTCTAGCGCCACCCTTCGCCACAACGGCCGTCGGGGGTACTGCAGCCAACAGTGAAGCCGGCAGGGAGAACGGGGAGAACGCGCGTGCAGCGTCATGTGACGTCACATCCGCAGGACAGCGCGGGATATTCGGCCCCACAATTGCAGCACATTTTGCAGCACACAGCCTGTTCAAGGCAACGGAGAGATACACTAGAGGAATCATTCTTTTTGATTTGGAACGCTTCATCTGACATTATTACTTGAAAACTCATATACGAATTTTTTTCATAAATCCTGCCTCAATCCTGCCTCATGCTCCTTTAAAGTCCGAAGCGCCGGATGTTTACAAGGCCTCGGCGAGACGCCTTCAAAATAAAAGCACTAAATATCGGTCTCCTTAATATATAACAAATAGAATAAAAGCCTGGCTTTAAATAATGTTAATGAGAAAACAAACATAAAAACACATTCATAGAAATCCACATATTAAAAGGTAATTTACTATTGCCATTATTTTATTTTATTTTTTCGAAAATGATGTAGTATTATTATTATTACTATAGAGAAAATACCACAGTTTTTAATGCCGATCTTGTCATTTTATTTAGTTTTTATCAACTACACCTTTAGATTGGGCCGTGAAAATATTGTCAGACATTAAACCGGTCCGCGGTACAGAAAAGGTTGGGGACCACTGATGTAGAGCATGAAATACTAATAAAAAAAAACAAAAATACACACACTTAAGTGCAATACTTGCTTTTAATGATGTAACAAATGTTTGCATTCAATCTATAAAAAAAAAAAAAATCTATCTTTCTATCTATCCAGAGCAGGGGTAGGCAACCTTGGTCCTCTGAGTGCCACTGTCCTGTGTCTTTAGATGTTTCCCAGCTTCAACACACCTGATTCTAATTAACGGTCTTCCTTAGCTTGTTATCAAGGTCTGGACAACTCTCTTGTATCGCGGTGTGCTGAAGCAGGGTATCATCTAATACATGCAGGACAGTGACACTCGAGGACCAGGCTTTCCCCTGATCTAGAGTATAAGCTACATGTCAGAGATGAAGCTTTTTAGAAGACGAGGGCTGTGACAAGATCTCTAGCAACTTTTTTCAGGTATTAGTGAAGACTTCTGTAGACTCGATCGTGGGGGCTCATATCGTTCTCACTCTTCTCACTGAACAGTGGGTGCTGCTGCAGGCCACTCCCCCACCGAAGCACTTTCAGATGGCCCAGTCCTCCAGTCAGCCGTTCTCAGTTCAACCAGAGCATGAGATGTTCACCGCCTTTCTGCATCCAGACTGCAAATGAATCATGCATCCGCCAAGCCGCCGCTGGCTGATCATGCACTGGCCAAGAAACACTGAATAACAATTAAACATTTACAACGCAATTATTATAACTCAATACAGCTGCACATATAGTTAGAATAGATGAGGGTTGGAATTGAGACAATAAATGTAAACATATTTAACTCCCACAACCTATTTTCTACAGCATCCATCATAATTACATACAAAATGTAAGTTTTGCAAATTAGGTAATGATGTCATTTAGCAGCTGTTCTCTTCAGGGGTCGCCACAGCGAATCATCCATCTCCATCTAAACCTATCCATTGCATCGTCTAGACATGGTCATATTCTTCAAAAAGAACCACGTCTTTGGTCTGTGCACTATAGCTGGAGATTGTTGAAGTTTTCCAGCAGCTCCAATTTTTTTTACATTCTGTATTGGCAGAGCTGTACTGTGTTTGTATTTATACAAGAAAAAAATATTCTGTTTATTTTCATGTTGTGGAAAAAAGAAAGTACATTCGCAAAAGCCCATGTTAGTTCATGCATAGTTATTAATATAGTTACAGTTATTCAACCTTTAAAAATAGCTCTGAAATATGCCTCTAATTGGCTACTTTCCACAACACAAGCAGCCAAGGCTAAGGAGTGTCACAGACTTTGAAGAAATAAGGTACTCCTAACTGATAATGGTATTTCTAAGAAACAAGTTATGCTCATTAAAACTAATCATTAGTCCTCTAAATAACTGTCAACTGAAGATAAATAAAATGTTGAATTTGGAATTTGGCGGTGGGATGGGAGAGTGGTAATAACTAAAATTTCAAAAAGATGCTCTTAAAAGTAGACTGCATGTCAAGAAAACTACTGTGAAGGCATTTATATGGAAGAAATTAGTTATTTTATCCATTTAGTACAATATATAATTCTACATTCAAATATTTATTTGCCAGATTTTTGTTACATTTGCCTTTCCTGATACAACCCTCCCATTTTATGGGGTTTAGGACCGGCACTATAGATTATTGGATTCCGTTGTGGATGGGTTGAAGGCACTGTGGGGTTCAAGTCCTGCCAAAGGACACATCAGCCAGGGATCAGCTGGGGATCGAACTGGCAGCTTTTCAGTCGGAGGATGATTGACTGCCCACTAAACCCCGCGACATTGACTGAAGATGATGACTGACAGAAGAGGTTGACTGTAGAGCTGTCTTTGGGAACTGCTGTTGCCATGCCATCCATATCATAAATGACAGACACCTTCCCGTGTGCAAACTTATTACGCCACTCATGTCCATGCACACTGAGGCAGCAGCTTGGCTGAAAAACACAAAAACTGATGGAATGCAAAAAATAAAACAAAATATCTCTCCCCTGAATCCAACGTAATCACTCACCAACTCTGATGAAAGCAAACCTATATCATTTGGCAATCTGGGGGCTTTTTGCAATGGAGAAGGTGATTGATTAAAATAAAGGGAGACACTGCATAATAGCGACACTGTCATCTGTCCAATCCCCAGAAAGGATTTTATGATTGATGGCAGGCAGTAGCATTGAGAGCTCTCACACCTCTGCACTGCACTCTCAGCACTCATGGTGATTACATCTGAGTGTGTGTGCGTGTGTGTGTGTAGAGACAAGAGTGATAGACCACTGACGTTTATGTGTCGGTTCACACATGTAGAGTTGATTACAGTGGCAAGCATCTGCTCGGTTTCTATCTGTCTCTGCCCGTGTTTGTGTGTGAAAAGGTGATTGTGATATGTCCATGTGTGATTTTGTGATTCAGCGTGGTTTTGTGTGTGTTGCTGTGGAAACTCGAATGCCAATGGCGATAATGTGGGATTAAAGAGGAAGGCAATAAAGGAGTGAGGATGTAGAAAAAAAGTGATAGATTCAGGAAGGAGGGATTCATTGAAGGAGAAAGAGGAGAAATGTATCCAAATCAGAATGTCAGTGTTTAGCAGATGTGGAGAATATAGTCAACATGGTATAAAAGACGAGGGATATAAGTGCAGGATAGATGAGCAAGTAATGTTTGAGCTGCATGAAAGCAAAAGGAAATATTAAGAAGTAGAGATGCATTGATGGCAATTCCCGACCCCTAAAAATGGATTTGACATTCCTTTATGGTGCATTTATGGAAAAAGGCTGTATTTATTTTCAAACCACCTAATCAACTGCTGTTTTTCAAGAAGTAGGGATATACAGAAGGGAGTTAAAGTGTGGCAGAAAACACTGTTATTCCTTAAAAAGGATAATTCTGGGTAGGATAGTAAGAAGAGTAAATGGTAAATAAATACATGAAATTCACAGTTTTACCTCCATGTCTGCCACTCTTTGGGGTAAATCCACAAAGAACAGATTGCGCCCGCAAATAGCGCTGTGAATTGCGCTGCATTAGCGCCCGCAATTTGCCCCGCTTTAAGGTCCTATTCACAAAAGATTTTGCTCTAATGATATACCGGAGCAAACACGCCCATAAAGTTTTGCGGCTGAGTGCAATTTGCACTTGTCTGAGTAAGTGAGCGGAGCTGTTTCCAGTGTTCTCCATATTTCTGCACACACATTGGTCCACAATGAAAACTGCAGAAATAAAAAATAAAGCGAGTGAAAATAAAACGCCGTGAGGCGCAAGGGCGCAATTTCCACTGGGAACAGGGGGGACATGCCCCCCCACTTTTCAAACTCATGTTTTAGTCCCCCCCAGCTTTTTTACAGTTTAAGAACTAACGGTAGGCTCAGCCTGTATTACAAATCATCAGGACACTGCGAAGAGCCCCGCTCCCCCTCCTCCCTCCTCCCTCCGTGCTGCTCAAGGATGATTTATGGTTCCGCGTTAAATCGACGCAGAGCACTGTACGGGCTGGCGCACCGTACAGTGCGCGTCGCCGCGTACCATACGGCGTAGTCTCTGCGTCGATTTAACGCGGACCATTATTTAAGCATAATTAGGCTTAACTATAGTGTGTGCGTATGTGAAAGACGCGCATGGGACGATTGTGAAATACGGAATAAACTGTTTTATATTAATTCTAATTCCCAATTACGTAACAATTCCGTATTTCAAGGGACGGGTGGCAAGTCCACCCGTCCAGCGGCTGCATCTCCAGCAGCAGCTGAGAGTCCTGACTGACGCTGAGCTTCACAGGGACACGATCAGCGCTATTTTATTATAAGTCTAATATATGTTGTGATATGTGATGACATTATTAAGCTGTTAAACACACACATTCTAGATTTATATGTTTATATGGTGGAGTTGTTTGTAATAAAGCAGCCCCTTACTCACTGTACATGGATGAATCCTGAGCTCCTGTTATTTTTATTTTTAAATCCGAGATAAGTCCACAACCCCACTTGATCTGACTGTGTACAGTCATGTCTGACTATAGATTTCACCCTTAATATCATTCAGTATCACACAGGCTTGAATGACATTGAGAGAGAGAAACAGAGACAGACGGGGAATGAGGAGTTTGCGCGCAGTTTAATACACGCTTCTGAAAGACGGTATTTGCTCCACTATTTTTGCGTGTGGCAAATAGCGCTGGCCTTTGTGAATTAGGCGCTTTTTGCAATGAGGCTTATTTGCATAGAAAGGGGGCAATTTTGCGCCGAATGTATGAATATTACCTAATTTGCATGCATGCAAATGGCACAGGCGCACAATGCCACTATTTGCTTGGCAGCGCAGTTTGTGGAGCAATTCCCCCTTTGCGGGTGCTTTGTGAGTTAGACGCTCTCTTTTTGTCTCATTTGCACCGGTTTAGCGGCCGCAAAAGCCGCGCAATCCTTTTGTGGATTTGGCCCTTTGTGTATACACACACACACACACACACACATACACATATATATATATATATATATATATATATATATATATATATATATATATATATATATTTATTAGGGAGATAACTTTCTTGAGAACAAACAAGCTAAAAATGGGTCGTGCAGAGTATGACACCATTTCTCACTTTCCAGCAAAGAATTGCTTTTCAGAAAAGTTATATCTGATATGCTCTGCTGACCAACTGCCAGTGACTCCCCCCAACTCCCTCCCAAAACTTCACCCCGTCATCACACGTGTGCCGTTTCATAAAGCCTCCATTGACATCCGGTGATGTACGTCCCCAATAGAGCTGAGGAGGCTGATCAGCCATCAGTCATAATCAGTGGACGTCTTGTCTGGCGCTGAGGTGGGTGGAATTGGTCGAAATAAAATGGGTTGCTTTTTCTCCAGCGGGAAAAAGTTATGGGCCACTTGCCTGCCCTACTTTTGTCACAGATAAGTCAGCAGCTGTGGGTCATATCCATTTCTCCTCTTTAGTCCTGTAAATTTTCTTGACAGAATCTTGCACAGTTATTAGAATGACAAAATCTGTCAGCAAGCACGATTTCCAAAGTGCTCATAACCACCTTTGTGATAGGTGCTAATACAGCTGGTGTCACCAAGAGATATTGCTATGACACACACACACACACACAGAGAAAAACAACATCACTATTGCTATTGCAGTCAGTAATAAAACTGTGAGATCTAGTAAAGGATTCCCCATGGACTTCCTCAGAAAATAAGAAAAATCTGGGATTTAAGAAAAATATCATTGCTTTACATTCGCTGGGGTTTACCGCTTTATCACATAAAATGTTTCAACAATTACCATAGCTGTTAACCCGTGTTGTTGCATAACGTTTGAACCTAAGGTCCCCTAGCTGTCATGTTTGTTGGTGATATAGTGAAATCACCTCCTTTTTCTGTTTGCAAAGCTATTCTCCAAAAACACTAGAGAAGCACTATTATAGATAAAGAGTAGGTTTTGAAACGCCTCATCAAAAATCTGTCAGAACTGACAGAATGACCTATGATAGGATTTATAATCCAATAAAAATGTAGATTTGTGATCCTAAAAGTGATAAAAAAAAATGATTTGTGTATATTCCAGCACAAACAAAAGGACACGCTACAGGAGATGTGTGCTGTAAAGCATTTTCATTCCTGCTTTTGGACAAAAACAGGAATTCTTCTCAACTCTGCCTCTCCCAGTGCTGCTACTGCACCGGAGGTTAAAAAGACTTGAAAACATGAAAACGGCTGATTTAAGTTGATGTTACATCCAGATAGCGAACAGTTTTTGGCCCTGACTACAGTTTTCTGTCCTTTCCCTTATAGTTTATTTCACCGGTTCTCACTCAAGACGACTGTGGCTGCCTTAGCTCAGCCGTATATCATTCATGGACCATTGGGCCTTTTTACCATTTTTACCAGAGACTTGCCATATCCTTAGCCTTCTGAAATTTGAGCCACATGTGGCTCATACAGCACATACCAAAACTTAAGTTGGTCTCGCTTCATGAATTCAGGCCACATCTGGCTCAGTTACGGCACTGACAATGTTTTGTGGGACACGATTGCTAAAAGTAGCACAGCTTAAGTCCCAAATGTGACAGCTATCAGAGATTTCCAGCATTTAGAAAATTATGAAAAAGTGAGACAAGCACTCTACAAAAATGGTACAGACACGTCCTAAAACTAAAGTAGTACAGTACGCTCACATTTAAGCAATGTAGGCGCCCTGAGCATCGTCTTATTTGTGCAGCGATGACGAATGGACGTCCGAGGCATAAAGCGCTAACGCAATGCGACTGTGTGAACGCAGCTCAGTCCTGTAACAGTCAAAACTGATATCATGAGCCAGTTGTAAATATATCATCTTGTTATCCCATCAGTACTTCTATGCTAAATGATTTACTTAACACTTAGTTATGGTACATCAGTTTCTAATGAACTTTGCAGACTAATTGGTAAAGGGATGTAGTAATTGATTTGAATGTCACTACTTGGAAATGCATAATTTCTTTCAACACAGAAATTGTTGAATCAGGATGTGCCGTTCTGCAGAGGTCTTATCAGCCTTGTCTTTTATCACTTCAGTTTTTCCTTTTTTTACATAGCGCTTCTGTGAACAGAGCCCTGATTAAATATCTGCTTTAGTCTAGTCCAAGAAACTGAACTACAAATGTTTTGTCAAACTATAAGATCATTCCAGCAGATGGTAATGCACAGCTATACAGCCTGCACTGTTTACTTACAGCATATTTTTTCAAAGTTTTATAATCTACAGAGAGCTCAGCTTTGATTAATACATGTGTGGTAATGAGGTTAGCTGCAGCTGCCCTGACGAGTTAGAGAAATTGGCAGATCAGCTATTAGAAGTTTTTTGAGTTTGAATACACATAGTATGTGTACACATGTTGTGTACATATACCACATCAAGCAGTCTGAGTCAGTCTTTCAAACTTGGATAATAATTGGAACCTTTTCAGCAAATTCATTGCAAAGTTTATCACAGAGGAAAGATAAGTCAGAGACAAATATTGGATGATATTCTCACTCAAACATTCTTTCTGTGTCACGGCTATCTCGGTGAACATACAGTATTTTGTGTATTTTGTTTCAAGTGTGTAGCTTAACCCATTTATATGAATGTGGCCACAGTGCACAGCAATAGGATCATATTACATAAGCTGGAGAGCCCAGAAAACATTTTAGAGATTGCCCCTCATTTTTCAGTGCTGAAGACTGTGCAGAGCATTTGATTAAACTGCAAGCTTCAAATGCACAGACTGCTGTTATACTCTGAAAATGATCTGAGGAAGAACGGACCCCAACGTTAACCCAACACACAGCCTGAGCCTCAGATCCATCTTCCATACATATACCATATAGTGAATTCAGTAAGTCGTCATAGTAAGGTGGGGTAGTTTAACAACAAGTGTATTCCAGTGTTGCCTCAAGCACAACAATCCACTTAATTACAATGATGTTAATGTTAAATAAGTAGTGTACTCTTTCATAATTGTTCTCTTTTAAAAGGTCACCAGACTGAAGTGCCAAGTCTCTTGGCATGTCACGAGAATACCAGAACAAATCTGCAAAAATAATCAGAAGTTGGTCCCTGCTGCATGGGTCAGTCGGAAATAATCACATTCAGTCTTTTAAAGGGCTTTTGTTTGGCAGGGAAGGACAATGGTGTAATTGAAGTTTTTGTTTTTTGGTGTCAAAAAGGAATTTCTTCAAGCAGTGCGATTTCTGAGGTGGTTAGTTGAGCAAGAGGGTATTTTCTAAGCCATATTCAAGTTCTCTTAACTCATGCATACTGTACATACTATATTTCATCTTTTCATTACATAACATCTTTGAAAATAATTTAAAAAATGAGCTGGCAAAACATCATTCATTTTAAAAGGAGTCTTAATTGTGGGCTGCGGAGACTGTAATTATTATATGTTTCTGTTTAAAGATATTTTATTGGTTAAGCAGAACCTGCAGTTAAAAGGAAGATTAGACAATAATGCAAATTACTGCAATAATCCTCGTGATAAATATATATGTGATCCATCTGAATTAACCTTGTTCAACACCTGCAGACCAGCTTTGTCTCACAAATGAATCCATTTATATAAAGACGAGCACCAATATATGAAACTAATCACAGAAAAAAATGTATGAAGGGTTTTAATGAGTGATCACCTGCTAGCCCATATACAAATATTATTAATTGAAAACAGCCTAAAGCCTATATTTTAAAATATAAAAGTAGTAAACAGAAGTTAAATGAGGATAGGTTTAACACTGAAACACCACTATTTCAAATCCAATAGAGGTTTTATTATTTCATCAGCCACTGTACATTATATATATATATATATATATATATATATATATATATATATATATATATATATATATATATATATATATATATCTTTATTTAAACTCAAAAATCATTGAGGGTGAGCCCTCATTTACAATGACATACCATTAAAACGTACAGGGAAATGTCTTTATGTTGTAATAAATGACCAGCATGCAGAGATTACATAACAAGGTTAAATAACCAGCACTGTGATGTTCGAGCACCCAATCAATAACACTATTGGTGTCTGTAATCAGTGGAAAAAAACCTGACCTTGCTTGCCCAAATTTGAATCTACTTTACAGATGAATATATCTGTCTATGAGACAAAAAAATAAATGTTTTTACCTTCTATGGGTTAGAGCTCACTCCAGATTGACCAAGGTGAAGTAGGTCTGACGAACTAAAAGTTCATATTCATTTGAAACCATAGAGGGCCCTCCACACTGAAGAGGAGTGGGACCAGCTTCCAGCTCTTCAGCACACAAGCCTTCACCAGGGAGGATTTGAGGCTAGTGTCATGTGCTGCCACTCAAGGGTCACATATTTCAACGAAAGCCTCAACTGCCTTGCTAAGACGATGCTAAATGAAAAGCTTGACATCAAAGTTAAGGAATTTGGTGTTAACGTGGTCTGTCTACAGTAGGGCTGGGGATCGATTCAAATGTGAAGAATCGATTCGACTCCGATTCTTAAGATTCAGAATCGATTCAAATCAAATCAAATCAAACTTTATTTATAAAGCACCTTTCATACAAAAAAAATGTAACACAAAGTGCTTTCCATAAAACATAAACATAAAATGTATTAATGCTCCCCCCCGCCCTCCCCCTCCCCCCTCCCCGCACACACACAGACAGACACACGCAGACACACGGTGCAGACATGGCTAGGCACAGAGGATCCAGGTGAGGAAACGGTAACGGGGAGCCGTCCACGGCAGGAGGTCCCATAGCCCGCAGCTACAAGGGGGGGGGGGCCCACAGAGACCATCCCGGCCCGGACGGATAGAGGAGTCCACACCACAGCGGTGAAGCCGTGGTGCAGAGCTCCACAACCATCCAGGCCAGAACCACCCCCAGGACGACCCCCTGCAGGCCAGAGTCACTCCCAGCATGGAGGGTCCCCATGAGGAAACACTGGAGCTAAAAGCTAAGAAAGCAGGATAAAAGATTAAAAGATTATCAAGATTTGATTCGATCCGATTCGATTCCGATATTGATTTTGGTTAGTGTTATTAAAACTGTTTTTTGAGCTGATAGAACTGCTTTCAGAAACACAATGTGGGTTAGAATTACCAAACAGATCCAGGGCAGCAAACAGAGACGGATGAAA
Source organism: Cololabis saira (assembly GCF_033807715.1). Lineage (NCBI taxonomy): Eukaryota > Metazoa > Chordata > Actinopteri > Beloniformes > Belonidae > Cololabis > Cololabis saira. The sequence goes on along the minus strand of NC_084604.1, from coordinate 29,164,057 downwards.
TCAGTTTTATTTTTTCCCACATTCCGTTTTTATTTGTTCCATTTTCGGTCTATTTTGGTTTTTAATTTTTGAGTATTTGGTTTTTAGCATTTTTTGCAAATGTAACCCCAAGACAATATATAAAGTAATGAAATATAGACAATTTATGCAATTATAACCTAACACTTTAATGTTTTCATACCTTGAAACATATTTAAAGGCAAAAACATGGCACCAGTTATTCTCGTGTCCAACAAAACATTCCTTTTTTGGGGATAAACAAAAAAATAACCAAAAGTTGTAATGTAATGATGAAAAAAAAAAAATACATAAATAAATAAAATAAAAATGTAAATTTTTTTATTTTTTTTAAATAAAAAAAACTAATTTTTTAGAAAAAAAAAATCGATCTTTAGACATATGAATCGTTTTTTAGGAATTAATATGAGAATCGATTTAGAATTGGGAAATCGATTTTTTCAACACAGGCCTAATCTACTGTCCAGATTTGACATCAAGTTAGCGCACTGGGTGTATTATAACATTTTGTTAACGTAAGACTAAGGAAAATATTTAGCTTTTAAAACTACAATAGACCGAAGAAAGCTCCTGCGTTCTGTTTCACTTGTAAAAAAAAATAAAAAAGGTAAATACAGTGTTACAATGATAAGATTATATCTTAAATAGGATTTGGGAATAATATTTGTGACTTATATCTTCAAAATCTTCAACTCCAACTGGCTCATACAATTCTCCCTCCCCAACCCGTGAACCACGGTGGTAAATCTGCCCTGTTCCCTGTCTGCATCTGGCATACATTCAAAATGGGATTAACAATAATACTTTCTTTTAGTTCTGGCATGTGGGTTTATATTATTTTTAAATAATCGTATTTGTTTTCATCACATCTTATCTTTTTTTTTTTTTTACACCAGGTTTTTTAACACACTTTCTGTTCCCTCAGCAGTAGGCTGCCTGTTGATGGAAACCTGAACAGGCTTCCAGATTTAAATCCTCGTAAGTGACTTAAAGTGCAATCTGCTTGTGGGCGTTTCTGTACAGTAAACACACAGTCGAGCTTTCATGTCCATATGCACCCTTCTGGTTGCGCTCCACTGACAGTGAATGGGCAATCAGCAGTATGCCTACAGTGAGTGCAAACAGATTGATACCATGGAAATATGGCTACAATTTCTGCTTCGTAACAGCATACAGGAGGAAAATGAAGTGCCTGTAAGTGCCGTGGGTGCCATGAGCACAATGATACTTTTTTTCTAAATAAGGTGACAGTATTCCCGGTAGTTCTTTGTCAGCCAAGGCACGGCATATTCTATTCATGTCCCCCGTTCACGCTGGGACATAAAGTTAATTTGGTTTTGGTTCTGACCCAGACACAATAAACCGCAAGTCAAACTACTCTCCCCTGATTTACTAAGGGAGCTGAAACTCTTTTGGGAGCAACAGTGTTGTGAAAGTCTGCCTGCTTGTATTCATGCTGTAGTCAGTTCTCGCTTGGATTAGACTTGCATGTGAATCTAATTTCATATAATTTATTTCCTCTTTTATGAAAAACTTAAATTACTCAGCTGCCTTCTGCTCATGTATAGACTCACATGCACACATCACAACCACCAATGATGTGCTTGATTTCATTCGCCTCCCATGTGGTTATTCAGAGAGAGGGAGAGATGAGTATCTACTTACACTGTGTGTGTTTGTGTGTGTGTGTTAATGTGTTTGTGCAGTCTTAATGTTTTTTTAACCCACTGAGAGTCCATCTGTGGGTGTGTCTGGTGTTGCTTCCACCCGCACTTCCTCCACCGTGCACATGCACGCATAAAAATACAAAACACAGTTGACACACACACTGAATTTACTGCCATCATCAGCCACACGCATTATTAAACATGTAGACAACAACACACACTCATGCACTGAACACACAAAACTAGACCCCCCAGGGCATGATAGAGGTACTTCCTATTACTTCATATTTATCATTCAGCGGGCCAACTGACTGACTTGGACACACACACACGCACACACACGAACATTTTGGTCTCATAAAAACATTGCCTGCAATAGATCAACCATTAAGATATGAGAGCGTACGAATGGAAAATCATTGGTGGGCTGATAATTCATTTACAGATTAACTGAGGAGGGATGTTACTGCATTTGCCTGTGTCTGGAATCGTGACACAGAAACCGATTTTGCAAGGAGAGAGAGATGAGAAAGGGGAGATAATGGGAACAGAGGCAAGAAGTAGATGGAGGCTTTGCTAGGTGGACAGCAAAACGAAAGAAAAAAAAAGAAACGACAAAAAGGATGGATAAAGGAGAATAAAAAAAATACAATTCTGAGAAAAAAGTCAGCATTCTGACTTAAAAAAAAAAAGATGAGTGAAGAATGAGTGCAAGGCATTAAGCAGGGGAAGCCGAAGCCATTAAGCAATGAAGTGGTTAAATAGCAGGAAAAACTATTTATACAAATGTTAAAACTCGTCAAATTAAAAATCACTTCAACAACACAATTCACTAAAAAATTATCAGTAACCAAAGACAAGTTGTAACAAAATTTTACCACAACTAGCTTCATGTTAGCGTGGTAGAATATATAGAAAATATATTGTTATTACAATATCAACATGCTCAATATCTATAATGCAAAAACCCTAAAAAAAAAATGTATGTGCCATGCATTCGTGTTCTGAATGTCAATGATATGTACACATTCACCGCCATATTTTTTTTAAATAGGGAGAAAACAAAAAAAAAAAAACATCAAACAAATACTTCCAAAAGTGTCCTGAGTAAGCATAAATATAGAAGTTCTTGCAAGATACATGTAACTGTTTGACTAATTGTACATTTCACTTTTTCAGCATCTAACTATGTTTTTTACCGTCTAGGGTTTATGTTATCAACAGAGCAGAAATATATTAAAGCCATGTACTAAATTATTCATTAGAATATCATAAGTAATATCATGATTGCAATTTTGCATCAACCAATATTGCATGTTTTCTTATAAATGCGGAGCTCTACCATAAGGAAAATTCAAAAATATATCTGAAATATGATATAACATTTATTGACACGTCTCTCTCATTTGAGAACCACAATATTCCCCACAAGTGTTGTTCAGTTTTGTTGACCTCTTCTTTCCAATGTGCATTTGTAAAAGTCAGTCCAGTTCAGATCAAAGCAACAAAGCAGATAAAATTGAAACAAATCCAAGCTTTTCATTCTTTGTGCTTTCCTCTGATTATGTCAGGAGTCAGACAAAAAAAGAGAGAGAAAAGCAATCTGTTCAACACATAGAGGAAGAAAGAGCTTTCAAAAGCAGCGGCAGATAGACATACGCATGGAGTGCTTCCATTAAAGATATTAAATTCACGTCTCAATAGTTTGATTAATAGAGTACAATACATATTAGATCATAGCAAAGAGGGTAACCAGGCAGGGATGAGGGGGTTTTGGGGTAAAGGAACAGAAGAACACGAAAAGGAAGGAGACAATGTGCGTAATATTAATGATAATCAGTTGGTCAATCATGGTAAATGACTGTAAAGAGCTTACGCTGCAACCTGCAATTACTGCTAATGACACATTCAGCTCAGTTTCAGTACACAGTCTACAGCACACGCCCAGACAGACACACATGTTCTTGTTACGGACACACATGTTCGTGTTTGAGGCAGGCTAATCACATATGATTAATACTCTGAGAGGGAATACGGTCCAGCTGTGTGTGTAAATCTTTATGCATGATCGTCTGGCTTTTGTTTTGTATCATGTGCTTAATGGCACATTCAGATTTGCATTCAATTAAATTGACAAGAGTGTAACAGTTTGACATTCAGACAGCTATTTTATGCAAAGTGACTAAATTTTTTTCACAAAAGTATTTGGACAAAGTGTCACAACTGTAAATAAATCCATAACTTTTTATACATTGATGAAAATTTGCCAGTGATGCCTGAACTCTTCAGTTGCTGCTTGTTTATGGGCCTTTCTACCTACAGCAATAAAAAAAACATGTTTTTGTGGGTTGAGATCAGTTGAATGACAATACATTTATCTGCCTTCAAAGTCTGGAGTTGCCTTTGCAGTACGTTTAGGGTCACTATCCATCTGTACTGTGAAGCACTGTTCTATATCGGTTATGCAGTATTTGTTTTAAATAGAGCAGAGAGTTTAGGCTTATGCACTTCAGAATAAACCCTAACCCCCTTTTCACATCTTTCATCATTCACATCATCAATAAACACCAATGATCCCGTTCCACTGCCAGCCATACATGCCCATGCCATAATACTGCCTCCGCCATGTTTGATACATAATGTGGCGTGTTTTTGAATCATGAGCTGGTCCTTTCATGCTCCATCCTTTTTGTCTTCCCATCACTTTGGTACATATTTATCTTGGGTTCATCTCTACAGAGAATCTAATTCAAAAACATCGGAGGCTTTTATAGAGGTTTTCTGGCAAAGTCGAATCTGTCTTTCCTGTTCTTGAATGTTATCAGTCGTTTGCACCTTGTTTAAAGCCTCTGTATTTACATTCATGAAGGCGTTTCTAAATTGTACATTTTATTTACCTTATTTTCTACCTTCTTGACTTGTTGACGTTGTAAGGGAGTCTATCTTCACAAAACAAAGCATTCTGTGATCCTTCTGTGACTGTCTCCCCGGCCTTGATCTCAGCAGTGCTATCTTTCTTTGTAAGAATGTACTACAGCCTTGATTTGGCCACACCTAAGCTAGTAGGTGTCGGAGATCTCTTTGCACTTCTCCTTGGTAGCTTCAATCAAACAGCTGCCTTGACAAAGAGCAGCAGTTTGTGTTGAAGTAATGAGGGAATGAACCACACCTGGCAGTTAACGACACTATTCATTCACTTGTCCAAATATTTGAGTCCCTGAAAATAGAGGTGCTTCGCTTTAAAACGCTGTAAATCCTGAATGGTAAATGACCTATTTTTGTGAAATCTCTTCAATCAAAGCTGAACATCTACACTCTATTGGTCAAATTCACTGTGCTTGTGTATGTATGTGCAAATAATCTAAAATCTCAAAATCACCTCATAATGAAAGGCAAAAAGTCCAAATACTTATGGACCTAATGGTACAGATGCTTCTCATCCTGCTTGTAATAATTCGACCGGGGCCGGGAATATTATAGTAACAAATCCATTAAAGGTTTTTGAATTGTTGTTTACGGGGCGCGGGAGAGCAGCATCCAGCTGACAGACGAACAAAAGAACACTGGCAGGAATAGATAAAGACAGAGGGGGTGAACAGTCAGAGATAGAGATCGGAGATCTGTTAAAATACCAAACTGATTAGCTGGGGTTTCTGACATTTAAATGCCACGTTTACATAAAGATATGTTTCCTAGGAATATTAATTACTGTAGTTAATTTGCAAGTGGATGTGAGAGGGATTCATGGTTCTTGTGGGAGCAGAAAAGAGATGGAGGAAAGGAAATTAGGAACAAACACACTGGAAGAATGTGTCCTTGTCACCTACTTTTTCCAGACAAAGATAAATTTGGATTCATAATTTATCTAGCAATGTATACGATATACAAATATCAAAAGCACCATAATGTGAGTGTAAATGTTTTCTGCAGAGGCAAGGTTGTTTCAGTGTCGAATGAAGAATGCTGTAAGCATCATCTTTTAAGTCAGTGGTGTGAACATATCACAGCCCATTGGGTTTATAGGTGAAATCACACCGTCTACCTGGAGACATGTTCATCTTGACTGCTAGGATAACGCAACTTCTCAACATGTAGCCCAATGGTGCATTTTTCTTTGTTTCAAGTGAATACAAACCTCAACTTATTTCAGAGCTGAAACAGTTTGTCGTGTACTGCTCAGAGCTGAGAATAAAAACAAGAAAATGAGGAGAAGCAGACGGCGAGAGGAAATAGATTTTCCCTCTATAGTAGTTACAATTATGTTGCAGTGCTAAGATTTGTCTGTTTTCTCAGTGGCACTCCAGTTGAGCTCGTGTTACATTCATAGGATCCAAAATGCTCTTACAATTTGTTCAAGTGTCTTGGCTTATTACAGCGAATTAGGTGAGAAAATGGATTTTGCCTGTGGGCCAACCAGTAGCTCATTACATTTCTAAGTCCGTCCAGAGCTGTAGCCGGAAGATGAGTGACCATAATGACATCCTGCAAGTGTTTCTCTTAAGCACGGCTTTCATTAACACACAGCATCTGGATCCATCTCGGTTGTTCCACATGACGTACCAGGATATTTACAGTACGTAGTGTTGGTATCTGGCCTCTTTATCCATCTGTTGACTGCCGTGGCAGATAGATTTATTAAAACTGACATGCTGATGGGCCGACATAAGTGCAAAAACAAATGAACCAAATGCATATAATCGGGACAGGGATCTGTGAGCTATGACAATAGTCGGGCCAATATTTTCAATATAAGTTATTGTGCAGTCATTCAGTGTAATTTTAGATTGAATGGTGACATGCCTTGACAACTGGGAAGATAGCTTGAAATCTTTGTTGACAAAATGAGTTAGGAGTAAATTTGCTGGAAACGTCAAGTGTAAATTAATGTCTCCTGTCCAAATATGTTACACTCACGATCAGTAAGTGTAACGTAGTTAGAGTTCAGTTATGAAAGCATAACAGAATACAACTTTTACATAAAATAAGAAAATCACTTATTCACCAATTATAATCTTGGCTCTGCATTTCCTTTGACCTCAGGCGATACAGTGGCAAAGTGTAAGAGAAGCCAAGAACGGTTGGATATATTAATGAGAATGGATATATTAGTGAGCTGCTTAGGTCACAAAGATAGATTACTCTCAACCCTGGAGCATTTATAGTAGTACTTTGTTGGGTCTGAGCGATGACATTTGAACTTGGGTGCAGAAGCAACCTGGGGTTTGTTGTTAAATCCACATTTTCAGAATGTACATGTATATCATTATTGTTGTTGGTTTAAAAACAGAATCAAGATTAGTAAACATATATTGTTTCAGGACCACAGATGTTGATAATTATACAGTATATACTATACTGGAGTATGCCATCCATTATCTTTATTACATCCAAACAGAAATGATGGGAACATGGTTTTCTTTAACTCACATAGAGTCATGTTTAATATCACTGCAAGTAGGGATGGGCGGTATGGACTAAAAAATGTATCACGATAATTTCCGGCATTTATCCCGATAACGATAAAAATGACGATAAAAAAAATACCAAAATACCAAAACTCCCTCTTTTTAACTATAAATCTATCTCGCTCTCAGATCTGCCATGTTTGTTACACAAAAACGACATCAACGGGAATGTATCCTATTTTCTTTCTTTCTTTCTTTCTTTCTTTCTTTCTTTCTTTCTTTCTTTCTTTCTTTCTTTCTTTCTTTCTTTCTTTCTTTCTTTCTTTCTTTCTGGCTCATTTCTTTCTTTCTTTCTTTCTAGCTCATTTCTTTCTTTCTTTCTTTCTGGCTCATTTCTTTCTTTCTGGGTCATTCATTCATTCCTTCCTTCCTTCCTTCCTTCCTTCCTTCCTTCCTTCCTTCCTTCCTTCCTTCCTTCCTTCCTTCCTTCCTTCCTTCCTTCCTTCCTTCCTTCCTTCCTTCCTTCCTTCCTTCCTTCCTTCCTTCCTTCCTTCCTTCCTTCCTTCCTTCCTTCCTTCCTTCCTTCCTTCCTTCACGTACGTAACGCAGAACCATAAATCAGCTTTACACAAAAACGTCATCAACGGGAATTTATCGTTTTTACCGTGAGATGACAAATTCTTACCGTGGGGAATTTTTTTGACGGTTTATCGTGAACGGTAAAATATCGCCCATTCCTAACTGCAAGCATCTGTGGGGGTTAAATTATGCTTGGTTCTGAGTGAGCTCATATATTATGAATTGCACAGTCATTTTTGAAAATCATTATTTGTGTTGATGTTATCTTACGGTCAACTGATTTTTCAATGGCCAAAGCAGATTATTTAAAAAAAAAAAGTCCAATAATTGGCTGTCACCGACCTGAGTCTGCACCTGACTCAAGGTATTGTATTGATTGTAGCAATCAGGGAGGAAAATGCAGCTGTGTGGTTCCCCATCCCTGATTTGTTGAGTTCAAGGACCTGCCCTTCACTCCGCCTCCATACTGGGACCTAAACACACCATTGGAGGGGCTCTGTTCCATCTACCCAATCCTGTGATTATCTGGACTTCAGACTTTATAAAGCCCATCCTACCCTTAACTTTATACAGCGGAGTCTCTTTAGTTTGCCATACCGCTGCGTACCGTTGTCATGGAAAATTGTGCCCTTGTGTTGTATACTTGTTTACTGTTAGAAAATGTGTATTAGGGTTAGGGTTGATTGTCAAAGCGGGCACAGATCTTACCAGGAACATTTCAGAAGTACTGCACTTTCAAGTGCTCTCAGCACCATGTCTTGTCATTTCAAGAGTTATACATATAAAATGGATAAGTCAAATAAAATGTGCTTTTCTATTTATAAAGTGAACCTTTCATATGTGGTTCAAATCTCTTAAAAAAAACGAAATTGTTTACCTTTAACCTCCACAAATTGACGTAATTTTGATGGATAAGTCATGAAATTTCACTGAATTCTCTATACCAATTTTGTGTTCGATTTCCTGCCAGCTTCTCAACAACTAGAATACCACAATTCATAGCAGCTGGGGCAGTTTCACTATCTCATAGTGCTTTAATACTTAGTGGGACCCAAATGGTGAAGATTTTCGTACGTGAGAATATGTACATTTATATTTAGTCATTCTCCATACAATTTTTGTCAAATCAAAGTAAGAACACAGGCAGTGTTAAATGCTGAATTGATTTTAGATCTTTTCTAAATAGCACAAGTGGAGTATAGTTCAAAAGTGCTGGTTAGACACATTAGAGGGGCTGGAGCTGAAAAAAAGGTACTTGGAAAAGATGAGTCTTCAAGAGATCCTTGAAGAGAGGAATATGTCTGGCGTCGTCAGAGATGGCAGCTTATTGTAGCATTATAGAACCACAAAGAAAATGCATCTGGATTGAGGCAGCCCTGTGTGTCAGGATTGCAATACCAGACATTGTTTCTGAGATAAATGCAGTGGTTGAAAACCACAAACCCGTATTACTGAGTTTAGATAACTTGAGTGCAGACTCTCGAATTACTAGGTAGGCAAGAATTGGTGACATCAATTTGATCAAGGATGCCATTGGAAGCTAGAGGATCTCAACAGTTAGCAGAGGGAAATGTGAAGTCAGAGACAAGACATGATGGCATGTTGTGGACCTTCTATTGATATTTCACTGGGCATGTTGGCACACCTACTAGAAGATTAAATTCAGTAGTTGAAGTGAGCCATACCCATTTTACCCAAAGTTACATTTTATACTGAGTTAAATATGGCCAGATTATTTAGCTGCAAATTACAAAGCAATATGACAGAGACTGATACAACATAGTCACAGAACAACAAAGGGTAACTAATTGTGAGACCCAATTTCCTTGTAACTTTTGCTGAGGAAAAACACAAAGAAGAAAAAGACACATGTGTTGGTATCCTGTCTAAAAGAAAACTGACCAATTGAAATCAGACATTACTTTTGAATTGTGGTTCAATGGATTCAATAAAAAACAAAGACAAACTAATGAAACTGGCCTTGACAAATGAATTGAGATCATCCAATTAAATATTTTGTTCCACAACTTTTTGAAGCAATCACTGCAATCAAGTGATATCTGTAATTCTCATTGAGACTTCTGCACCTATCATTATTCTGATATCATGACCTTGCACTGAAACCAAGCTTATAGACACTGGGCTGCACATTTCACCCCAGAACTCCTTGATAGTCTTGAGATTTCATGTAGCTACACAGATTCCAGATACACTGTGACAGATGCAGCAAAGCAACCCCAAGACATAACCAAGCCTCCTCAATGTTGACAGTAGTTAAAGTCTTCTTTTTTTAATGCATTTTTGTGTTTGAACATAGAGCTAATGTGATTAAAAAATTATTCACTTAAGTGAGCCAGGCCAAGGTTTGCGCTGAAACTAAAGATCATATGATGAGGATAAGTAGGTCGAATTGAGTATCATCTGCATAGCAGTGATTTTAAAAAAGAAAAATGGAAGTTTACAACTGCTGTTCTTCAATATTCTTGACATGGTCTGACGCTCATGCTGGTGATACATTGCTACAACTTATAGTGCTTTTTGTGAGGAAAAACTATCTACAGATGATGTAGTAACCAATTGGTGCATTCCACTATTTAGTAGTGTTTCTGTTATTGTTGTGGCAAGTCAGCGTCTGCTGATGCTTGCAAGCATTAACAGAGACATGGTTAGTACTTACTGATGAAAGTATCAGGGATCTTTATATCAAATAATAATGAAAATGGTGCTTAAAGGAGCTTGAGGCTCCTTTTAAGAAATGAAACTCTCTAGCGCCACCCTTCACCACGACGGCCGTTGGAGGTACTGCAGCCAACAGTGAAGCCGGCACGGGAGAACGGGGATAACGCACATGCAGCGTCATGTGACGTCACATCCGCAGCCCAGCGCGGGAAATTCGGGACCGAATTGCAGCACATTTTGCAGCACACAGCCTGTTCAAGGCAAAGGAGAGATACACTAGAGGGATCATTCTTTTGGGTTTGGAACGCTTCATCTGACATTATTACTAGAAAACTTAAAACGTATACGGATTTTTTTCATAAATCTTGCCACAATCCGGCCTCAAGCTCCTTTAATTTCTTGGTGGGGGTTTGGACACTTATTATGAGTAGAATTGAGAGTCCCGGGAAATTCCTTGCGAAACTATTGGTTTAAACCAGTGATTCCCAACCTGTGGGCCGCGGCCCACCAGGGGGCCGAGGTATTGCAAGTGGGCCGCCAAATCATTTCCAAAAAAGTATGATATTTTTTGGGGGAGGAATATAATTATATAAAAATATACAGAATAATGTTTTAAATGTTAAAACTCAGTTATGTTTAAAATGATATTAAAAATGTTTAAATATTATTTTCATTATTTTGTTTTGTTTTGCTTCAAGTATTAGACATGTGACAAGCAAATGAGCGATAGGAACTTTTGTTGTTATCGGTCAGACCACTTTGCAGCGGGACTGCATTGCACTTGACTTATTTACGTTTGATGCTGATACCTGAAACTGGAGTATAAAGATGGATAGCTGGCTAGCAACAGGGGGGATTAAAAAGTTCGGAGGTGGGCCGCGAACATTTTTGAGACATAAAAGTGGGCCCTGAGTTGGGAAAGGTTGGGTTTAAACTATTATCTCCTTCAACACCTGTCTATGACTGCGGTTCTCCACCTTCTGCACGTAAAGGTTCAGACCAGGGGGACGGACTACCAGTATGGTACTGTACATGTGATTGAGTCTACCCCTGTATCTTTAAGTTGTATTTCAGTTCAAACTTAGTGCAGTTTCTCCTGAATGTTCAGCTAACTCACACAAAGATAAAATAAATTAAGAAAGGAGAAGGGAAGAAAAAAGTTACATAATTTGTAACCCCAGCCTTAGGTATAACAGCCACTCTGTGGTGTTCACTTAAGTGGACATTTTGGGTTGGAGTTGGTGCAGTCTATGAAAAGCTGCATGAATACAGAAATTATGGCTATTACAGATACGATTAAACAGTTGTGATGACAATGAGTGAGTCTGGATAGAGGAAATTGGATATTTAATAGAAAGATTTTCACCTGTGATCATCATTGTGTCTTTCCATCACATTTCTTTTGTCTCGTTTCTTTACTTGCTAACATTTACTCCCGCCGCTGCACTCTTCCTGCTTTTACCTTTTCATAACATCCTTTCATCTTTTCCCTCTTACTTAGCTCATCCCATTTTCCCTGCTCTCTTTGCTGTCTCTCTGAGAGTAGTCTAAGTAGCCACAAATAGTCCCTAATAGCCTCCAATGGAGATGAATTGATCTTTGTATGAACCAAATCAATAGGGGATTGCTTTTGCTGTGCACAGTGGGATACTGTGCAGGCAGGCCGCCTTAATTAAGTTAATAGTAAACCACCATGGCTAGAGTTTTATTAGCAGCATAAAGTTTATGATGATTACAGAAATAGAAGAAATTGTTTTAGTATAGAAGCTAGAAGGTAAAAAGGGTGCAGACTTATTTCAGATTTTCTTTGATCTCAGTACTCAGTTCTGATGCTTCCTGGGTGACTCAAAAGTGTTTTGGGGCATTTTCTGACTTCCTCTGCCTGTATTTCTCTTCAATCCATTCCTAGTTCTCTCCAATCCACCTCTACTCTTCCATCCCTTTCTCTAGCTTCGTATCACCATCTTTGGCATCCCTACTGATTCTCCCTCCTTCGTACCTCCATCCACTTGCCTGTCTCTTTTTAGTCTATAATGGGATGAGGAGGAGAATTTGATCAGCAGTTTTTTTTTTAAAAAGGTCAAAGAACAAGGTGAATACCCTCCAGCAAAAAAAGCTGAGGCAACAAGGGAAGGAAGGAAGGATGAGACTGAGGAAAGGAGGATGCAGGGAGGAAAAGGAAGATCGAGAGAGGCGGAGACAAGAGATGGAAATTGAGTCAATGAATGAAATGGGGAAGGAGGGTGGAGGTATTGCAGTAATGGAGGGGAAATGGGAGGAGGTAGATGAAGTAATTTGCTGTTTTATGACACAACAGATCTGGTAAGAGATGAACATGTATTAAATATGCAGGAGAGGAGAGGAAGGAGAGCAGTGGCTGATGATTTGAAGAGAAAAGAGGCTGGGAGCAAATGACAAGATGAGAGTGAATAAAGACTGGTCAGGTATGGAAAGACCCAAAGTAAGGTGGAATGGAGGAGGAGAACATGTAAAAATTCATTTCTTTCACTTAATGATTCCGTCTCATCTCTTCTCTTCTTTCTCCATAACTGCTGGGTCTTAATCTCCCCTTCATCTCTTTGTGCCCGCTCAGATATCTTACTGTTGCCCTTTCTCTGCCCCTCTCCGTCTTATTTTCTGCCCTCTTTTTCTATTTAAGATAAAAGAGACTTTTATCACTCTGCAGTGTCTCATAATGGTCACACAGTGACTTACTGTCTGGAGCAATAATAACTCTTTGATATCATTATCATTCATAATCAAACAGAAAAATCTTTCCCAAACTCTCCGAAGGCGCTTCCTCCTCATCTCTGCTGTCCTTTACATCAGCTGCTAATCTATTCCCTAAGTGTTTGAGAGTCTTTAGCAGTCAATCCTGCCACATCTCAGTGGTTGGGGTGTGTGTGTCTGAGTGGCAGAAAGTGTTTACAAAAAAACGAAAATGATACATGCACGATATTTATATTTCAACGCATTGTTTTTAGATTGAGAGCACTGGGGTGCCGTGAGTGTCATTGTCACCGAACAGCTACGAGGCAGCTATATAATAATAATAATAATGGACAGAAGTATTTAAAGTTTCTGCTTGAATGAGCGTGGAGTGTACAGTAACTAGTGGCCTCACATATTTCTGAGTCTGTGCTAGCTAGTTTATGCTTCTCATTGTTTGACTTCATGCCCAGGCGACATACAATCTAGTTGTTGTTGTTAGCTATTTGGAAGTTCTGAACTGTGAAGTAAGAAAACACAGACCTCATATGTTGTTCTGATGTTTCGGTTTAGTTTTGATGTTTGTCCTGCTTAAAGGAGCATGAGGCAGGATTGAGGCAGGATTTATGAAAAAAATTCGTATACGTTTTAAGTTTTCTAGTAATAATGTCAGATGAAGCGTTCCAAACCAAAAAGAATGAGCCCTCTAGCATATCTCTCCGTTGACTTGAACAGACTGTGTGCTGCAAAATGTGCTGCAATTCCGGACCGGAATTTCCCGCGCTGTCATGTGGATGTGACGTCACATGACGCTGCATGCGCATTCTCGGCGGCGCACGAGTAAACATTGGATACGCGTTTAAGTCATGGAGGCAGCTTCAACTTGAATTGGGACTGAAAACAGATGCTGACATGGCTCATTTCCTACTGACCATGTAAGATAACATTGTAAGTCATATTTAGAGCTTGATTTGAACGGCGCTCCCGTGCCGGCTTCGCTGTTGGCTGCAGGAACCCCGACGGTCGTCGTGGCGCTACAAACTTCTCCTGAGTGGTCCATCCTACCACTACTACTACTACTACTACTATTACTAGGGATGGGCGGTATGGACAAAAAAATGTATCACGATAATTTCTGGCATTTATCCCGATAACGATAAAAAAAATACTAATACAATTCTTTCTTTCTTTCTTTCTTTCTTTCTTTCTTTCTTTCTTTCTTTCTTTCTTTCGTTCGTTCGTTCGTTCGTTCGTTCGTTCGTTCGTTCGTTCGTTCGTTCGTTCGTTCGTTCGTTCGTTCGTTCGTTCGTTCGTTCGTTCGTTCGTTCGTTCGTTCGTTCGTTCGTTCGTTCGTTCGTTCGTTCGTTCGTTCGTTCGTTCGTTCGTTCGTTCGTTCGTTCGTTCGTTCGTTCGTTCGTTCGTTCGTTCGTTCGTTCGTTCGTTCGTTCGTTCGTTCGTTCGTTCGTTCGTTCGTTCGTTCGTTCGTTCGTTCGTTCGTTCGTTCGTTCGTTCGTTCGTTCGTTCGTTCGTTCGTTCGTTCGTTCGTTCGTTCGTTCGTTCGTTCGTTCGTTCGTTCGTTCGTTCGTTCGTTCGTTCGTTCGTTCGTTCGTTCGTTCGTTCGTTCGTTCGTTCGTTCGTTCGTTCGTTCGTTCGTTCTTTCTTTCTTTCTTTCTTTCTTTCTTTCTTTCTTTCTTTCTTTCTTTCTTTCTTTCTTTCTTTCTTTCTTTCTTTCTTTCTTTCTTTCTTTCTTTCTTTCTTTCTTTCTTTCTTTCTTTCTTTCTTTCTTTCTTTCTTTCTTTCTTTCTTTCTTCACGTACGTTGTGCGTGGATTTAATGCACAACCATAAATCAGCTTTACACAAAAACGTCATCATTTTTACCGTGAGATGACAAATTCTTACCGTGGGGAATTTTTTTGACCGTTTATTGTGAACGGTAAAATATCGCCCATTCCTTACTACTACTACTACAACTGTCATTTATCAGACGCTTTTATCCAAAGCGACTTACATGTGATAGAATTTCAAAGTCCCATCAAGGAAAGGCTGCGAAACGTCTGATTTGAGGCCATTCCAGTCGTGGAGCAGGTCCCACCAGAGGTGCTATGGAAGGGCTTACAAGCCTCTCCGAAGTGACTGTCTACTCTGCTCCGCTAAAATACACATCAAGTCTATACTTTTGCACTTGATTTTGGCTGAGCTGTGTCGATTTACACGTGCAGTGGATCGAGCTAGCAGCAAGTCAGACGTGAGTGGCTGTTGGTAAACAAAAGAATAAAATGGATATATCAGTTGTATGAAAAAGTTAGAGCTAACTTTAACTCGACGTGAAGCCAGTTCTGAGACTCCATGGTTATTAGCCACAGCTAGATACATTTACAAGGGACAGTTGTCATTAACTTTTACACAAAGCTTGTCAACTACACCCTGCACCTCCTTGCTGCTGCTTGGTAAAAAACAGACTTCATTATCTTAACTGCAGCTCTTGGCATTAAAAGTTTTATCTCCTTTCAAATATTGATTCCTCATCTTGGCCAAAACTGCTTCGTGAAGCACTCCTCCTCGGTGCTTCACTTGATGTCTTATTTAAATTCAACTTCAAGTTTGGGTTTTTTTTCTGGTTGCCACTACAAATCAGAGCCAATTTGGCCATTCTGTTCAGGAACAGATAAGGAGATGGTGATGGAGTTTAAGTCTTGAGTCTGACTCTAGTTTAAGAAGTTCATTTTGAATAACCAGACCTCAGAAGAACACGAGCATCAAAACAATAGTCGGAATAAACTGAGGGGTCCCTGAGGGGTTTTGTGCTGGCATTCGACAGATTGACAGAAAGCTGCGAGCTATTTTCTGTGTTTTGTCAGCCGCACTCAAACAGGGATGCATAATAACATTTTTACATTTGGTAAAAAAATATTTACAGCAACAATCTCGCCAAATCAACACCTATTAAGATGAGTTGCAGTGTCCACTCTCGGGTTTGCGACACATACCTACAGTGGATGAATAACCTGAATGTGAGTTTGCCGCTGCCTCAAGCAGAGGCATGAATTGAACATCTCTCTCTGCAGCTTCAAAGCGTGTCGCAGCAGCTCCCACAGGACCCTGGCTAGGCAGCTTGAAGCTCCACCTGTACGCCGCAGAATCTTTCATCAGTCGCACGTATCACAAAAACTGCCGTATCTACTAACATATCAGCTGCTAGCAACTGCGCTGCAGTCACATCCCTGCCCCCAGAGTCAAAGTTGTTGAAAAAGCCGGGGCGATTTCACACTTTATCCATAGCTTCTTGTGTCATTTGATGGGTGCAAAGGATGCTGGCAGAGGGGGGTGGATGTGCCCGCTTTGCCTTTTGTCTGTCAAGAGAGGACTGAATTACAAAGATGCAACATACTGAGGGAGCTGATGTTAGTTGTTTTGCATCTGAGCCATGTAATAATTTCACACGGAAAAAGACGATTGTGGCACAAAAGAACAGATGGGGTGGAATCTGAACTTTTATTTTATTGACTTCTATTAGTGATGCACCGATTGTTCCGTAACCAAAATTGTTCGGCCGAAAATGGCAAAAAAAAACACTTTCGGTGTTCGGTGGAATAAGTGGGAAAAAAAACCGAACAATTAATAACGGCGTTGTAAAATAAGGAAATAGACTGACCGCTCCCGTAACGGTTGCGCACCACAAACACAAATCGTTGGCCAACCAAAAGGTAACCACATAAGAATTTTACCTAACATTCACCAGGAGGTGGAACCAAAACAACATAAATCAATCTATTTTTATGTTCAATAAATATTTTCTACCTTGTAATTTTGCAAAAGATTTTTTTCTTTTAAAAGCATGCCTAAATCAAATTTATTTGATTTATGCAATGGTGAAAAAATTGGCAAAATAAATGAAAAACTGCGAAGAACCAAGTTCGGTATTGTTCGGTATTCAGCCAAGTGTTTATTATTATTTTCGGTTTCGGTTTCGGCCACAAATTTTCATTTCGGTGCATCACTAACTTCTATATTAATCCAGGTTAAAGCAATATTCTCCACTAAATATTTGTTTTTGTCTCAACTGATGATCACAGTAACATATTTTTTATCAGAAACTCTTCCCTGCACTTGGGTTTGTATTACTTATTGTATGTTTTGGGTTGTGTGTGTGTGTGTGTGTGTGTGTGTGTGTGTGTGTGTGTGTGTGTGTGTGTGTGTGTGTGTGTGTGTGTGTGTGTGTGTGTGTGTCCAGCTGGACTGAAGACTGTTTGTATTATTGGTGATGAAAGAGGAGGCCCCCAGGGGCCCCAGTAATGGGCTGGGAGGCCACTGACTTCTTATAATGTCTTCTGTATGGGGGTGTGTGCGCGCATGTGAGAGAAGAGAGCGCCGCACAATTGCAGCACTATATACTTGTCAATGGGACAACACACTTCTACACGATACAATGAAGCAAATACACAAAGAAGCAGAGACATGGAGCTTGTGTGGAAAGGCAGTCGCACAAAGAACCACAATCTCTACCTCTCTCGCTCTCCCTCTCTCTCTCTCTCCCGCACACACCCATTCACTCGTGATGCCAGCTGAGCCCAGTGTGTCCAATAACAGCAGGTGCTGTCAAGTGCAAGCACAGCAGACCTGCCCTGACACGGAAACACACACACACTCCCGCGTGGAATCGCATATGTCACCAGAAGACACACTCATTCATATATACCTTCCCCTGCTTCTAAAAGCCCCATTCATACTTAAAGCTCAGGTTTTATTGCTCTTGATTTGCATGTCTGTTTTCCAGTTCTATGTGGGTGTAAACATATCGGGTGTGTGGCTGTAGCGCTGCCATATGGTCTCACATTAGGACCCTCCGAACTCAGCCATGCAAGAATTATCACAAGAGAGCCAGAATGACAGAGGGTGTCTCCTTTTGACTTATCTACTGATGTTTTAAACACTTCTAGATGGAAGCACACAGCGGTAAATATCTGTGTGTTTTTGGGGGTTAAATTAAAGTCACAGTGGCATGTTCATTTTGCACAACTTTTTTAGTCTCACGCTTTTCTTTGTGCCCATCTCCCGATTGCTCCCTGTCTGTCTGTCTGTTTGTGTTAATATATTTAGCAGTGCCATATCATACGCTGCACTGACTTCATTAACTATCCCAGCATGAGGCTCTAGTGACTGAAGGATAATAAGCACACGCACACACACACACACACACACGCGCGCGCGCGCGCGCGCACACCCACACACACACACACACACACACACACTCTCTCTCAATCAGTCCTGTGAGATTTAAAGCAATATGTGTCTAACTGATTACAGGTTACTTCATTATAATCAACCATTTGAGATTTGTCATATATTCTGATTAACATCCTCCATAGGCCTTTTTTAGAGTTCATCATTACGGTATAGAAATCATTTAATTTCTAATGAGCACTCTTAAGGTTTCCAAACATCCAGGATAGGCTCACTATTAAGATGATCTACCTACCTGAGTAAAAGATCTACATGCAAGAACGTCATTCTGATCAACACCAGGGAAAAAAATACCTTCAGTCCTTTTGAGACACGAGATATGAAACATTTATGGCTCCATCAATCTGCTAAAGCAACATCTTTCAGACAGCCAGACATGGGTAACTTTTATGTCTTCGGGGCTTCATTCAAACAAACCCAAACAGTGACAAGTAAAAGTGATGTTTGACATCTATGAATAATATATAATGCATGAAGTCGTGGCGTTCTTACCTTAAGGAGTCATGTTTGCCATGTAAAACAATTCAGATTGGCCTGATAAGCTCTGTGACTTGAATCATAGTGCGCACTGAATTCCTCTCATGCCCACCACGCAAAACTACAGTCCTCTAAGCAAACACCATATTAAAGACACCTACGCATTCACGGCCCTCGCGGGAGTCGGTATATACAGCACATCCGAGGAAAAGTAAGCAAGTACTTTTTAGATGTTTTATTGCAGTTGAATTGTCAACATAATGTTATCATCCACTTCGCCTGGTTCTTTGTCTGCACCACCACAGCCTTTCACTGTCTGGTATGAGTGTGTGTCGGAGAAACGGTAGCAAAAACCCCCCCAAAAAACAATTCAGCATAGTTCTTTACATCTTTGTGGTTCATGAGTGCTTTGAGAAAACAGATGTAGCAGCTAATATTGGTGGAGGCAACCCTGCAGCAGGAACGCTTGGACAGCACAGTTATGCATCTGTTTAATGACAAGATTTTATTGGATTCCTCTGGAAAAAACAGCTTATTGAAAATTAAAGCCAACTCCAGCATATTAAAAGTTAGTTACGCTTGGTAAACATGGTGTTTCTCCTTAAAAAGGTTTGATGCGAGTAGGGTTGCATAATTCCGGGAATTTTCAAAGTTGGAAACTTTCCATGGGAATTAAGGGGAATATATGGGAATTAACGGGAATTAACGGGAATAAATAAGAAATTTACAGAATTGAAGGTTGGCCCTTAACAGGGAACTTAAATATAGTTGGGGGAAATATATTGTAGCATAGTCTTGGCTAAAACAACCAGATTTATTGCAAGTACACTCCTCAATCACATGCACACAGCACATTGCTTACTGCAGGGCTATTGAGGCCACGCCCCCTACAGGCACTGTGCATTCCTCCATCACATGCACACAGCTTACTTTTTGATTGGGTGGGGGAGTGGGGTGAGTTAGTATAAATTCCCATTAATTCCCATAATTCCCATGGAAAGTTTCCAATTTGGAATATTTCCAAAATCCCCAGCTTAACTTCCCATGGAAAGTTTCCGGAAAGTTTCCGGAAATTTACCGGAAATTTTCCACCCCTTTGCAACCCTAGATGGGAGGGCGATCAGTTTTTTTTCATTGGATTTATCTGTTGGTTGTTTTCTGGACTACTGGTACAAATATTCTCCAAAAGATATGAATATCATATTTTAAATGATTTGTCAAGTCCTACGTACTATAACAAGGATGGGCAAGAAAGAAAAACTATATTTGAGGTTATTAGGGTGTTTTTTTTTTAATGACTTTCCTGTGAGCTAACATTTCGTCTCAGATTTCCCAGCATGACTGCTCGCCATCATAGACTCAGAGATTAGATCAGTCTGATATGACACCCACTTTCTGTCAAATACTGGTGGTTTCCCAGCTGCAACAACCCACGGCTGTCAAATGCTTTACGGAAAACACAATTTTATTTTGTATTTATCATGCCGCTAATCTCTCCCCCTCCCCTTCCCCTCCTTCCCCTCCTTCCTCCCTTCCTCCCTTCTCCGCAGGTCAGTGCCTTTGAGCGTCAGGTGATAGACTTCATGGGCTACCAGTGGGCTCCCATCCTGACCAACTTCCTACACATCATAGTCGTCATACTAGGCCTGTTCGGCACCATTCAGTTCAGGCCGAGATATGTCACTGGAGTGAGTATTTACACGCTTTCAAAACACAGGCACTCCTGGAAACAGTTTTCTTTTTTAATTATTACGTGTTCTCTCACAGATTTAACAACAGCCTCTTATTCTCTAGTTTAAGAAACGAGGGGCTGAATTTGATTGGAATGACAGTTTAATGGAGTTTTTTTTTTTCCTGGTCTTGTTCGAACTGAGAGAAGAAGATGAGAAAATTTGTAGTTTTCAGGGATCACAGTGTTGAATGAAAGCTGGATCACTGTCATATCATAATCTGACAAGCCGGCCTGTCTTTTCTTTCTCTAGATGCTTTCAATAAAACAATTCAAATTCCATAAAACTTTCAAAAGCTCCCGAGGCGGCTGCAGGCTTCAACACTGCCCTCTCCCCCATCATATCGACCCATCCACTCCCCCTCAAAAGACCCTCGCATGCACAAACAATCTTTAGTGATGCAATTCAGACAATGAAAGCTCTATAAGTTCTATTGTATATTCATCCCTTCCTATAACTTGCTTCTGCACACATGCATGCACAGAGCGCCTCTATCCATTGTCTCTCCCTGTCTTATTTGATTCAGGAGATTGGTTTCACTCTTTGCTCTTGTTTTTGTATCTCTGCAATCTAACAACATCAAAAGTGAAGCCTCCCTCTGTCCTTTGTCTTCATCTCATTCACTCCAACTGCAAGACATCAGCATGTTTTTTTTTCTTCCTCCCTCTATCTAGTAATATTACAGAAAAAGCCTGTCAAATCTTTCCTTTATCCGATTGTCCTCTCTCTGTTTGTCTGTCTGCAGTATGCGGCCTGGCTCGTCGTGTGGATGACCTGGAATGTTTTCATCATTTGCTTTTACCTGGAGGTTGGAGAACTGTCCAGAGTAAGGAAGCATCCTTTTTTTGCATCCTTGTGGAGTTTGTTAACCTACACGTCCTGAATAACAACCCCCCCCCCCCCCTTATCTATTGTTAAGACTACGGTATTACAGCATTGTTGCATGTGGGATTTTTTGGGACTTAGAAAGGAGTTTCTCTAACGCCTCATTTGGACTTGCATTTCAAGAGCTTCAGATTTAAGACTAAGGTTACAAGTATTCAATAAATCCTGTGAGAAAGCCAAAGCTAGCAGTGCATTGATCCCTTTAACAAGTGTAGCCTGTAAGCCTGATGCATCTTATTCCTCCGTGCTATTGACCCCAGTTGTTTTCCAAACATATCTAAACACATTCTTGAACATAAGGTCCCACTAATGCCCACTGCCACTTATGATCTTCAACGACATTTATTAACCTACAGCTGAAAATCATTTTTTATATATATATATATATATAGTACAGACCAAAAGTTTGGATACACTTCCCCATTTGTTTGAATGAGAAGGTGTGTCCAAACTTTTGGTCTGTACTGTGTATATATAAATAAAATATATGTGTGTGTAGTATATACTTTCCTTTGGGTTGGGATTTGAGAATATTTTATTTATTGGAGGACTTGGTAATAGATTTAAGTAGTATTCTTTTTTTTTGTATTCCTCTATATATATATATATATATATATATATATATATATATATATATATATATATATATATATATATATATATATGAATAAAAAAAGAATACAGCTTAAATCTATTACCAAGCCCTCTAATAAATAAAATATTCTCAAATTAAACAAATATAAAAAACGTTTAAAACCTGTGTTCTCAACAACTGAGTGTGGTCGCAGATCCGCCGTTATAAAAGCACCAATGGCATCAGTTATAGCTTTAGCCCGATCTGAATGACTGGCGAAAGCGTTTAAATGCTAAAGGTAGCTGAGTTGACACGATGCTGGTTTCTTTCCTCGCAGCAGTGATATTCACATTTGCGTGCCGCCGTTTCAAATGCGTTATGAGGTTGGACATGTTTGCAGAAACATGCCCGATTGTCGGCACACGGCTCTCGTCTCATCTACTCGTCTTTGTCCGTTGTTGTTTTTCACCGGGAAACTGAAGTGTTCCCAAAAAGGAGCTCTTAAAGATAAGGGAGGGTCTTCAAGCTCCAGCGTCTTGTTTGCATCAACCATGATAGCTAGTGGAAAACAAGAACTCATGTGGGAATCTGGTACTGACTACAAACTTCCTTTCAGCCAATTAAGATGTCCGTGTGGGAACTCGGAATTGACTTATGCTCTGTGTGCAAAACAAGCCTGTTAACTACCTACTGTTAAACATAATATTCAGATCGTAGACATCTGCACCGTACCGACAGCCCTGTACCAAAACAGTTCGGTACAAATGTGTTTCACCCTTAATATATAGATGGATGGATGGATGTGTGTAAATTACTCCTGTTGTGATGATAATTGACAAAAATCTGCAGCCTCCAGTCATTCGTGCTCAAAAAATGATCCTGATCATCTATGGGGTTGCAAGCTAAAAAAAATAAGGCTGGAAAATAAGATTATACTGTACATTAATCGTTTTGCTAGTTAATGTGCTTTGGGCTCCAAATAATCTATGAAATTACCAGCCTTCTCCCTTAATCATTGGTTACTCACACACAAATCTTATGGCACCCATCTATTTCCCTACTAATGTTGTGAAATGTGTGGCTGGTTTTACTCAGCAAAATTAAATTTTTGAAGTACCTTAAGCCCCGTATGATAAAAGGCTATTTAAAGACGTCCCCACTTTGATTGCAAGCTCTCAAATAGCTGAGACGGCTTTTTGTGTCTCCTCTGATATGAAAGGTCACGTAATTTCAGAGTAATTTTAGCACAACTGCAGATGCTGTAATCACAGGGACAGGAACCTTTCAGCAGCTCCTCCAGGGACTGCAGACTTGTGCTTTCACACTTCATACAAGTACAGGTTTTCTTTTATTTTTTTGTTACATCTGAGAGATGGATATGTGGTCGTTGAGACACATGAAATGGATTATTGTAGGTATATTTAGTGCACTTTTCTTGGCTGATTTAAAATCCCTTTTTTCTTTATACCTGTATGTCTGACCTAATGCTTGCAGGTTTTTTTTTTTGCCTGATTCTGATTTTTATTTCATTTTATTTTTAGCTGCTTAACCTTTTGCTAGCTTTGTATCATTGGGTGCTCAGCAGGTTTATCATGTTCCTTCAAGAAAATGTAAAATTTAAAAGAGATAAAGGAATAATTTATTGCAACAGTTCAGGCTGCACCAGATATTGGAGCTTTGACACAAGTTTAACCGGTGCCTCAGATCTTAATTCGGCTTTTACATGTCACTGGCTCCTTAAAGCAGCTGCCACGAACTTACAACAAAGTAATTGATACCCACTAAGCAGCAGCAGATTTGTCAGACATCAGACGGATCATTACGCTCCATGGACTGGACAGAATCTCACGACCGTAACCAGGACAGGGAAAAGATGACAAGAAGTGAGCAAAGGGTTTTCATAAAGCTTTCTCTCAGGTTGTTATGTAATTATTACATGCCCAGTTAGAGAACCTAAAGGGGATCCATTTAAAGTGATGGAGCATTGAAATCCTGCATCTCCTGCACCCGCATTTTAATAAATGAAATTCATTGCCTGATTTAAATTAAATCCTAAATAATCTCCTGTGGAAGAAGTCAAAACATGACTCGTTGTTTTGTGAACAGAGTCTTGTTAGGAGAAAAAGCAAGGTGCCAAATTTAATCAAAAACAACATCTTCATCTGAACAACCAAGTGTGGATTGCATGTGCTTTGGGCTCGAGTTGCAGCCAGAGACTCGGAACGTTTTTCTGTTCGAAGGAATAATTGATTCTGCACATCAAACACTGCAAACATTGCATCATGTAAGAAGAGCTGAGGAGATAGATGGATAGATTGCAAGTTAATGGAAAAAAGGAGGTTAAGTCAACGCCTACAACCTCCTTTTTACCCCTAAACAATGTTCTGTTACATGCAAAATACTGAATTGTAGTTGTAACACCACACTGAAAAATTGTTTATTTCATAATAAAGACGATGGACTCGGGCAGTTGATTAAATCCAATCAGTGCCTCCGTAAACAGTGGAATTCTGTTGATGGCTATGCTGATGATGGTTAATTACACTGTGCTGAGAAATACTTTTTTTTTTTTCCACCACAATTTCCTATAATTTGCTCATTCTGCTGAAAAGCTATATCATGTTTGCTATTGGTTTAACCACAGAAAATAGCAGTTAAAACGCCACACGTTATCCTTATCCTCGTCCTATTGATTTCCCTGTCTTTCCAATCACAATTATCATTAGTCTGGACTCAGGTAAATGATATTGCTTTCTTAAGCTCCCGCTTTCTGTGGTACTGGCTTCTGTTCGATAGACTCTTATCCTCTTTGATTTTCCCACACACACAGATCCACCGGCAGCCTTGACATCTTCTTGCTGCCATCCAAACCGTGCCCTAAAAGTTATGGTGTGACTGGCCTACATTCTTTCTGGAAACCAGACACGTCATTGATCTTTTTGCAACTTTTACTTTCTTCATGGCCCAACAAGAATGAATATCACCTTAGCTTTGCAAACCGGGAACTGCTGGTCTAGTTTCTTTTTAAATCAGAGCAAAAGAGAAAGCAAAAGGAGAAATGTAAAAAAAAAAAAGTCTGCATGGTAAAAACCAAAATGACCGCATATATCATTTTAATTTTGCTGTAAAGTTAAATGAGTCTAATATTCCCCTAAATTCTAATAGAAAAAATCATTTTAAAAGGCTTCATCTCGCCAGAAAATGCTACTTTGTGGTTCTGCGCATGCGTACAGTCGATTTTCAAAGTTTGATTGCGACGCCAATCATTTCTTGCACGATGTAAAAAGGATAATATGGGATGTCGAGTATTTGATCGTTCAAAATACATTACCCATGACATGAATTGCATTACACTTTGTGAAAATTATACGATAAAGAGAGAAAAAAAAACAATTCTATTGCTTTATTTGATATTCATTCAGCTATTCACCTTTATTTAACTAGGCAGGTCATTATAATAACACATTCTTATTTACAATGACGGCCTGGCAAGAGACAAGGACCCATTGGGGGAAAAGGACGTGGTTTAGGGAGTAAAACACAATAAAATTGTAGCTCTACAAAGATAGAAAACCATTAGGTTTTACTTTCTTCATGGCCCAACAAGAATGAATTCCACCTTAGCTTTGCAAACAGGGAACTGCTGGTCTAGTTTCTTTTTAAATCAGAGCAAAAGAGAAAGCAAAGGGGAAATGTAAAAAAAATATCTGCATGGTAAAAACCAAAATGACCACATATATCGTTTTAATTTTGCTGTAAAGTTAAATGAGTCTAATATTCCCCTAAATTCTAATAGAAAAAGTCATTTTAAAAGGCTTCATCTCCCCTGACCAAAATCAACACATCTGGTTCCTAATGAAGGTGAAGCCGCCAGTTAATTAGCGACACCTTTGTCAATTACCTTCTGACCAATCAGGGAGAAGCACACAAAAAACAGCCGCCGAACAGCTTGTTTTTACGACCACAGCAGTTTTCATGAGCCTCGTCAAGGGCTCATCAACCTTGACCCAGTTTGTGATGGAGATGGGAGCCACAAAGTCCCAGGCCTGCCCCCGCCCCCCCGACTGGATCCGCCAGCTGTACAGTACAAGACATGCATCCATCACCTCCACTTTCCAGGGACTGTTTACTATCCTGAGGGCTAGTATTACACTGGTCCATATGTTAAATGGGTACGGCTGAATTTATGATTGCTTTCACTCAATGCAGAACAAATTTACTCCTGCAAAACACGAGTCACATTTCTGTTACGGGGGTGGCACAGTGCCAGCGGCATTAAGCGGTGCCATGCTGCTGTTAGCATAGCATCTGCCATTGTGTTCACTTAGAAATAAACACCCATTTTAATACTGGCTGGTAAAAACTGTTAAAAAGAGCAAAATACAAAACGTCAGTAAACAGTGACATCTGACAGCAGACAAAATTGTTTTTTATTATAAAAACTAAATGAAAAACATTGGAAATAGAAATGTTGATGAAGCTTAAGCTGGGCATACACTGTGCAATATTTTAAATCGTATGAGACTGCCCCATCTCACACTGCACGACTAGATCGCGGAGTTCAAAAGTTCACAGCCCAGATTTATGGTCTCACACTGTACGAGCTGATGCTCGGATGCGACCCGTCTGCTCACACTACACGATCATAATCCTCCCGTCGGACCTCTGTGTACTGGAACTCGAGGCCGGTTTTGGGGCAGGGGTGGGCTGTGTCCACCCAAACGTGCGTCCTGCCCACCCGATCAAAGGTTATGGAGATCCTTTATTTTTTTATAATTTTATTTTTTATATATATGTATATTTAAAAAATCCCAAAATATCTGTACCGTTTCTGATTGGGCGGGCACTGCGCGTCATTTTTAGACACAACAAAGAACGCATACAGCAAAAGTTGTGTCTCGGCGGAGGGACCCGGCCTCCCAGCAAAATGAGAAGAGAAAAAAGAGGTGTTCCGAACAGCAGACAGCGCACACTAAAGACTGATTTATGGTTCTGCGTTACACCAACGCAGAGCCTACGGCGCAGGGTACGCGGCGACCCGCACCGTACGTGGAAATGCGGTCTTTTTTTGCTATTAAAACATGATTTGTAATGTGAATTTGCAACACTTAAACTAATAACAAATAATAGTTTTTTGACGTGACATCAGATATTGCGCATGCTCTCTGCGAAAGGATGAGGCAAATCGGGTCGTAGCTGCTTCAACTGTGCGACTCCTTCACGAGGAGCGACCAGGATTTCAAACACGCTTGATTTTCTTGCAACCTCACGATTTGTGATCGGGAGCTCATCGTGAGGTGTTAATCTCTCGTCGTTACCCCACGTACACTGCACGAGGCACGAGCAACGATTGGGTCAAAATCGGGCCCGATCAAAAAAAAGTCGCACGACGGGAGAATCGGCTCAAAACGAGCCGATAATCGCACAGTGTATGCCCAGCTTTAGACATATTATTATTTGAGCATCATCATTTTCTTCAAAAACTTTTAAGGAGAGAAAGTGAAATGAGTTTCCTCAGCAGCGTTGCTGGACTTTTAGATAGAGTGAGAGAATTGTCATCCAGGAAGTAGTCCCCCACCGCCACATCGAGAGCAGCCAACTGAGGTGGTTAAGGCCTCTGATTAAAGATCCCTCCGGGACTCGTCCCTGGGGAGGTGTCGCAGGCTTGTCCGACTGGGAAGAGGTCCTGAGGCAAACCAAGGACACTGTGGAAAGATTATGTTCCTTGGCTGACATTGGAGGCTTTGACATCCTCCGGGAAGAGCTTAAAGAGGGAGGTCGCTGGGGAGAGGAAGATCTGTTTAGTTAGAAAATAATATTTAGTTTTTGGTTTTTGTTGAGGTAAAAAAAAAAAAAGCTCACTATGGATTTGATACCATGGATGTATTTCATAAAGACAGGTATGAGTCATATTTACCACAGTGCTGCATCACCTCTAATTTCAGCAGCGCTATTAGTTTGAGAACTGTAACACTTCTGAGAGGAAAACATTTTCCCATTCTCTCTTGGTAATTTCAAGGGCTCCTTTGATGATTTTTTTTTTCTGCTGTATTTCATTCAACTGTTTTCTTTATGTTAAGAACCTTGAATTGCTTAGTTGCTGAAATGTGCTATACAATTAAACTTGCCTCTTAGGTTTTTAGTTTAGAACGGGGACGGTTCTGGACCACACAAACCCAGACTCGGGGCCTGAAGAGCATGGCTTTACACAACTGTTGCCTGTTCACTGAGCTTCCTCTATTCTGCTATTTTATATTAAACATTATGTTGTATTACTGATGTTCTTTTATTGGAGTGTTTTTGGGGCTGAGAATCGCTTTTAAACATTTTTAAATTATTGATCATACAGTTTTTCAGTGAGTTGAACCCGTCTCATCCTTTACTTTGAAGAGGCGGCCTCTTCGGATAGACAATTATCCACAAATCGGAGCATTTTTAGCATATATTTGCATTAAAATGTTCCAAAACTTTTTCAAAAGGAGCTTGAACAAGTACAATGTCCCGCTGAGAATAATAGAAGAGGCAATAAAACCCCCAAAGTAAACCGAAAGAAAAAGAGGCCGTCATTTAGTCAGTAAAAAAAAAAAAAAACGGTGTGCTAACAAATCATTTTCAAAAAGAATAGTTGCTGAGTGCAGTAATAACCGACAAAGAGCACATCAAATTCAGCAGAAAAATGTCTACAAGAGTTAGAGTTGATAGTCATTCATATTCAACATATTGTAATTAGAAGTAAACATACAGCTGAGGCATGTGGGAATAAACGTAGGTCTGCAGACGTAGTCATAAACCAAATTAAAATTTCAGTCTGACAATGGTGATGTGTAGAAAATGAAAGGGTGCCTAAAGCTGTTGTAAATCCCCTTGAGGGAAACTTGAGTGATTGCATCAAATTTAATGGGGATGTAATCCAGTAGATGTTAAAAAAAAAAACAGTTGCATGACAAACGCACACTGATTAACATCATAATAAACAGGCTAAAAGACTGGTGTCGTGACAACCCAACAATAATAAATTACACATTGGTTGGATCTCATTTGTTTATCAAAGAGTGACATGAGTACATACGGCGGTGACATGTCTTTTCTCTGCTTCTTTTTATGTATATTGCACTCACTCGTCTGTATACGATGCGGGTAATGATGGTGTGTCTCTGCTGAGCCTCGCTCTCTATTGCTTTTTGATGCCACCTCTCTTTTTTTGGTCTCTGTTTCTCCCTCCTCCTGTGCCTTGCTCTCTTCATCTCCATGTAATTCATTCCTCCTCTCCCTCTGCTCACCATATAATCAAGTCTTTTTTATGTTGTTTTGCAAAGTGCTGTGTGAATCCATCCCATACTCCTCTTCCAACGTGCTCATCTTAATCTCCTGCTCTCTCCTGCTGTATTTCCTTTCTCGAGACTTGACAAACGGGTAACTTATCCCTGTCAAGAAGGTATGTTTATTTATGGTCAAGCAGTTCATTATGCAGGGCTTTTATGTAGCCGCCAACACAGAGAACTGATTTAATTCCTTAGTTTAGTCACTCACGCCATAACTTTGGGGGGGGGTCACGACATAAAAATGACATTCTCCATTTTTCTTCATATAAAAATCTGTCATCTGTATATGAAAGAGGGTGAGGCTGCTTTGATTTATGCCATATTATCAGTGACTCTTGGATTAGTTCTGTGGCTTTGATGTAATTTTACAGTTCAAATACCCTGTTTTATCTATGAATAGACCTGATATCCAGCCTGCACTTCCCGGTTCCAGCAGAGTGCCTTTATCAGAGCGAGAATCGCACTTTTAGGCAGCTAAGCGAATGCCTGGAGGTCTGGATTCGTTTTGTGAAAACATGTTTTTAGTTTGTCTTGCCATTTTTAGACGCTCCACACTGACAGTTTGATGCTCATTGAATGACTTTCGGCTTTCCTTTTGTGTTTTCCTGCATGACATTAAGTCAGACGTATTAGGCTAGAAATTTGCCAAACATCTCTGACATTTCTTCTGGAGACAACACCAGACGGTGATAGGTGCGAGAAACGACGAGCTCAGTTTGAAGGCAGGCGAGCAGATGGACAGACATCAGAGGAACAGAGAGATCGTCATCATCATCAGTGACATGCTGGGGAAGTGGGTTTGATTAGACGTCATGAAACTGATAGTAGACCTCATCAGAATGTTCTCATAGGTCATTGAAGTCTTCTTTGTAAATCTCACTGTAAAATGGCAGTAAATTACAATGTAGTGTATCTGTCATCTTTTATGATACCAGTATGTTTCTGTAGGGCTGGGCGATATGGACCAAAAGTCATATCTCGATATTTTCTAGCTGAATGGCGATACTGGATATATATCGATATTTTTTCTGTGCCATAATTGGGGTTTCCCCCAAAGCATTATAGCATAGCATCTCTGTTAGCTTAGTTTTCTGAGGCAAACCCTTAAAAAAACAGTCAGTTTTAATACAAAGCCTCGTGCCAAATGTCACACAGGTACCTTTATTAACAGAGGTCTGCACAATATCAAAATGTATAAAACAAATGAAATAAAATAAACTGCCTGCATATATAGAATAAAAATGCTTCTTGAATAAAATAAAACAAATATCCCTTTCCTGCATAACAATTAAATTAAAATACACTGTGCAATTAATACAATGTAGACAGTAACAGGCAGACTTTTCCACTGAGGTTGACAGTTGTGCAAATAACAAAACATTTGTGCAAATCTCAAATAAAACATTCAAGTCAATTTGTCACAAAATAAGCTATATCAAAATCATTATTTTTTTTTTTTTTCCCCAAATCGATATAAACCATATTGTCTCGTACCATATCGCGTTTGAAAATATATCGATATATATTAAAATCTCGATATATCGCCCAGCCCTATGTTTCTGTATGTTAAGAGATAGTATATGGCATTAGGATAAGTGTAGGTTTTATGTCATTTTACAGCATCTTTCTGCATATTACTTACTGTTTTTAAGTATCATAAGCAATAAACTTATTTAAGGAAAAAGCATGATCTTCGAACAGTTTTAGGTTTGCTGCTTCTCTCTACTGTGAGTGTACTTTCTGTAGTAATGAGAACTTATACTAATTAGTTCATTTGGGCATGTGAGTCCACTCGTTCCTGTGGGAACTTTCCTAAACTCCGATGCAGCGGCATAACTCCACCAGCGAGTGTTTTACAAAGAATCATTTGCCTCGTGTACATTGAAAAATTTCAACTAGTGCAGTGGAATTTGGAGAGAATTTAGTCGATGCTGTGTTAGCATCCAAAGTGACTAACTAGAAGGCTTTAAAAAAAAAAAAAAGGCTACAAGCAAAGGCTGTTTATATGATTAGCGTTAGCATCGAGCCACCTAACCAGTTGGTATGTGCCGTATTTCAGACTGACAGTGGGCAAGTAGAGGATGCAAGAAGAAGCTGCATGAAGAGCTGCAAGTGGAGCTTCTGCTCTGATATAAATTATGTTTGCAGTAGAAGGCAGCAAGCTCGTTAGTTTGACCTGGACTTTTGACACGTTATAAGAAAAATGAACATTTTGTGTGGTCACAAACGCTGTTGAATGGCGAAAGATCAAATATTTTTCATTTTGATCACAACTTTGTCTTTTATTGCAGTGTGTAGGCGTTGATATTAGATGGAGATGCCGGGAAACTGTCCCGCCTCCTTTTTTTTTTCTATGACTCATTTTGTCCACACACCACTTTTTGAAAGCTTGTGGTTAATAGAGATGTGTCGTTTGTGAACCGACTGATCTGGATGAATTCATCTTTCAGTGATTAGCTTGTGACCACTGCTTCCTTTCAATCACCACGATTGAAAGGAAGAGTTGAGAAAGAAAGCTTTTGCTGCCACTCTGGACCAATGTTGGTGTACATGTTTCAGACCATATACCAGCATATACAGCTTAGATTCCTCACAGGCTCAAATGGTTACAATTTTATTGATAGAAAAGCATGCACCAACCTTCAAATGATCACAGGGCTTAAAGTATTCCAGTACCGTGCCGGTGTTCTGCCATTCCATGCTCCCTGCCAGAAAATGCTACTTTGTGGTTCTGCGCATGCGTACAGTCGATTTTCAAAGTTTGATTGCGACGCCAATCATTTCTTGCACGATGTAAAAAAGATAATATGGGATGTTGAGTATTTGATCCTTCAAAATACACTACCCATGACATGAATTGCATTACACTTTGTGAAAATTATACGATAAAGAGAGAAAAAAAAACAATTCTATCGCTTTATTTGATATTCATTCAGCTATTCACCTTTATTTAAGCAGGCAGGTCATTATAATAACACATTCTTATTTACAATGACGGCCTGGCAAGAGAGAAGGACCACTTGGGGGAAAAGGACGTGGTTTAGGGAGTAAAACACAATAAAATTGTAGCTCTACAAAGGTAGAAAACCATTAGGTAGCATTTTTTGGCAAAGCAGCAAAAAATGGCAGAACACTCGAACATGAACACTTGCGTATCACCGACTTCAAGAAGGAGAAAAAATTCATGAAGTCTGTAGAGGATGATTTGGCCGATAAAAGATTGAAAATTAACTGGCGCTGGGCATGGATGGAAGGAATAGGCGGAGACGGCAGGTGTTTCGGTAGCTGGTGCCAGAAGAGAGCCAGGTGCTTTTGCACGCTCTGCTCTAAAAAGCTACTGCAGGCGGGGAAAAAGTTGTACCTCGCCACGAAGGAGATGCCGCTCACAGAGCTGCTGTCTCGTCAGCGCAGCCACAGCTCACGTACTGCCGCACATGGCCCACCGGGTTTGTGATGCGAACACCCGTCTGTGCTCGTTCATTGCTGAACATGATGTATCCTTCTCTATTGCTCAACCGCTTGTAAATCTATGTAAAAAATTAGCTGTTGATAAATAAGCTTTGACGAACCTGACCATTTCCAATCAGCATGCCAGTTACATGAATACACATGGCACAGCACCAGAGTTAAAAAAAAAACGGCTATCAGAGAAGCTCAATATATATATATATATATATATATATATATATATATATATATATATATATATATATATATATAGCCCTTTACTGAATTAAATGGTTGCTAATATCAATAATTCCACCAATTAATTAGCCTGCCTGAGTTTCACCTGCCCTTATAACATTATGAACTTTAGTTTAAGATACTCATATTTTAGATTGTAGGTCCTCTTATACCCTGTCAAACACAATGACAACTAGCGAAACTTGATATCAATTCATCCATAGTGAAAAGGAAAATAATATTCAAAGGATGTCATTTGTGTTGCTTACCAAATTGCCGAGCGCATGTCCCAGCAGGGACCAGTCTGGCTTTTTATAGAAATGATCATCGAATAAATCCGAACCTTTTTATAAGTTAGGCCTACACAATAGTGGTTTTCAAGCCATAAAATGAACAAATGCATATAACACCATAGCAGGAGTGCCAACGACCAAGTATGTTATTATCCTCAGCGCTTATAAAAATACACTTAAAGTGAATTTTAATTTCCCAATCGCTTTCTAATGCTGTGTTTAAATTGTCAAGAGTAAACACTTCAATTGGTCTTTTTAAAGTTTAAAAAAATCCTTGAAAAAATTCATAAGACTAAATATTTAATATCAAATATTCCAATTCTGATAAGGGATTTATTAATTTTTAACTTAATTCACGAATACTCAATTGCACACCCATAAAACCAGTCCTGCAATTAACAAAAGCCAGTCTGAACACGACTCCCTCTCCTTCAGAAGCTGGTCTCACTTGACCCCACGAGAAGCAGTCTGCCGTCACATTACCCTGACTGTAAATATGATAAACAGTTGTTAATGTGGAGGTCAGTCAGTGGGTCATGTAGTGAGTCTCTTGTGTATTTGATTTCATTTTTCATGCATGTGATGGGCTTTATACGCTTTCTTTGCTCTGTGGGTCGATGGGATGCATCTTCCAAAGGTGGGGCAGTATGTTAAGATGTAGGTTACCGGAGGTTTAATTAAAAACTAGCAATGCCATAAACTTGTAGGTATGCAATTATTTTGACATGGTTTGCCTCGCAATCTGTGAAGCGCACACAGACACACACACAGACACACACACAGTGTCCTTTTTGTATGCAGTCATATAATTCAGAAAAATGTGGCCAATTTTTCAAGCTTAATCTGTTTGATTTTTAATCAGAATCTAGAGACTCTTGTCAACACAAGCACGCCTTTATCACCGTCATGTTGCGTTTAAATTTTAACTTAACAAATAAGTCTTTGTGTTTGTGACTCGGCTCTGCACATATTTACTTCTGTATTTCATAAAACTTCCTTTTTATCTAGTTGGTATCTTTACTTTCCACAAGGTCCCTGTAGATCCCCAGAGGCAATATGAAGTGTACATCCTATCTTGACAGTAATTTGAGTTTAAACCTGAGATTTATCCTTCATATCATGCTGTCACACTCCCATCCTTCCTGTCACTCGCTGCTGCACTATCTGATATAGCAGCAATGCCATAAAATTAATCTTTTAAAGGGTTCCTGATGTACCATCCCTGACAGATTTGGAGAGAAGCCTGTGGAAGTAAAACTACTGTCACCATGTTTTCCGGCACGCACACACACTCACATCAGCTCGCTTTGTCACACACATACATGCAGACTCGCACACTCATCTATCTTGAAGCAGTCCACCGTGCCAAATAAAAGTTGGGGCCACCCCCTAAGTGTCAGATAGCAGGCTGCTGCAGATGCACAGGTACTTGCATGTACCAGCTCAACTGTCAATCATTTTGCCGATGGGCGGGGGTTGGTGGGGCACCGTGTGTGAAAGACTTGTCCCGCATGCATTTTGGCACACTCTGTGAGTGTACATGTATTGTTCGCTGTGCAGCTAGGTGGACAACATGTCGCTCATTCCATCAAAAATGGACACACCAAATCGAAACGGTCTCAAACTGTGATTTTCATATCCAGACGCCTTTTATCGGTCAGGCAAGAGAGGAACTTAAGACAACTGAGAGATTTGGGAAGAGAAGTAAGGAACGAGGGGCACACAGAAATGCAGAGAGGTTTAGACAGGCAAAGGTAAGATAAGAGTTATTGAAGATTATGTTTTTTTTGGTATGAAGCCACATGCGAGTCAGAGTCACTTTCAGGAGAAAAAAGCGGGAAGGGAAGTGGGGACGAGGGAAAAGAAAACTTGGAAACAAAAAAATGTGAGTTTAACAAAAACCTCTTGGGAAGGGGGGCGCAGTAAAGAAAAAGCGAATCAAATGGGCCTTTCAAATCAATATCGTATCATTTTCAGTTGTCACCGTCGCCGGTGCAGGGGAACTTTTTACTGCAGGATAAGTCGAATAATAAATATGACACTAAATCAAACTGCGAATCACCAACTTAATCCCCGAGGAAAGAGAGGAAAAACACTGTGGACCAGTTTGAATGCTAATCATTGCTTAGTTTGACTTCCCTCAATTTTTCTTCAGCACAGTCGATTGAGACGATGAATGAGAGGATCCCACAGATTTAATCACAGGCCTTCTAGTTAGAACATCCAGCCTGATTCACAGAGTTAATCCATCAGCCTTGACTGTGTTCGATCAATGGATTCATTTGTTGAAATCATGGCATGAAATTGCCTTCTTTCATCAACACCTCTCCACTGGGACTTTTCTACCAGTAATTTTTTATCATTTCAGCTCTGAGCTATTATCACTAGTGATTTGATTTGATTATTTATTGTCGTTGTACAATTTCAAGAGCAATGACAATTTTTTCCCCTCCATCAGATAGAACCAATTGATTGAACACAGTTGTATGTTGATGTAGAAATGGGGATGAATGACTTTACTGCTGAAGTTAAACTCTCCAGAATTTGGGTTGGATTGTTCTATAACACCCTGTGCCAGGATGTTTCTTTAAATATTATCCAACGTGCTTCAGATTTCCCAGAGAAAACAATAATATAATTTTAAAACATTAAAGGTAGGGTTAGCATTTCTATGCAAATTCTAATGATTGATTATCATATCATAGCCTGTGTAAAGGACCTACATCATCATTAACATTTACACTGTAATAACACCTCCAAACACTAGGTGGTGTATAGCTTGCAGTGAATTATGTAACAGTTGTAGCTTTGTTTTGTCTGTAGTTTGTAGTTTTGTCTGAATATAAAGTGAAGCTTCATGTTTTCTTTTTTTACTAGATAGATGAATAAAGTTCTATCTATCTAGTAAAAACATGAAGCTTCACTTTATATTCAGACAAACTAATGTGGCAACTACAACTGTTAGATTTCATCTATTAAACCAATATTTATATTGGTTTATTTCTTAACAGGCGTTATTTGGTTATTTGGAGCCCAGGTTGGGGATCCGAATTCTGTTACAGCCTGTGTGTCCTCTTCTAATATAATACATCCATGGTCCTCTTATCCTTCGCCGTTTGTTTACTTTCGTCACTTCCGTTTCTCTTCTCGTGCACTGATTCGCTACCTGAACAGCCAATCACAGAGTGAGCTGTTTGACCGACGGCCGACGCCGATTCAACATGTCGAATCGGCTGAAAAGGTCCCGACGGGCGCCCGACCTGTGGCGACGTGCGGGACACACCGGGGAAACTAGCCCGACCGACGAGCACCGACACTCACCGACGGCCGATTTTCGGCTTGGTGTGTCAGCCCCTTATGTTGCCCAAACATGGCAGTTGGAAGAAATGAAACAGAGCTGGATTGAGTTGGTATTCACAAATGTTTCACAACAGTACATCATACTTTCCAATAAACGCCCGTCCTCTGCCAATATCACCCAATAAATCATTGGGTAATGTTGTGGTTGTTGTAACGTCTGCTGCTTCTTTATTACTCTTCTTTGGTGTTTTAAAGCATTTGGACATAATGTAATGATATAAAAGTATAGCACTATATAATTTTGTCCCGGCCGCAAACTATCGATATTCCAACCTGCTCTTTCTGCCAACTCTTTACATACTGAACCAGCTGTGTTTGGTTTTGAACACCAAGGGTACCCATAAAGTGCCACTCTTGGATGTGCTGGGCTGGTATAACAGTCAGGGGATCCATAACCATGGCAACTGTTTGGCTAAGGTTAATGCACTAAATTGTATTTGAATGGGTGTTTTGATGCCAAATGCCCTTTGATGGACTGGCAGCCGGTCCAGGGTGTACACCTGCCTTTCACACAAAAAGAAATGGGATAGGCTCCAGTAGACCCCTGGGACCCTGAATATGAGATAAGTTTTAATGCTGTCTATATTGTTTTCCCTAGTGTACCCTAACCATGCACATAAATTGCCTATCCTTAACCAAGCTTTTAAAATGTGAAATAAAGCAGTAAAGTGCTGTCGTATGGCACGAGAATTAAGTTTGGAAGATATAATAAAAGGAAACACAAAAAAACAGCAGTGTCAAGGTTGGGCTTGAACATGAATCTCATGTTTGGGGCTTTGTACTCTGTCTTTCTTGTTAAAAGCTGGAAATTTGCAGCTGCAGAGTGGTTCTCCATCAGAGAGTGACGGGAAAAGGTACGGTGAGCGTTACAGAGAGAACAAGCTCTTGACCCGGCTTATTTGATGAGAGTCACAGAGTTGCCAAATGGTTCTGATCTCTGCAACAAAACACATTCAGGAAAAGAAGGTGGACAGAGTTTTGGTGACCTGCAGCTTTAGCTTTTGAATCCTTTCACAGCCTTGTCTGGTTTTTGATGTTGCACGAGTGGTTTCCAAAATGAGTCATTGCAAGCACCATGTCAGTTTAGCGAAATTTGTTCACTTTCACTTCATTTTATCTACTGGTAAATGCTAAAACACATCGCAGAACTTTGTGTAAACCTGAATTCTGACTCGCTGGATGCTGACTACCAGGAAACGCTTATCCAATGCGCCACTCATCTCTAGTGTCATCCCTCTCCTCTTCTGCTGGCTATCAATGTTTTCAAAATCGTATACACTATAATTTTCACCAGCATGCCTCCTTGGTGATTCTCTGCAATTAATGTTTACAACATCTGCTGGTGTTGATGCTCCAACCGTTAAACTTTAAAGTCGTGCATCCAGATTCTCCAGTGACACATTTCATTTGAAAGCCACTGCTAGATTGATTTTAAACAAAAGCTCTCTCTGTGGCAGCATGCAGTGATGCACAGCAAAGGGTGATGTTTTGTTTTTGGCTGACAAAATGTAGTCTTAAAGTCAATACCTGTCTGATGGAAAAGTGACATGGTGCAAAAAAAAAAAATCTCAACACAGCCTTCACTTGAACCACAATTACATTTTTGAGGTTTGACCTATTTTAGGTGTTTTTAATTCCCCGTTCTTGTGTCACGCTTTACATGACTGTTTGGTTTGCCAGCCGGCCGCCCTCTTCCCTGCTTTCCCAGAGAGATAGCCTACCGCAAAGTAAGACACTGATGACTCATAGTATTTTTAAGGCATCGATTTATCACGTAAGTGTGGCTGGAGGGTTGACAAATCAAATAATTAACCAATTGAAACTTCTATCAACAACCGCAGCCTTTTCATGAAAATATGGATTCCCCAGAGTGCTTTAATTGCCCAATTTGAAAGATTGATGGGACTAAAATGACCATGTTGAAGCTTTTTATTAGGAATGGTAATGGATTTGGTGTGGTTAAGGTCGGGGTTAAGATCTAGAATGGACCTCTTCTCTACTTACTCTAAGGCACATTTGCACACAGAACCTACAAACAATTCCCAGAGACCCACAACCAATCTGATTGGATAGAAGTGCTTCAGGCATTATGGGCTGAGGCCTCATAACACCCATGGGAAATCACCGAGAAATAATGTAGTGAGATGCACTGTGACTGATTGTGTTTATGTGAAATAACACAGACAGTCCCGTGGAACGGAAAAACAGAGGAAGAGAAAATTATTCAAAATAGTAAAAAGCCATCAATATAGAAAGATTTTGACAAACGGAGTCAAGTTTAACTGATACTAACCTCTCCTGATTTTTACCTTTCAATATGATGATCAGACGGTTTTTGTGATGTCCATCAGGATGTTGTTTTTTTTCAGGACTTTGTACATTTAAGTACGAATGAGGATGCGCTATGATGTGCTTAAAGCATGCGCTAAAATATGTTTGTGTCCAATTAGCATCTGTTGTTATTGCTGGAAAAACTGGACTTTTTTTCTCCTTCATACCATCCATCCAGCCACCAAGCCAGGTATTCTAACTGTCATTTGTCACATTTGGATAAATCCAGTCAAGAAATATAAAACGATTGCATAAATGATAAACAGCGTTGATTACATTGGGAAAAGAAAACTTCTTTGTTATTGATCTCCAGGTGTATTTTTTTTTTTCTTAACCAGGGATGACCGTGTTAGATTCTGGCTGCAGTAAATGGCCGACTGTGGCCATTCATGACAAAGCTCCACTCTTCTCTCCTAAAAATACACTCCATTTTTTTGACAGTATAAAGCTGCACCGAGCTGATGAGCCGGACACAACATTTTACTCAACAGCAGTGTGAGATTGAATACTTCTGCCAGGGCTGAGGTAAAAAAAAAAAAAAAAAAAAGCCCTGAATCTGGACCCGAATCATCTTCAAAAGCTGGGCCATTTCCCTTAAAGAAAACTTAAAGACCGTTTTATCTTGAAGGAAAATGCTAGAAAGGTCAAGACACATAATTTGACTTGGGGAGTTCGGAAAGTGAGCAGTCTGATTGAATTTCAGGATTTTGTCCATATTAAGTAGAGGAGCTGTCACTGCCTGTTACGTTTTATTTAAATCAGAAATGAAAGTAACAATTTTTTTTATCATGCTCAATTTGTCTTTACTAGTAGGACCAATCTTTGTGGTTCCAACAAGCATTAAAAAACCTTTACTCCATCCTTGATTATCAGACAATCAGGTAATAGCCCATTCTGAATGGCCTTTTTTTTTCCGCTCTTCATTCATTTACCTCTTGGGAGTGGAAGACAAAGGAAAATTCAGAAGTGGGAAATTGAGGGGAAATTGAGAGAGCAGCAGACAGGGTGGGAGATGGCCAGCAGCACAAAGGGAAAGAGAGAGAGATAGGCAGAGGGGAAGAGAGAGAGGTGAAACAGATGTGCTTCACTGAAGCGGCACTAGCCTACAGCCGGAGACAAAGACCTGAGAGCACGAGTGCATGATCCACCAGTAGCGCACAGGACATTATAGACCGTGTGCGTTACTGAGTCTGTGAGAGCAGGAACGATGGGTGCAAAATGGTCAGTAATGTGCCACTTATACAGATACAGTTGAAAATATGAATCTGTTTTTCATTTGATATCGCAGACCAAAAGGCTCATTCATCACCAGACAGATTATTATCAAGTTTTTTTGTGGCGCTATGGCTTCATCTTCTTAGCAGGTTAAACGCAGCATTACAAGATAAATTTCACTGAATAAGATCAATACAACACACATCCTCACTCACAGCAATGTAATTGGTTTGTGTTCCACGGATAAGAAAGAAGTGATGTGAGTTTTGTCTCCACATCTTTCCTGCCAACTGAGTGTATATGTATATATGTTTATTACTTATTGCTGTTTCTTTTTTTGATATCTTCTTTTGTTCCTATATTCCACAAGTGGCCTGGCTGCACAACAACTTGGCTTCGTTCAAACACATTCTTCTTCTTTTTTCCATTTTCATTACCCTCACAAAGTAAGAGAATAACAATGCCGAATTACCAGTGGTGCATCCGGCCCGATCTTAATGACATTTCACCAAAATTCCGCTTCTCATTGTGAGCTGCTTTTGTGTTTGCGTGTGGTTTTTAAAGAGGCTCATTAAAAAAGCACTGATGGATGATACCTTCGTGAAGTAATTACTACCCCTTTTCCAAGCCGCTTTTAATAGAGACAGGGGGAAAAAAAATGGGCGCGAGCGCGGAAAGATGGAGAAACGAGCGGGAGTAGGAAGAGGTGAGAGTTGGGAGAGGATGGCAAAAAGAGGGACTGAACGATATGGAACAACGCATTGGAGAGCAGCGGGGGGGGAATGATGGCAGTGAAGGAGCAAGAAAGACATTTAAAAAAGATTTTACTCATTAAAAAAGAGGAGCACAACAAGGGGAGATAGCATTAATCAGAGCTCCGTGCTAATAAGAGATTAACTCATTATGGTGAGATAGAGAGAAGCTAAGGCAGAAAAAGAAGGATAAAAAAGGGGGAGGGTAGAAGAGTAAAGTCATTAACAGAGAAAACCATAAAATAAGTCATGTCTGGAGGGAAGTGAGTCATTTGCGTGCGTATATATACGCATTTGTATCCTAAATTACCCTTTCTCTTCATGAAATAGGTCTGGTGCCCCTACTAATCTCAGCCATCTCTACCGCAACACAACATACCAAGCCAATCAGGCAGGGGCAGGATTTATGCAATAACACATAGCAACATTCAAGAAACACCACTCAAAACAACCAAAAATGGCTGCAGAATTGCTAATAACTCCTTGGATCAAGAAGGTTTTTATTGCAAAATCGTTATACAGTATAGCGCCCAGCAGGAGTTTCTCCTGCATCTCTTTGTACTGGCCCTGGACATCAAAGTCCAATCTAGAGGAACCAAGCTAAACCATTATTTGTGCTTCTGCGTTTAACCTTTGGCGTATGTCTATCCTAGCGGAGAACTCTACACCGTGATCCTCGCCGGAGCCATGCACCTCTTCAGAAATGTCATGTCGAGTCTAGGGCTGTTCGATTAATCGATTTTAAATCGTAATCGCAATTATGTAATTAGAACGATGTTAGAACGTGAAACTCGTAAAATCGATTTTTCACTTTTTTTTTTTTTTTTTTTTACCTTGTCTGCACACATATTAATGATTGATACCATATTAATGATTGATGGAAATACCTCTCAATACCTGCGACAAGTGCCCCATCGGAGAGGCTCTTTAGTGTAGGAGGGGGCGTTGGAACATGCCACCGGGCATCCCTCAAGCCAGATGCGGTAGACCGGCTCGTGTTCCTTGCAAAAAACTTGCAAATGTGAATAGCAAATGTAATGACTGACATTACACACCTCTACCTCCTTCATGGGTTGCATTATTATTTAGCATGCAAAGACCCAGTTTAGTTTAATTAGAAAATGTCTTGTTTTATTTAATTGGAAATATAACTTACTGTATGTTTGCAAGTGCTGATTTGCTGATTTTTTTTCAGAGATAAAACTTTATATTTTATTATATTTTTTTAAACTTTTTTTAAACTTATTTTACAGAGTTTTGCACTTTATTCATTCATTTTTGGTTTAATAAGAGCAAAGCTTGCACTTAAAGCCCAATGGGGCAAATGTTCAATAAAAAAACAGCATATTTGAAATCATTTCTTTGCCTTTTGTCAATTTACAAAATAATCGTAATCGTAATCGAAAATCGGATTTTGAGAGAAAAAAATCGAGATTTTATTTTTGGCAAAATCGAACAGCCCTAGTCGAGTCAATGCAGGCCACAACAAATTTGTTTTTGTCTGCTTCTTCTATGTATTTCCCACTACTACTACTTATCAGGCATTTCTTTAACCCGGGTACAAAGATAGATTGCTGCAGTGTCAGTAAAAATTAGCTGCTCAATATTAATTACTCCGCCTCACATAAGATATTAATTAATATGTCTAAGGTTCATACGATAGAGGATGTAAACAGAAGGAAGCGCGGCTCTGCAACCTATAGTGTTGCAGAAAAGGACCCACACTGCCGCCTGGTATAAGGATAAGATGGATATACAGAGTAGGAAAGGGACAGGAAAGAATGGTAGGGATCAATATTCACTTTAGATGCTGTAGCATTGTGTTAGTGTTGTAAATGAAAGTTTATCTACTTTTATAGGATTTTGCTTCGTCCTTCATATTGGAACAAAAAGTGGCTAAATATGATGGACGAATGTAAAGTTGTTTTTTTCGTGCCTTCATTCTTATGGTGGTGATAAAAATAAAAATGAGGAAAAATTGAATCACCAAAGTCATTAGGGTTCAGCTACATTTCATGGCAATCCATCTAGTACTTGTGGACTTAATTAAATCTGGCTCATAATAGTGCTTTGCATTGATAGAATTGATATTCTTGGATCCATGGTCCTGAAGCTGCCACATTCTCAGTAATGGGCCTCTTAGTTACCGTAGTTTTTTGATCTTCCAGGCGAAGGAGGAATGAATCAGGAGGGAAAAACTCAAATGTGTTACCTCAATCCAAGAGAGCAACCTTTTTAGATACTGAAACTCTTCTTTCTTTCAGACTAAAGGTTTTTCCCTCTTTTTGTCCTCTTACCGTGACTCTTCTCTGTGTTTTCCTTAATGTGTGTGTTTTGTCCGTGTCAGATCCAATCCGAGTGATCCGACCAGGAATTGTACATTTACCTCTATTTTTAGCTCTAAACTTCCACTCTGTGGTTTTAATTAAACCCCAGCTAAAACCTGCTCAGACATCCAACCTGCTTCTGCCTTGTTTCTGATCTGCCCCCTCCTGTGAGGATGTAATTCAACTCTGTCTATCTGTGTCTTTCTCTCCGTCTTGCCAGGACACTGACCTTGTGCTGACGTTCAACCTGTCCATGCATCGCTCCTGGTGGATGGAGAATGGCCCGGGGTGCAGGGTGACACCCATCACCCCTCCTCCCTCCTGGGCACCCGAGGACCACAGATATATATCTATATCTGGCTGTCTGATGGACTTTCAGTTCATAGAGGTGGCTCATTCCTCGCTGCAGATACTCCTGGCTGTGAGTATTTGAGTGAAATAAGTGCTTACCATAGCGTACTGTGATTTATAAGGGTATGCAAGCATGGAATATAAAGGTTCTTGATTGTTCTAAATTTCTGTTATCTAAACAATCTTTGATTGTCCTGTACTTGAGTCTTCCTTATAGGGCTGGGAGATATGGACCAAAAGTCATATCTCGATATTTTCTAGCTAAATGGCGATACTCGATATATATCTCAATATTTTTTCCGTGCCATAATTGGGGTTTCCCCCAAAGCATTATAGCATAGCATCTCTGTTAGCTTCATTTTTTTCTGAGGCAAACCCTTAAAAAAACAGTCAGTTTTAATACAAAGCCTCGTGCCAAATGTCACACAGGTACATTTATTAACAGAGGTCTGCACAATATCAAAATGTATAAAACAAATGAAATAAAAATAAACTGCCCTCATATGTAGAATAAAAATGCTTCTTGAATAAAAAAAAACAAATATCCCTTTCCTGCATAACAATTAAATTAAAATACACTGTGCAATTAATACAATGTAGACAGTAACAGGCAGACTTTTCCACT
Source organism: Cololabis saira (assembly GCF_033807715.1). Taxonomy (NCBI): domain Eukaryota; kingdom Metazoa; phylum Chordata; class Actinopteri; order Beloniformes; family Belonidae; genus Cololabis; species Cololabis saira. The sequence goes on along the minus strand of NC_084604.1, from coordinate 29,119,831 downwards.
GAGGTTGACAGTTGTGCAAATAACAAAACATTTGTGCAAATCTCAAATAAAACATTCAAGTCAATTTGTCACAAAGTAAGCTATATCAAAATCATTAAAAAAAAAATGTAATTTTTTTTTTTTTAAATCGATATAAACGATATTGTCTCGTACCATATCGCGTTTGAAAATATATCGATATATATTAAAATCTCGATATATCGCCCAGCCCTACTTCCTTACTGATACACTCTTTGTTTTATTATTATATCTTCAGTAAAGATGCATTCATTCTTACCCATAATACTTTTCAAGCTTAAAACCCATCAGGCCTTTGTTTTTGGTGTGGCTGTGAAGTCTTTCACAATAAAAGCCCTACTAAAGAAAGGAGGCTTTTAATTTGAAGTGGCTGTACGAAGTGTACCATTTATATTAGCAGTGAAATACCATAATGTTCACCAGGCTTTGTACTAGCTGAAGGTGAAGAGTGTTTACAAAGTCATTGTAAAAGGGAGACATTGGATTCCAAACAGCTCTTTCCATTCGGTAGATTTCTTTATGACTACAAAGCGCTCTCTGAATCCATCATCCAAAGGAGGTTTTTCCAATTGAGGTTAACTGCGGCAGCAACTCTGTGGTTTGGTTTTATTCGGTGTGATCTAGCTGTGCCCTCTGGTTTCTACAGAACATTGTGGATACTACTAAAGCGAGAAAGAAAATAGCCGGCATTTAAAAGATGAATGTAACCTCAGAGTAAAAATGAGACCAATGCAGAGGTGCTTGGAACCTACAGTCTATCTAACGACCACCAGGGGGATGACTCAAGTCCTGGTAAAAAGAAATGTACTATATGTGCATGGCCACCTTGGGATTGTTTTTACTTTGTGAGCATTAGTAGTCTCCATGGTTCTGGCTCATGTCTAACCCTCTCTTGCATCGTGTTTTTTTTTTAGCTGAGTAAGATGAAAATGGACAAAAAGCTAAACTCATTGCTTCAAAACAGCTGTACAATATGAAAGATGTGGTTACTACATGTTTATCCTCAAACAGAAAACAGGCCAGTGAAGCAAGATGAAAAATGTGTTGCTCCGGCAACACATTTAAATAAAATACCAGCAATAATGTTAAGTTTTAGTGGCAATGAGGGCAAAAACCGTTTAGCCTACCCAATATTCACTTTTTTTCAGAAATTAAAAAAACAAGTTTTAGACACTCCATTTTTCTTTTACCGGTATTTTTGTTCAAATGTTTTGGCCTTGTAGTGCATTGCAGCAATTTAAGCAATTTAAAAGTTGTTGTGAATGTTTTTTCTTTGTTTTTTCCAAAAGGAGAGCTGTAAAGTGTGAGTAATTACATTTTATGCCCCTGCTTTGGAACAAATTTAGTTATTCAGCTGTTGTGCCGTTCAAATACTCCCACAAGTTCATTAAGTGTAATATATTCTAAAGAACATTACAATTGTTTGTTGTTGTTTTTTTAATTGTCTGCCGTCTTAGCATTTTGTGAGAAAATGTGTAAATCTTTTATGTTTCCTTTAGTCAAAAACAGCATCCAAGTGTCAATAAGTAGGTAACATCATACTGTCACGAACACAAAATTTGCTGCTTAAGTCTCCTGAGAAAAGTATAATTCTCTCTCAGCTTTATGTCTGTCTTCTGTGTGTCTCGTTTTGTTGCTGCAAAGCCGATTTTTGCTCTTTCTTCTTGATTCTTCCCCTTCCCCTGCATTTCCACCTCTCCTGACCTGTCAACTAGGATAATTATGAGGATGAGACGAGAGTGCAAAGAGAGAAACAAGGCGAAGGAATCTTCTCACTTTTTTTTGCCGCTTTTCATCTCAGTCTCCTCTGTAGCGTTTTTTTTTTTTTCTTTCCTTTTTTTTTTTCTCACATACAGGCGAAGGAAGACATAACAGACAAGCCAGCTCTTTAATGTGGCTGCATGCATCATTACGCCAGAACGGTTGAGATTTCTGGAAAAAGACATTGCTCCTGTGAATAGAGGGAATAACACAAATCTCAAAAGAACATATGTATGGACAGTGTGTGGAGGACGGATGGCTACTGAGGCATAGCAGCTGTCAAATTCTCCAGAAAAATATGATTTTTGTTTGGCTGGGTGGTCTTTTGAGCATGTGATGGGCTAGTTTGTCTGTCAGAATGGTGTAGCTTACTGAGTAACACATTTATGTGACGTAACACTGCATCAAATCTTAATTATTACAAGAAATGAGAATAATTACGTCATAAGAAAACAACTCGTTTCAAGTTTCTTCCAGCTTTGTCTCAAGGCTAATATGCCTTGTATATGTTGAATTGTTATCTAATTTATTTGTTCATAACGATTTCCTAAAAGCCGATAGGTTTGCCGTGCGACTGTTGCAGGAAATGATCGTCTCAGCTGCGTTGCATCCACTAATGGCACAGGCAAAGCGACGCTCAAATTAGACTATACAACAATAAAACAGCAAAGATCTAAGACGAGCCGTTCTGCTGGCTCGCTGGTGTATAGAGAGCATGTCTGCAGGTAATTGCAGTGATTAAGTAAAGTGGAGGAACAAATCAGCTGAATCACCTACTGTTGTTTTGGGATGGCGGGGAAAAAAAGGAAAAACTGCACACAATCAGGCTTTCCTTGCACATAGCTGAATGGCTCTGACTGAAAGATTACATGTTTATGTGGTGAACAAGACCATTGGTTGTGGTTAAATGTTGCAGCAGAGGATAATTAACAGATTTCACCCAAGTAGCAGCCCTTTTAATCCATATTTTGTACAATGTCATAGCTCGTTTTGAACTCCAAATTGGCTCCCATCTTTGACAGTTTATTATATATATGGGTAAACACTGGTTAAAAGGAGAAAAAAAAGGAAGAAATATGAAGTCTAGGTCTAAATAGATCCTATATTATAAATAAATGTGCATCAGATGCATACATACTATAGGCATCTGATTATTGAATAGGCCTAATGTTTTCTTAGGAATTAGCAAAATGTCAAAAGTGAAAGAAAAGCTGTGTTATTTCAATCATTCAGAAATGGCTGCACAGACTTTTTATTACTATATACTATATTGGAACCAATGAGGAAATGTCCATGTTTGTTTTTTATTTTTTTCCCATGCATTACCAACGATATATTGTCATTGGTGTGCAAAAAGCTCTTATTTTAATTTTTTTTTGGTGACTGAATTCATCATGGCATTTTTGTCACTGGCCTCCATAAAACAAAAAAAAAAGAATGCTGTGTCGGGGTCAGATTGGATTCATGGCAGCGGTCCAGACTGCTTATCATAGCTGTTGTCATTCAAAGATCAGGGAGGAGGAAGGAAGGAGGAAGAACAATGCTGGGGAATTGAATGTCACTCAAGCAAAGCAGCCGCTGCGCTCCAGAGCACTAATCCCATATTTGCTGAATAAGTCAAACCTTTCATATTTGTTTGTTTCAAGGTAGCGCGGAAAGTCCTGAATCAATTAAACAAAAGTGTGTGGCATCGGCGGCGGCAAACTTGCTGCATACTGTATGAGCCTGGAGATGATGAAAACTAAAATCCTCTGAGGGTGAACAGGACTGGGACTGAGTTTTTCATTATTTTATTTGCCGTTTCTGTAAGCTGTGTGTAGTGTTTTTGCGCAAGTGACAAACTGTTCAAACGCATTTATAGCAAAGTGATAAGATGTAATTATTGATTGTGGTGAAACTGGGATTTTTCAGCGCTGCTTTTGCTTTCACAATATTTTCATTACAAAGAATTCGCTGAGAGCACGACAGACGGATTTGAGCAAAATACTAGTTTGAGTTTATCCAGGCATCAACAGCCCATAAATAGATTCACTCCAGTGGATGTGACAACTTCATCACAGATCAATTTATCTTCAGGAGGGTGACATAGCTGTAATAGATTCCATTATTGTAGATGAATGCATTTTTCATCAGGGAGTAATGTATCCAACACAAAGGGAAGACTACGGCAATCAGCCACAACATTAAAACCACTGACAGGCAAGGTTAAAACTATTGATTATCTCATTATGTTAGCAAGTGTCAGGAGGTGGGCTAGATTAAGTAGTTCATGATGCTGAATTGAGATGGCTAGATGGCGACGCTGGAGGTCTTGAGGGTTTGTTTCTGGTCTATGGTCTTTAACCAAGGGTAGTTTAATGAAAGACAAGCAGTAAACATGCTATGATGTGCGTGGGGACGAGCAAAGGCTGGACCATGTGGTCTGATCCCGGCGAGGAGTTGCTGTTGCAGAAACATAAATTGTCTTCGAAATTCCCAAGACTGATTAAGCATCTGTGGCACATGCAGGGGAAAGCAAGCCTCACCCATCAAAGCTCCATCTCGCAGCTAACATGATTTGAAGGAGCATTCAGAGCCACTAAATGCTTCACGGGAGCACCAGCGTCTACTTGGATCCCCCTCGGCAGCGTGGGACTTAGCGGTCTCGTGTTTTCTCAGACGTTACCCCGTTTTAGTCAAAGAAGTTGAAGGAAAATCTTGAAGATTACTTCAAGCTACAGTTTTATATTCAAGTACAACCTTATAGATGTAGAGAGAGGCAACGGTTTCACGGGATTGCGCTCACACGTCAGCAGAGCTGAGCCGTCGAGCTAAATTTCAAGCAGAGCCTCAGATTACAACACATGAAAAAGGCTGCCTCTTAACAATGCAACTCGTTGTTTGCTTCTATGTGAATGTTTGGAATATTCAAAAGTGTCACTCTCACAACATTGTAATTGCTGTGTTTATTCCACAGCACAAGATGTAGCAGTTTCACATAATGCTCAGAAATCCTCAAATTATTGTGACAATTTTTAGGCTCTGAAAGTCTCTCATTTAAAAATGTAGCAAATCTTTGTTTTGACATCTTTGACCCTTCAGACCTTTACTGTTCAAGTACTTTTCACTTTGGTGAGAGTTTTGAGACTTTAGATTGGTGAACTGGAAATATTCATAAGGCAGGGCTGGTTCTAGAAAATGATGACTAGGGGTGCATTTCAGATCAGAGGGGGTGCACATGCCTGGCACGTTATTCAAAACTAAATTATGCATTTTCCCATAATTTCAAGCGGAACAATAATAGCAAAACAAGAATATTTGAAGTGTATTTCAAGTGCATTTTTGCAGCAATATCGCTGCATAACAAAGAAAATGCTACATTTAGTCTGGACTACCTCACCCATCAGACAATCTAGCAACAGAAAATAAAACATAGCAACAAAAATAAATTTAACCATAAATATACAAGACTGTCTCAGAAAATTTGAATATTGTGATAAAGTCCTTTATTTTCTGTAATGCAAAAATGTCATACATTCTGGATTCATTACAAATCAACTGAAATATTGCAAGCCTTTTATTATTTTAATATTTCTGATCATGGTTTACAGTTTAAGAAAACGCAAATATCCTATCTCAAAAAATTAGAATATTCTGGGAATCTTAATCTTAAACTGTAAGCCATAATCAGCAAAATTAAAATAATAAAAGGCTTACAATATTTCAGTTGATTTGTAATGAATCCAGAATGTATGACTTTTGTTTTTTTAATTGCATTACAGAAAAATAAAGGACTTTATCACATTATTCTAATTTTCTGAGACAGTCCTGTAAACTTGCTTGCGTCGTTGTGCTTGAACTACTTCCGAATATCCATCGTTACTTTGTTATCGGAGCAGCAGAGAGCAGCGTCTTGCTGGTGCAGGAAACTACTGGAAGCAGATGAGTGAGGACACTGGCTGATTTATGGTTCGCATTGCACCAACGCAGAGCCTACGGCGTAGGATACGCGGTGACGTGAACGTACGGTGCACGTCGCTGCGTTCCCTACGCCGTCGATTTAACGCGGAACCATAAATCAGGCTCACACGCGCGCATTTGTCAGTTTTCTTTTCGTCTTTTCAACTGAGCATGCAAACACATAAACTGAGGGTGCAATGCTTGCTTTTGCACCCTCGTAGACCCGGGCCTGTCATAAGATGAGAAGGTTGCAGGTTTGCATCATATTGCATGAATGCTGCTCTAAAGAAAACTACTGTCAGATTTGAATGTCGCCATCCATTTTAATTATTATTATTGTTTGGGCCATTATTGTGGCAGTACAACTGATTGCACAGGTACAGAAACATATTTAAATAATAGGATTTATTGCATCTTTTGTTGTGCAACTAAGCTGCTCTAATGTGTTCAGACACCCTCAGATGTCTCAGTGCCTCTCCAGGTCACAACTGTTTTCCAACGCCAGGCGGACGGACTGCTTATCAGGCAGACCTGCTAAAATTAACAGAATAAATATTGTGAGCGTTGTGAGACAAAAGAAACACGGGACTTGTTAGGATCTGAACTACTTTGTGATATTGTGAAATGTTAGTCAACATTTTTCCAAGCTCTAGTCTTTTTTTAGTGAGAAAAAACGCAGAGCTGTCGGTACTTTCCCCTGCAGTTGTTTTGCTGGAATGCAACATCACCTTCTTCTTCTCTGCCAGTAGTGGGGCTGCTTAAGTCCATTTTTGAGCCGAATCGTTCACTTCATGGTACAAGCACCAAATTTGGTACAAATGATGTCCAGGACATACCTTCTAATAAAAGTACGTTGCCCAGCTGAAAATCCAAGAGGGCCACCAGTTTTCAAGATGGCCGCCTCATCAAACGCCAAAAAAAGGTTTTCGAGGTAGAACTTGAATTAACAGAAGAATGTTAATGATCCAAGCATCAAAATGAATGTATTATGACTGGAATAACTCAATGGTGTCAATTGAATTCCAATATGGCCACCAATTTTCAAGATAATGGCTATTAAATGACTAAAAAGTAGCGTTTTCGCGTTTTTTCTTCAGTTTTCTGCAATGATCTTAAGTGAAAATCTGCAGAATTCTGAGGGATGTGTTTTTTGTGTGAATCATTTGTGAAAATGTGTCCAAACTTTTGACTGTCACTCACCACACACACACACACACACACACACATACAGCAACACAAGCGTTCTTTACTGAAATAAAAGTACTAATTTAGCAATATAAATGATAATTCATTAAAATTCTGTGGTCAACATTTATTGGTTAGTAATTTTTTATAAGAGTGATGTCAAAGCACAACCAGGGCACACTGGTGACATCACTGCTGTGAGACTCAGCATGGGGTTCAGTGTCAGCTTGTAGTGTACTAACTGTAGTTGTAGTTTACTAACTGTTGTAGTGGCGTACTCACTGTAGTTGTAGTATACTTTAGTGTCCCAAATGCTATCTAATAAGCCCCTGTATAGACTCAACTAGAAGTTTAGTTAGTTGTAGTATTGTAGTTAGATAGCTGCACCTGAATTGACAGGAGGTGCCAGCGCGGGATAGCCGAGCCAAGGGTAACGGGGCTTTAGTTACCTGGATGGTGTACAGATCGCACAGGATTTATGGCACTGGATGAACGATCAGGCTAGGTGTAGGGCACCAGATACTTGAACCTAGTTGCATCCCATATTCCAATGTGCTATGATATTTTGTATGTTTGGGTGGTAAAAGGATAATCTTTCAACTGTATAAGATGTCTGCCGATAATCCATTGAGTTGTGCTACTAAAACTGACTGGAGCAAGTGTTGCCTCTGTCAGACATGGTTTCTTTGGAGCAAACTCATCCTCAGATTTTCAATGAATTTCAGCTGGGAAAGTTTGTGGTCCACAAGACTCACAGGGAGTTCTCAGGCATAGCCATTGACCAAGCTCACCAGCAGGCTAATGCAGTTGTTAAAGGTGATGGTGGTGCCATTGGAGTTACTGAGGATCCATCTGCACTGAGGCGGTGGATGGTGTCTGGACCAGAAGTTAGCCAGTTAGTCAACCAGTATGAGTTGGCAATGAAGCAACTGAAGATATCAGGCATCATGAGCAGACTCGTCAGTCTCAGAAGTCCTTCACTGACAAGGTCCAGAGGTTGTTTGCTGTGATGAAGGATCTGGGTAATCCTTTTCAGGAAGAGTCCAAAGATCTGCTCACATTGGACACAAAAAACATTGCACATCCCAGTGCTGCTGAGCTTGTAAGAACTCACTTTGAGAAAGGTCAAGTTGCCTTCAGAGACTTTTTCAATGGTCTGGGTGATGAGACTTCCTTCTATAGGCCGATTAAAAAGAACAAAGTTGACTTCTTTCGCCAAGAAGCAGCTTCAGCTTGCAGTGACATGAAGAAGCAGGTACTCAAAGATGACTGTCGCCTGTTCTCACAGCTCTTTATATCCTGCCAATCACGAGAGTGTGACCTGCTTGAGTTCTTTAAGCATGAGAATCAGTCTTTCCCTGCAGCACTGAGCGACACAGGGAAACTCTACTACGGCCAGAAGTCTCAGCTTGCAAACATTTTGGAAGCTACCATTTCTCCTCCTGACAAACAACCAGAATGTGGTGCTATTATCATTGATGGTTCCTCTCTTGTGTATTCATTGTCTCCAAAGACATCAAAGACCTTTGAGGAATATGCTGTCCAAGATGTAGTTCCAAAGATCCAGGCATACTCATCAAAGTATGAGCGAACAGACATAATTTTTGATGTCTACTGGACTTCAAGCCTGAAGACTGAAACAAGGTCAAACAGAGGTAAGGGAGGTCGACGTAGAGTGACCGACAAAACCAAACTACCGCCCAACTGGAAAAGCTTCTTGCGAGACAATGAAAACAAGACTGAACTCTTTGGGTTCCTAGCAGAGAAGATAGTGACCTTGTGTCCCGACAATGTCGTAGTTGTGACCAAAGGAGACCAGGCTCTTTCAAACAAACCCATCAGCCTTGAAGGTTTAAGTCCTTGCAACCACGAAGAAGCTGACTCCAGAATCTTCACACATGCTCTTCATGCAGCCAAGCAACAGATAAAGTCTGTGTTGATTAAGGCATGCAACACAGATATTCTTGTGGTTGCAGTCAATGTTTTTGCGACTCTTCAGGATGCAGGCTTGGAAAAGATCTGGATAGAATTTGGCCAGGGTCAGTCCATTAGGTGGTTGCCAATTCATGATATGGTGGTGAATCTTGGCCCAGAGGCATGCTGTTCTTCCATGCCTTCACTGGCTGCGATGTTGTGTCAGCTTTCCGTGGTAAAAGCAAGAAAAGTGCATGGCAAGCATGGGAGGCTTGCCCTGAAGTTAGTCCTGTCTTCAAAAAGCTCAGCCAATACCCACCTATCATAGAAGATGCAGACCTCAACATCCTTGAGAAGTTTGTCATCACCATGTATGACAAGCAAAGTACTACATGCAAAGTTGATGAGGCAAGACTGGACTTGTTTGCTCGGAAGCAAAGGTCTTATGATGCCATTCCACCAACAAGCGCATCCCTCGTTCAGCACGTGAAACGGTCTGCTTTCCAAGCTGCCTGCATATGGGGCCAAGCAACAGTGTGCAAAATGCAAACTGAAAGTCCTGCCAATTGGGGCTGGCAAAAAGATGGTTAGATCTGGCAAGTTCTCTGGACAACCCTTCCACCCATTGCTCAGACTTGTGAGCAGTCGACAAAATGTGGCTGCAAGACTGAATGCCAAGGACGATGCAAATGCTATCGCTTCGGCCTGAAGTGCACACAGTTGTGTGCCTGTGCATGTGAGGCTAAGAAAATAGAACAACCAAGTTTAAGTTGAATGTTTGAGTTGGATATTTGTATTATTATTTTTTAAGTTATGTTGATTCAAGTTCTGGATCGTAAAACATACAGCCTATGCTTTGACACTTTTTCTGTGTTTTTATACCGTTATCTAAAAATTAAAAAAAAAATAAAAAATAGCCTATACAAAAAAAAATTTAAAAAATGGGGGAGACAAAGACAGCCTCTACGTGGCCTCACCTGCAAGTAGCTTACAGGTCCAAAAGCTTTAAGTGAAACTAATGTCTTTGTTTGTGAGTGTTTTTTTCATTTTATTCGCATTGTATCATCATAATATTCAATAATTTTGATTTTCTAAATGCAGAGTTGTATTTCTCATGTGCAAAAACACATATTTCAATGTATAAACCATCAGAATAGGACTATTCAATCAAAATATAGTTCAAACGCTGTTTCAAACCACTTCGAATGGCGGCCATCTTGAAAAATGGTGGCCACTTTGTTTGTTCAAGTGGGCAACGTACTTTTATGAGATAGTAGGTCCAAAAGCACTTGTGTACCAAATTTGGCGCTTGTACCACAAAGTGAACGATTTTTCATTAATGTGCTCCACTACAGAGGACAATACCGTGCCCCTCGGTGACTGGCCTATAGATGCTCTCCCCTGGCAGCCGTCCTTTCTTTCCTGAAAGGTCTCGCCCTGCGATGCCAGTGTTTAAATTTTTTTGGTTCCAGGCTATGCAGAGCACACGCTCCGTATCCCCATTCCCCAGCCCTCTTATTGCATACCAGCTGCTTGAAATTCAGCAAAATTCTCCCTTTGGTCCTTTCACAACTTCCAGGTGCTCTCAGACTCTCCATCAAGTGAGCAATTGGGACTTTATTGTTGGAAAGAGCGATGATTCAGTAATTTTCTTTCAGTTTAATGAGAGCTCCCTGCCAACATTGCACTCTAAAGACATCAAGGGGCTCTGCATCTTTTTATGGACTTCTTGAACATTTAGGCCATGATCTCATCAGGGTTTTTGTCGTGGTTAAAGAAAACATTAAAATGCAGTGGAAAAAAATTCCTGACACCAGTGACACCATCTGTGATAAAAACAAAGCTTGTGTGTTTGCAACTTGGCCTTTCAGTCCCAACATTTTAATCTTTTTTTAAGCTTGTTATTATGTTGTGTTACAGAAATGATTGCTGCTCAAAAGAAGATTTGTATTGACTTTGATCTGCAGACTCTTTCTACAGCCTCAGCATGTAGTCATTTGTTACTATAATCCCTGAAACTGGTGATCGAGGATCCAGACCAGTGCATCAGCTAGACAGCCTGTGTGCACCATAGAGATCTGCTCTGCAGACATAAAATAACAACAAAAAACAGTCTTCTATTTATACTTTTGGTTGACGTCCGTGCGGCCTTTCGATAAACATATGCATAAAGTGTCTCTAGAGGTTTCGGCTGAAATGTATAAAAATATACATTTTTCTTGACAGCAGCTGCGGTCTGAGATATTTCTTTTAGACGCAGGGCAAATTATTTTCCTATTTGCAGCAAGCAAAGTCAAAAAACACAATATATTTAGCAAATATATGGATGTAACATCACTGGATGTCGATCTCTGTATGACTACAGGTCATCTCTGAGACCCTCCTGGTGTTTCCATTTTCTCCGTATAAAGTGAAGAGGACATCTCTGAGCACACACGACGTCCACACACACGTGAGCGGGGGCACAGCCGCACGCTCTCGGTCTCCAGAGGAGCACGAGAGCAAACGAGTTATTGATGAGTGCAAGACCAACCGAGGTGTGCACAACAGATGGAAAATAACTTGCATGCCAGTGGAAAAAAAAAAAGAACCACCTTCTTTTCAAGGATAATTACAATTGGGAAGGAGTTTATTTGCCAACTTGTCACTCTCGTTTCAAGTGCGCCACACAGCTGAGGGCTCTGGCACGCTGTCAATCCCTTAACAGCTGAAATGAGCTGAGGTATCACTCCGGGTGCCGTTCACGGCCACAACTGAGGGAGATTGCCGGGACTGGCTGTTTGCGGAGAAAAAGAAATCGTCCGCCTAACAAATCAGTATCGAGCGTGACATCAGAACTCCCAGCGTGCAACACTGTTGAATGTAAACAACGCCATTTTGTTTCTGAGCCGATAAACAGTAGAAAATCGATCCCCGATAGCTGTTGTGCACCAGGATGCTAGAATATTAGAAGGGGAACAGATAGAGCTATTTTCTATTAGATTCGTAAAGATCCAGAGAGGCGAGATAAACGGATTTATTCCATAAAACGAGCGACCAAAGACAGCTGACACATGGCAGAAGCTCTCACAGAATCCAGCAGTGCAGTTGCAATGGGGTCCAAGCACAACACCATCCTTTCTGACATCTATCCACGCCTTCATATGAAGGTCATTTAATCTCTGTGAATGACTCACCAAGAAAAAAGAACTATGGGGGAAAGAGGTGGGCGTGGGTCTGGAGACCAGGGTTCAACCAAGGTGAACCACTTTGGGCCCCTGAGAAAGGCCCTCAACCCTAACTGCTCCCTGGACACCAGGAAACGGCAGCCCACTGCTCCTAGTCTAACTAGTGATGGGTTAAAAGCAGATAACTAATTTCCCCTTGTAGGATGAATAAAGGTTAATAAAAAAATACATTTTAAAAAAGCCACGTGCATGACAATTACAGTATTTATCGTAGACGTATGAAAATAATGCATGAGGTGGTGCCTTTTAAAAGTTTCATTCATACAGTCACGCCCGTCGATAGGGGGGGACAAACGGGTCTGTTGTCCCGGGCCCAGGGTAGGCAGAACTGGGCCCTCAATTTTTTTATTTTTTTTTTTTATTTTTATTTTTTTTTAATTCTCATTAAATTATGGCATCATTTTTCAAAATGTTTCAAAATATGCCTGTTTGTGGAAAAAATATGTAGTATTTGAGTTACATAAAAGCTTGTTATGTGTTTTCTTCCTAATTGTCCTTGAAATAGTGGTCAAGAACCCCCAACACAAAAATGGTTTGGCCGCTGATCAAAATTTGATGTTATCATTTAATTCAACCATTAGAATGGTCAAAATGTCCGGTCAGCACAAGGTGCTCAGAAAAGAAGAGAAAAGAGAAGAAGAAAATAGAGGCCTCAGAGATTCTCTACACAAATATTTAAAAAAAGGTGGTGACGCTGAAGCTGGAATTAATAAAGTCAGCGTAGAGCAAGGTAAGAAACAGCACAGCCAACGTTTACCAACCTTGTAACTTAACCTAACTGGCTAGCTCTAATGTTAACGTCCATTAGCTTGTATAACAACCTGAAGAGCAGAGGGAGAGGAGAGGAAGAGGGAGAAGGAGAGATCCGGGCGCAGGGGGCCCATCTTAGATTATTTTGGGCCCAGGCAAGACTGTCAGCTGCCCTGCATACAGTAATCACTAATAATTTATTTAATTTATCCTGCAAAAATCCACGGTAACATTTGATTCGAAGTTACGTGCCGATTACATGAGCGTGCGCTGACTGTGCTGGTGTTGTGCCTTTATTGCCTTCGCTAATTAAACGATTGAAGTGCCTCTTACCCTTCCACTAATGATAAAATCCTGGAGATTCCAAAGCTGAATGTTGTTCACAAATCCAGGGCATAACATCCATTTATACAATTCATACCCCTCCAGGCTTTTGTCATTTTTAAGAGAATCCCCGGAGGAGGACGAAGGAAAGTTGATCAGGTAGTCGAAGATGTCGGGATGTTGAAGGTCTAGCAGCTCCGTTGTAGTTTTGATTATTTTAAAAAGTACTCCTGGTGCTTTGTAAGGGTCAGTAATATTGAGTCTTTCAAGTTTAGCAGCAAAGTTTTCTTTATCTTTTGGGTTCGTGTGTGCGGAAAACTCTGGACCTCTGAAGTTCATGATTATGCCGTGACTTTCGATGCGCACGAGCGGTTCTCTTTCCTGCCAAAATGTTGCTGTATACAAAACAGGTCACGTGGGGTCCGGAGCTCTATTCAAGTTCAGCCCTGAATAAGACGGAAAGAAATGGAAAATATACTCATATTTAATAAATAGATAAACTGGTTTGGTTTTCAAATGTAGGTAGATATAAACCAGGAGCAATTTTATTATAACTTTCCAGGTAACACCACTGAAATGTCATAGAATAATTGTTAATGCTTTTAAATGATCACATTACCAAATTGGATCCGTATAATAAATTGTACCATTTAAAGAAAAAAAAAAAAAAAAAAAACAGTTGACAAACGTGGCTCTAAACAACTGTTGGTATTACGGTCAAACATCAGGAAGGCCTTGTGAAACTAAAGGGTGACACTGCATCCTGGTATTCATGCAGGAGGAGAATTTCAAAGTCATTATCTTTGCAAACGTCAGTTCAGAACGTTCTGTTCAAGCTCTGAAGGGGAAAATGTTAACCTCGGCTCATGCGGCGAAGGAAGAACGTGTACATTTTACAGTTCATCACCCCTACCATTACCTCTCTAGGGTAATTCCTCTTCTTTTACCGACTTCTTGTCTAGTTACTAAGAATATTTTCTGTGTTTACCATGGCAACAAGCATCTCTTCTAAGAAAGTTTAAGGAATAGTAAAAAGGCAGTCCTTCAGCCTGGGATAATGTGTATAAAACAGTACATTAAACTCAATTTTTTTTTTTTTAAAAAGAAAAAAACCCACAGCTCTGTTTGAGGTGCACACCGCTGTGAGGTGGAGTGGACGTGTTGAATAAGGCATCGGTTGTCAGGTTGATCAGGGCGGGCATCCTGTCTGTGTCCACGCTGGAGTGGTGATATTTCCATTTCCACCCATCACACTGAACAGTCTTCAGGTCTTCAGCCAGAACGAGGTAATCTTAATCCAGAGACAGAATGAATCAAGAAAAGCTTGTCTGAGTTCTGCTTGAATGTGAGCAGAATCTGCAAATCAGAAAGAATAGATAGAAGAGAGGCTGAAATACAGCTTATCTACCCATTTATGCAGACACACACTTTGTTAAACTGTGGACTGTCACTATTTTTACAGAATATTTTCTCAAAGGTGAAAAGTGAAAATTTTAGCTTGACATATCAGATGATAATTTAAAAGCCAGAGATGAAAACATGCAATGATTTTCTGTTAGTCATAAAAGCCTATTTCTAACTGTTAATCAACTTGGAGGAATTTCAGCCCATTTTTCTGGACAGCACCTACTCACCTTTACTTGTTTTGCTCACGTTCAGTGATCGATTCAACTCCTGATGAACATTTTTGTTGTAATAAAGTCAAAATTTTTTGTTACTACTCCAAAATATTTATACAAACTTTTATACATGTGAGCTTTTGTAGAGCTTCTGCATTTCTCTTTCACTTTTAGGCAGAAATCCTGACATTCTTCTTTTAAAATTAGATGATCAAATCAATCAAATCAAATCAAATCATTGTTCCAGCAGTGATGGCATTTATTTCTGTCCCAGATGCAATGAAAGGCCGTTCCACACAGTAATTCTTCCACCACCATGTTCCACGCATAAGATTCATACCCTTGAACCAAGCGTTTCCCTTTCTCCAATCTTAACTATTCTTATCTAACCCAGAAAATGATTTGTTTCTCTCATCTTTCCCCAAAACCCTTTTACAAAACCCCTCTGGTTTGTCCCTGTTGTCTCTGTCACGTAGGAAATGGGAAGTCCCCTGTGAGGCAAACTACTGTTGTTTACTGTTGTACATTAGCCATCTGTGAGAGGTCTGTAGCTGTTAAAACTTTATTCTGGGCTGCTCCGTTTCTTGATATTTGTAGGACCTTTCTCGGTGATATTTGTTGATTCCTCCTGGGACAGTCTGGACTTTCCTAGATCGTCACTGCGGAATAGATGAGTCAAAGTCATAGAGTGTATATGAAGAACTGGACAACCCCTAGAAACATTTTTCCTTTAAAAGCCTCTTTTCCCTTTCGTACTGCGCAGTGCCATGTTATAAAAGGCCTGTAAACCTGCTGGAACAAGCACACCTTGTCAGCTTGGCTGGGTTGGTTTATACTAAACTAACTGATATAATCTGTCCAAACATCCTTATGTATCCTTATTTATCCTTTTCATCCAAATATCCTTATCCTTATACCGGTACCTTTCCTCAGTTGGAAAGGTCCTGAAATGTTCTGCTGTGGCTCCTTGTATCGATCCGTGCCAGAGGAGTTGGGGAGCTGAAGGCGAACATTTTCAGAGTCGGACCTCCCATTTCAAATGTCATGTCTGTGGTGCTTAGCTAGCCTTGTCCTCGGACTCTTCCAGGTCAAAACACAGCCAATTGTGGGGGTCTGTTATTAACAAACACAAAAATTAAAAAAAAAAATTTTAAAGTTCTATCTATGGAGCAGTGGTGTAAAGTAACGAAGTACAAGTACTTTGTTATTGTACTTAAGTAAGTTTGCTTTTAATCCACTATATTTAAAATTGGACACGTCGTTACTCGCTACAAATGAAAGTCTTACATTAAATGAAAATGTAGGCTATTGCCGTGAGAACAGCACAGCGGGGGCTGATTTATGGTTCCGCGTTACACCGGCGCAGAGCTACGGCGTAGGGTACCCGGCGACGCACACCCTACGCCGTAGCCTACGCCGTAAGGTACGGCGTAGGGTACGCAGCGAAGCGCACTGTATGGTGCGTGTCGCCGCGTACCCTACGCCGTAGGCTCTGCGTTGGTTTAACGCGGAACCATAAATCAGCCTTGAGCGGCAGCCGACGCGTGTCCATGGGCACCATTGTTTCATTCCACCCCTTCTAAGGTGGTTTTGGCATTAAAAAGTTCAATCAGTTGAAGAGTCTCCTGTCAGCGGGGCCAATGGGGGACAGCAGCAGTGATGAGCAAAGGGAAAAAATTAAAATGGGGTAATGGAAACAAACGCAAAAGGGGTCAGAATAATATCACCATTATTTAGAGTTGTAAGAAAATTCTTGGATTCTTCATTTCTTTGCAATCCTTTTGAAAATAATTTTGTACTTTGAATTTTGTACTTTGTACATTGTACTTTTTACTTTTTACTTTTGTACTTAAGTACATTTTACACCATGTACTTTTGGTACTTTATTATATTTAATTTGAGGTACTTTTATACTTTTACTTAAGTAATTTTCTTAATGGGTACTTTTTACTTTTACTTAAGCAATTTTCAAGCAGAAAATTTGTACTTTTACTTAAGTACAATATTTTTGTACTTTTTCCACCTCTGCTATGGAGATGGAAATGTTAACATCAATTTTACAACCTAGTGGTCAATCTAGGAACTGCAACTTTTCTTAGTTCCCCATGAACTTCAAACCAGTGGTTGGAATGTCAACACTTAGTCTATACTCTCATGAATAAGCTATTTCGTACAGAAATGTAATGATAATAATAATGATGTTCATGTGGAATACTCCTGTCCATGTTGAACACCTGCCTTACACCAAAAGAGAGCTCCATTGGATGAAGCAGGTATAGAAAATGGATAGATTGATGGATAAAGGCTTTAGTGGAAATCTGATGAGGGTTTAGGTCATATTCCTGCAGAAATATAGAAAACCTCAAAAAGCCGTGTAAATACTTAACATTCAGGCTTCATGGACAAAATAGTTCTAATATAACTTCAGGCACCAAAGGTACTTGAACAATAAACAAGATAAGCCACACATATCACAGCCCCGTAGCCAATACTAGTTCACCCCAGCTAACGCATTTAGATTTTCTCCCTTTTGTGGAGAGATATAGTCAGATTTATTGTAAACAGGATATTATGTTTACATGCAACAAACACCAAAATTGAAAACTTGCGCTTCAGGAATATTAACAGGATATTGATGCGCAGCGAAAGGTGCTTTGTCACGGATGATCAAATGTTCTGTACTGCGGGGCGAGCGTGACTCCCCGCGCTGTGTGCAGTCACGCTAGCGAAACTGCACCCAAAAGTCATTTTCAGAGGAAATGAGGCTGCTGAAGACAGAACAGGTTCCAGATCAGCCGTAATTCCAAGCGTCACTGCTAAGTGCTAAAAGTCTCCCGAACAACATTTTGACTTTGTGCTGGTGAAAGTCTCCTTTGGGTGACTACTAATAAAAAATAATTTCTGCCGGATTGACATCACACATGAGAGATTGCCTTTGGGGAGAGGTCATCTTAATCTTTCAAATTACACCCTGCTGCCAATGGCACTGACAGCTGAGATGTTGTAGCCAGTAAAGGTTATCAGCATCTTTGATCCGTGGTCATTTTTCAAGGCATATCTGCTATATAAAGCTCATTGATTTTCTCATCACCGTTCGTCCCCCCGCTGATGCCGGCAGCATTGTCTACTTTCCAACATTTGGCCCTGTTTTGAGTAAATTCACCCACCCCCCCAATATGACAAAAACACTTTTATTCCTCCGACTTGTTTGCTTGTCTGAGACAGAATGAAAAAGTAGATATGTGGGAAAAAGTGGAAGGAAAGATAGGGTAAGGGAATGAGATGCGGGGCCGAGAGACGAAGGAAGACGAGCAGGAGTCTGGAAGGAAATAGTGTGTGAGAAAGGGAGGGAGGAGTGAGGAGCTTTGGGAGCTGAACATTATTTAGACTAAATGAGGTCAAGACCTTGAGATATACGCTGAATTTCAAATGTAGTTTCTCACATTTGTAGCTTGCTATGTGTTTATGTGCATGTGGCTGTGTGTGTGTGTGCATGTGTGTGTGTGTGTGTGTGTGTGTTTGTTGGCTTGTGTTCACATAGTCAATAGAATACCAGTCAGGTCAATGTCATTTTCCCCAACAGTTACAGCTTGATTTGAGCACTAAAGCTTCTTTATTCGGGATAATAATGCTTCACAGAAACACACGCCATTCTTCTGTTACCGCCCGCCTTCATCTTCCTCTCCTTCCGCCTTTCCTTCCCTCCCTGTCTCTGTTTTCTCCTCTATCACTGTGGGGTAATAAGGTCACTAAAATGCCGACCTTACATCGACTGCACCTTCCTGCATCTGTGTTCCAATCAGCCACCTCCTATCAGTTGCCTTGGAAACAGACAGCCAATGAGAATGCAGATCAGGGAGCAAAGGTGTGCTGCAGGAGTGGACTGCTGCATCTCTGTCTAAACATCATATACAAACAGGCACAAACGTCTCACATCACAGCATGTAAAAGCAGAAAAATGCAGACGTTTATTTTCCGTTTAAACCATTTTTTTGTATTAGACTGTATGTTAAATGTAGGGTACGTGTTTTGGTTGCAAGGGGACTTAACAAAGCCCACTAAACCCTTCTTTTTCCCTGTTCTAACTACTTGTCTAATCTTTCTCACTTTTTTGAGCTGCACAAAGACTAATCTTCACCTGTTTTTGATTTTCTGTTTGTCTTCAGCTGGTGGGATTTATCTACGCCTGTTATGTGGTCAAACTCATCTCTGAAGAGGAGGATAGCTGTAAGTACACCTGCTTTCACACACACACACACACACGCACGCACGCACGCACGCACGCACGCACGCACGCACGCACACACACACACACACACACACACACACACACTCAATGCTTAAAAGTAAGGTAAAACGTACTCCCATTTTATTATTTAGTCTCATAGCTTCCTTTTCTAAAAGAAGACACTTACAGAGTTAAAACATAGCACTTGTTTTTATGCAGACACATAAGATTAACAGACTTGGCGCAGCAGGAAAAGCAAAGGTGATGCAAATCTGTTAACAATGGTCCATTTGCATTGACTCTCCTTCAGCTATTCCAGCTAAATGGAATACCCTTATCTTTATTCTTGTTCATTAAAAGATGTATTCTCCTGAATTGCACTGTTTATTGTCACATGTCAAGTGTCACTCTCTGGCTCCAGTACAGGGCCATTCAGAAAAGATCAGCATCTTTCATGAAATACGAAGTCAATATATTTTTCTCGCAAATCATTATGGTGTCTTAAATTAGATTCCCTCCTGGTACCAGTGCTGCTGGTCGTTTTTGAAAATAATTCTATAATTCATTAATTCATTCTATCTGCTTTCAAGCATCAGTCTCCAAATCCACCTTCTTATCAAAATGGGATTTCTTCCTGCTTCAAAAGAAAACCAAGATGCCGGTGGCCAAATGCAAAACTCTGGGCTTTAAAGGGACACAAAAGAGTTTTTTTTTTCATGTCAAAGTATCGGTTTCAGTTTTAATTTAAAGGGATATTTGAGGAAGTATCTTCTTAAGTCAGCAAAGTATAATTGGGCTCCGCCCCAGCCATCTCTTTGTGACAAACAGCAACCCTACAGTTTGTATGGTTTTACAGGACTGTGGCAAATATCAACAACAATGGTAGGTATCAGAGGTATCCCAATGAGCTACAGTAGAAATCAAAGATGACTGAGGTGCTAAAGAAAGAAAGGGTGAAAGAGAAAATTAGAGTGATCAAAGCAGAGACCAACGGTGTCATAAAAGCCACTTAAGCTCCACACATATAGGGCTAAAGACTGCTAAAATAGTTCCAATATAAGTTCCTTTGTGTTGCCTTTAATGGCACTTTAATGTCATAGTCCAGCTTTATGTTTTTTTTCTGTTACATATTAAACAAGCATTAATGCTAGTAAGAATTGTTGTATGAGTGGTGATTACATTAAAGCAGTGCACAGAGGAAGCACTATCTCGGTTTGTGACATCAAAAGACTTTTCATATATTCAGTGTTCATTTAATGTCAAACATTTCCAGCTGCTCCTTTTCATGCTGATTTGAAATAGATAAGATCCACAAACAGAAGCCAGTCAGTAAAGACACCTACAAATAGAACAAAAATATACCCTATACCAGAGTATCTGATCTACATAACACAGGCCTCTCATATCTGACTAACTGACTAACTGCTGCTGGCAATATTGGTATATTGTTTGTTTTTTTTCTGTTTTATTTTGAAAGTACCGTAGGTTTCTTGGAGCATTGAAATGTGGTTTGGCTTCCCTTGTGAAGGGTTTTCTGTTTGGTCCTTTTCCATGTGGTGTCTGTTTTGGGTTTTTTTCTTCTCGATTACCTGCCCACAGAGCATGTTTTGTTAAAATAAAGGGGTTTGTTGTTACTCCCGTCGCCTCTTGTTCTCCAGCCTTTGGACCCTTTCCACCCCTCATCCTTCCTTGGGCTTATTGAGATAAATAAAAAGAGCTTTCTGAAAAAGCGAGGTGACTTTTTAAAATTTTTCCTCTTTAAATTGGGACGAAATAAGATTTTTTTTGCTTTAACTTATAATAGTGTTCATTGCATATAATAATGACAATATATTAAATGCACCGTTATAGTTTAGAAGAATAATCGTCTTTTAATATGAAATTCTATGAGCTAAAAAAAAATGAGCATGTTTTTGTTTGACCGGTGGTCCTTTAAAGCGACACTACGTAACTTTTCCACCTTAATATCATATTTCCAGAGTCATTGTGATGGTACATCAACTTCCAACAGGTTTAATGACACATCTGTCATGGTCTGAGGGGTCTGTATCGCCTGGCACTGGCACTATGTAACTTTGAGGAGCATGGTAGGAACCCTGCCACACTAAAAAACTACAAATCTTTACGACTTTGACTGCTTTACAGGATGTGTCACTTCCCCCTCCTTCCCGATTCGCAGTCGAGACGAAAATGGGCGGGGCTTGGAGCGCAGAGCTTAGCAGAAGCTGTTGCTGCGTTGTGGCTGCAGCAGCTCCACATAACAGACGTGGGGAAAAGATCGCTAATGGTTTAACTTTTCAACGGTTTCCTGCTCGGAGGCAGAACCACGCAGGCCAAGTATCTGATATAACAAAGTAAAAGAGTGAAAGAGTCATCGGCTCGCTTGGATCGCGGCTGTAACGACCAAACACCTTCCACACAGTAAAGCCTGAATTATGGTTCTGGGTACGTGGCGACG
Source organism: Cololabis saira (assembly GCF_033807715.1). Lineage (NCBI taxonomy): Eukaryota > Metazoa > Chordata > Actinopteri > Beloniformes > Belonidae > Cololabis > Cololabis saira. Next base: position 29,098,408 of record NC_084604.1, on the reverse strand, counting down.
CGCAACGTACGGTGCGTGTCGCCGCGGACCCTACGCCGTAGGCTCTGCGTCGATTTAACGCAGAACCATAAATCAGCCTTAAAACACAAACACTCACACAGACGGGCGTCGGATCAAAACACGGGTTTTATTCTATTCAAATTTATTGAAACACATGGCTCTTCAGTAGGGATTTCATATGGATCCAGACCGTTAATAATCATTATTTTCTCCATATACCGCTCCCTGGCTTCCTTGTTTAAGGTATCCCGGTAAATTCCAGTTCCTTTCCAGCAGTTTAACATCTTTTTTTTGGCGTTACGTCTGTTCACTTGGTGAAACAGAAAAGCGTCCCGTCTTCTCTCAAAACAAATGCAGCGACGGGACAGGAGTTTTCCGGCAGTACGCGCTGGTGCTCATGGGAAACGTAGTGTTCTTTCTGGTAAAACACTACCGCTTTTGTCCAAAAGATGCCGCCAAACTCAGAAAAGCTGAAAGTTACGTTGTGCTGCTTTAAGTATCCGTTTATATGAATACTTTGATGCGAATTTCAGTTTACAGCACAAAGGAAGTGTGACTGGAACTGGGTATCCAAACGTGATTACTTGTTTGCTGCTGGGTGAGGCATGTAATGGCTTGAATTTTAGATCATGTTAGTTAGCGCTATAGGTTAGCACCAGCTAATCCAATCCAATGGCTCACTTGTGGATTGAGACAAAAAAAATGTTTTCCCCCTTTGTACCAGGCTGTAAAGGTATTTATTTCTGTGGCAAAGTCAGACATTTTAACGTGGGAGCCAGTGGAAAGTGACTAACTTTAGGAGCCAGCCCAAGTGTTCAGTGGATGAACTGCAATTTCTGTTACTTTCAGGTTGGCTTCAACCTGGAAGTTCGTCTGTCACTGCTTGGTGATGTTACAGGGGGTTTGTCCACTTTATCTAGACAGCCTATCCTTTCTAAAGCAACACATTGTATCCCCTGTGACCTCCACATAGTGCTCATGTCAGTCACCTGCAAACAAATGCGGTGATTTAATGACATATTACTTAACAAGAGCAGATAAAAACACAGTTTAATCTTTTGCTCACGCTTCTGGGTTTGAAAAGGTGGGAAAAAAGATTCTCTCTGAGCGCTTCATTGTGTTATCAAAAAGACCTGCTGGGCTTAGTAACAGTTGCTATGTTCTCTTAACACAGTTAAGTGAAGTTAAGTGGGTTTTTTTATATATATATTTGGTAAAGTAATCTTTGAATAATTTGAAGGTCATGTATGTAAGGTAAATTCAATCTGTCACCCTTTCTCTCCATCCCTCCTGTGCCTCTTTGTTCTCTTTTTAACAAAGCTGCAGGTTAAATGCAGGCATTTTGAATATTTCCTAAAGAATTCAACAATTAAATTAAGCGCTCAGGTTTCCAGTCAGACTCAATCTTTTACAGCAACACGGAAAGAAAGAAGGAGAGATACAGCGGTGTATGGACAATGCGGAACGCTAAGTAAATTCTAGCTTCATTTTAAGCGCATCGCTTTCCTATATACTCGCCGCCGTCAATCACAGTCACCACACAGCTGAGGAGAGCAGAGAAGAGGTTCACCAATCTGTTCATGCATCATTAGTTTTTATTCAGTATTGTATCAATACATCAATTAATTCAGTACAATTTGGGACAGTGTACATTTTACAAAAGAAAACCTCACTCACTGCCAATTAGTCTGAATTAGCTGCAATAGTGAAGTGAAGGGTGTACCAGTCAAAAGCAGTGAAACTGACATGTTAATTCTGTTATTGTTGTACTTTATATGCAAAGCATTTCTGTGTGCATTAACATGAATGAGCCCATTAACCTGAGGCCATCGCTTTCTTTATTCAGTTAAAGTCGGAACAGCCTTTCTTCCTGGCGATCAATTCCCAAGCATGTCCCATACGACGGTGGACTGATGATGCTGTTAGCTAATGCATAAATATTGATAGGTAGTAAATGCAGTCAGGATCAGTGGAAACGGTTTGACGTGCTGAAAGTGGACACGTTTTCTTCCTCTCATTTTCTGCCAAAAGCTCACTGGGGCCTGAGACTGACAGGGGAAATTATTCCTGGCGCTCATCAAAAACTGCAAGTCAGCGCCGAAAGGCTCGTCATGTGACCTCTCTGCGCTCAAAGAGGTCACAGTATAATATTAAATTATCACACTGTTAAGGCTAGAAGAACAGCTCATATTCATATAACCCTGATATTAGTCTGTTCTATTGGAATGTAATTGACTTATAATTTGGTGAGATAAGAGCTTTTTTCTTAAACGTCGCATCTTAATGAGGTTGGTGATGACAGCAGTACCCAAAATTCCACGTCGCCTTTTGCCTCCATGTCTAAATAATTAATGTCTTAACAGTTTTTAGTGTTTGGCCTTTCTTTAATTGTTGTGTTTTGACCCTGAGCTGTTGAAGCGGCACATTTCTGCTTATTTTGCGCCCCAAGAGAGAATCCGTTAGCTAAGCAGAAGTCTTTGAAACGGGGGCTGGAGGAATATGTTGTGTATTGATAAAAGCATTTCACCGCTTATATATGTGGAACAATGCTCATTAAAGCATGGATTTGTTCAGCTATTCTTATTTTTATAACAGAATAACTGAAATGTTATGAATATTTTTTAAATAACCAAGCTTTTTGATCTTGGATCTTGTTTGAATTTAACTCTTCTTTCATTTTGAGACTGGATTTAAAGTGTGTGAGTCTCAGTAAAGTAATGAAGGGGGCTTTTTTTTTTTGGTTGAAAATGTAAAAAAAAAAATACGTTATACCTTTGACTTTTGTTTCAAATTCTGGATTATCAATAAATATGAGTATCAGTAAGCAGTTCTGATATCAAGATCCTAACAATACCCATGTGTAGTAGACTCTTGACTTTTGTTCATCAAGGCTATTGGCTTGTCCTTTCCATGTCTTGTCTCTCTGTGTTACTGAAAGTGGTCGTTAAAGTGTACCTTTATGTCAATAACTATGTTTCAAGCCCAGTCCAGGCTGAGTACTTGATTAGAGCTTCCTTTCAAATGCTTTAATGATGTCTACATTCTCGAAATGTCCTCTTTTTATTATAGTGGATGTGATATCAGTTTTGATTCCATGGGGATTGTAAAAACTGCAGCTATCGCCAGTTTCGAACCTCCGGCCTGTCTAAATTACAGGTCTGTGGATCGAAAGACAAAAAAAAGCAATAAAAACTTGCAAAGTTAAAATTTCAACCCCATCACATTTGACAAAAAATCTAATAACCAAAAACCATCAAGTCAGGAATCAATTTAAAGTTTTCAGCCACTATTATGACCAATTAGTGTAAACTGGTCACCATCACTATTTTCATGTAGCAGATAATTCCCTCCTGAATAACTTTGAGATCCTTCGCAATCTTATTTCCAGACCTTAAGTCTCGAATACAACTGAGGACAGAGCTGCGCATGAATGCACTCTGGCAGAATAAACAATAATCAGCAAGCTTTATGGGCAATTGTGCCTTGGGAGACTAAGCTAATTCTCACTAAGGACTGATAAAGATTTAGAGTTGCTGAGAAAGCTAATTACACTGATAATCATTCCGTGTGTATATCAGGTTGTGTGTGATAATATTCATTATAGTCCCTCTTATCTGTCTAACAGCCACTCAAATTTGGCAGGTTCTTATCAAACGTCCTGTACTATAGTAAACATAGGTAACTAAAGTCATTTAGAAGATTGGCCCACGTAACAAGAGGCATAATTAGGAGCATTTACACATTTGAATATCAGATATGCCACGATAACTTGGCAACTATTTCAAAATAAAAATGGCATCTCATGGGTATCTTCTCCTGCTAGCTTTCAATTTTCTCTGATCCTGCTGAGAACTGGACAATCCAGCACCTTATGAATAATATATATGAATTTTTAAACTGCATATCAACATCTTGACAGGCTGCACACTGACAGGTTTAGAGGCCTCCATTTCCCCTCATGTTCAAAGGGTCCAACATAGCAGAAACTCCGCTGAGACTGTTTTTGACTGCAGCATGAATCAGCAGGAAAACTTCAACGTTTACGCCAGGCCACTCGCCCACAAAAGGCTCCACGTACAGCAGGAATACACCCCAGCACTGGCAGGGGCTCCCAGGTATCTGAGTGAAGAGTCATAATGAGCCAAGTCATCAAAAAACAGTGAGAAAAAAAAAAAGCTCCTGGAAATGCCGGATGATTCTGTTCCCTGATGTTTGACACAATCACAATCTGCCATGGCCGCGATACGAAGAATGTGAAGACATGAGATGGCGTTTCAGGGGATTTTTACACATTTTTATTCCAGCACAGACAAACAATAGTTAAGTAATAACACAATCTTTAAGTTTCAGATCAGGATTTGACACAGATAAAATATATCTTAGTTGGAAAAAACAATTACTGTAATTAAGACTTTTATTTTGTAAAGGATGATCCAAAATGTTATGGAATTTGTGGCATTTACCTCACTTAGTCTAGTGTGAAAACATGAAACCTTTATCTCTTTTTCATGCAGACTGGATAAAACTGCAGTGCACCAGGAAATAAAATCATGCTCTTATTATCTTTGCAGTTAAGTTAAACCAAACATGTTAAGCTGCAAATTTAACATGCAAACATGACAGAAGTGTGTCGACGGTCTCGTGATCACATTAGTTTATTTGCAGTCATCATCACGGAGATGAATAGTGCACATGAAATCCCTACATATTTTTGTGTTTTTTTTTCTCTTTTTTTGTCACGGGGCGTGGTAGTCTAGTGGCTACAGAGGTGGTCTTGAGTCTAAAAGATCCCAGGTTCAAGCCCTGGAATGGCAACCAAGACGAACCACCCTGAGCAAGGCCCTTAACCCTAATTGCTCCACAAATGGTGTGTGTGTTCTCTCAGATGTAACTGGTTTTGGACAAAAGTGTCTGCTAAATGACAGTAGTAGTACTTCTCTATAATGTTGCACAGAAAGGTTGGAGAGCAGAAAACATTGTATTTAAAAATGTTCGTGTCTCACATTTTATTTTTTTATTTTATTTTTTCGTTTATTTCGGCATGTTTATATAGACACATTTCATCTCCAGAACATTATACATTGCATACTCAGCACATGACGAAAAGGGTACGGGAGAAGCTGACGCTTATCAAAGTCCCGCCCCATTCTATGTAAGATTCATGATCACATCAACAACAGAATTCAGTAAGATACATAGTTTACCACATAGCAATTTGTCTAATTTCATCCTTCACAGTCCAGATAGCATGTATGTTTGTACACGTGTCCAGTCCACTCATCCTGATCACCGTTCCTGTGATTTACTACTGTGTCCACTGTTCAGTTATTTTAATGTCCAAGCCTCTTTTTGCATGCAATCCACTTTGCAATGGAGGTGCGTGTGTCAATGCAGATTTTGATTAGTCGCCGTCCTCTGGCTCTCTAGCCGCCTTTGCCCCCTCCGCTCGTACTGACTTCATCTCCTCCCGAGCTTTGGACACCTCCGACCATACACTGGTCAGTCTCTCCTGGATGTCAGCGAGGCCAGAGAGCAGCTTTGCCTGATCAGCTCTCACTTTTCTCAACTTTTGTAGCATCCAGACCCCGCCAAGCCCTAGGATCACTAGGCCCACCGTCATGCCCGTGAATATATAGACGTCCTCCACGTCTTCTATATCCAACACCCCAAGACACACTACTTTCCACTTATTCCAGCTGTCCATGGTGTATCCCGCCAAGAATGTCCCATCTGGACAGGCCGGTTCCCTTGTCCCAGCACGCCGTGTAGAAAAAAATCTTGTCAATAGCATTTACTGACCAGTTCAGAATCTCCATTCTTGATTTTATGTTCTGCTTTTACATTCAACTGTCTGTTGTGGTAAAATATGTTTCGTCAGACGTCAAATTAGCCTTTTTAGGTCAACCTACGGTTTAGCATATGCTTTATCACAGTACCTGAATGTCTTCATTTGTCACTTTGCTAATGAGTTGTCTGATGACTCAGATGTTAATGGTATTGTGTCTTGAACAAAATGATGTGACTAGCAGTCAAAGATTAATGCAGACAAATTCTCGGGTTTATGATCAAAACTTGGCCGTTAGGTTGGACTGACTCTTTGGTCAACGCTGGGATCTTTCAAAGTTAGATACACTCCAGAAGGGCACCTGATCAGACATTTTAACCATGATTACCATTGATATACTATTAGAAAAAGCTGATTCATTCAATTATCTTGTGTATCATTTGATAGGAAACTTGAAATGTTTTGCCATCGTGCATTAACACAAGATAATAGTAACAATGTGATTTAATTTATTTAATACATTATGCTGTGATAGTTTACGTCCAACAGTGGTAATCAGTGCTTGTTTAGGAGGTGAATGTAGCCCGTTGATGCTTAATCTGGGCTGCAACATGATATCTGGACTAATGGCTCTGTTTACTGCAGAGGTGAACAAACATCTCAGCCACTTTTTATCTCTGCAGTGACACGCAGAATCCGCATTGCACTCGATGTTATGAAATCTCGCTAAATGAATGAGAAAGTGCTGCCGATGAAGGCGAGGAAGCACCTTTTTCTCCGGCTCTGCGACATCAAAGTAAAGAGCTTCCTCTCTTCAGAAGTCCAGGCTCTCTGCCTCGGTTATGAGGAAGCCAACCACCTGCTGGCAGCTCTCCGGCTAAAGAATCTCTGGAACTCTCCTAGACAATTTAAGAAGTTAAACTCCCTCGGCATAAATATACTGCTGCACTTTTTTATGTGTGTTCTGCTTCTAAAAATAGTGCTAGGATTTTATATATATATATAAATATATATTTATATAAATATATATATATATATATATATATATATATATATATATATATATATATATATATATATATATATATATATATATATATATACCGTATTTTCTCTCATAGGTTTTGAACCATGCGGCTTATACAAAGGTGCAGCTATTCTGTGGATTTTTCTTTCTAAATGCAAAGAAGAATACGCTACTTCTTCTTTAGCAGATAGAAGTAGGTAGAAGCAGATTTCAAACAGATAAATAGATAAATAAATACCGGTTATTTTCTCTTGGTTCTGTCCCGGTTTAATCAGCAAAGTTGCTGCCGTGTTAAAAGACACTGTTAGGAAAGGATCTATTTAGGTACAAACATGTACATCATTTACAGTTCAAAATCCTTCTGTACATGTAGTAAATATCTAATCTAACAACATAAATATCTGCGCCTTGCATATCTTTTTTTTTTAAATAGAGCAGGTGCGGCTTGTATATCTTTTTTTTATAATTTAAAAAAAAAATAGAGTGGATGCGGCTTATATGCAGGTGCGGCTTATAGTCCAGAAAATACGGTGTGTGTATATATATATATATATATATATATATATATATATATATATATATAGCTGAGATATATATGATATATATGACTGATAGAGATAGTAGTTCAGTCTGTACTGATGTGACGTCTGTAGGTGTACAACGCCTAAAGCAATGACTCTGAAGTGGTGAGAGCTTCTTAGATCTTCTTCTCAGCCATTATTTCTAATTAATGTTCTTTTTTTTGCGTGTGTGCAGTTGATTTTATAGGAGGATTTGACTCCTATGGTTACCAGGGCCCGCAAAAGACTTCTCACCTTCAGCTGCAGCCCATGTACATGTAAGTACCGTGTCCTTACACTCCTTGTTGTTACACCCGTCTCTATTAAAGCCATTCTGGAAAACGTTAGCCATTAAAACATAGATAAAAGACCGTGCACCCATCAGCCATGACATTAAAAGCACTGACATGTGAAGTTAACACTAATCCTCTTGCTGCGAGGCAAGGTTCTGAAATGAAGCCTTTTAAGGCTCACATTTGTGCAGATGCTAATTTGATACATAATACCTGCATAATAAGTCTTACAGGGCAAGTATACCTCCTTGGTAACGACACTCCTTGACAACAGCCTCCCCCAGCAGGACAATGGGCTCAGTTATGGCTCGAGAAACACAACAAGAAGCCCGAGGTATTGACACAGCCTCCAGATAGCCCAAGTCCCAGTCCAATCAGGCATCTGCTGGGTGGGCTGGAACAAACCTGACCCTCGAAGGCCCCACCCTGCAACCCAAATGGCCCAAAGGGGACCCCTGTCTGCAGTTGTGGCCTATTGCAACCCCCTCAGAGGTTCAGTTTCCATCCCTGGCTGTTTCAATGCTGCGGCTGATTGGTGTATAAATGTTCACCAGTCGCCAGATATCTAGTTTCACTTCTCACTGGTGTCTTCAATCATTCTAACAGTGAATAAATACATCCAGTAGGGCTGGGCGATATATCGAGATTTTGATATATATCGATATATTTTCAAACACGATATGGTACGAGACAATATCGTTTATATCGATTTAAAAAAAAAAAAAAGATTTTTTTTTTTTTTTACATTTTTTTTTTTTAATGATTTTGATATAGCTTATTTTGTAACAAATTGACTTGAATGTTTTATTTGAGATTTGCACAAATGTTTTGTTATTTGCACAACTGTCAACCTCAGTGGAAAAGTCTACCTGTTACTGTCTACATTGTATTAATTGCACAGTGTATTTTGATTTAATTGTTATGCAGGAAAGGGATATTTGTTTTATTTTATTCAAGAAGCATTTTTATTCTATATATGCAGGCAGTTTATTTTTATTTCATTTGTTTTATACATTTTGATATTGTGCAGACCTCTGTTAATAAAGGTACCTGTGTGACATTTGGCACGAGGCATTGTATTAAAAATTACTGTTTTTTTAAGGGTTTGCCTCAGAAAAAATTAAGCTAACAGAGATGCTATGCTATAATGCTTTGGGGGAAACCCAAATTAAGGCACAGAAAAAATATCGAGATATATATCGAGTATCGCCATTCAGCTAGAAAATATCGAGATATGACTTTTGGTCCATATCGCCCAGCCCTAACATCCAGGATCCTGATACTGGTTGACTGAGAGGTCTCACCTTCTTAAATTCAACCCCAACAGTGAGCAGCGTTTAGCAGGGTTTTTTTTCTCCTGTGTTTGATGTTTCATTTACATGCGCAAGGTCAGGGATCTCAGACAAATTCATTGAAGTGGCGTATGGGATGAAAACTATTGTTCAGAAGCTTTTTTTCATCATAATTAGCTCATAGCAATCTTATCTCAGAAAGAGCACCTTGCAGAGTATTTATTAATAGGCTATAAATTAGATTCTGTTGTTGTGGAAGCTTTTGTTTTCTGTGAGAGTCTGATTCATATGAGACACAGACTATGGTTCCCATCGTCTTCAAGATGCTCAGCTAGAACGAAGAAACCAGTAAGATGTCACAAAAATGAGTCTGGGTCCAGGCTAAGAGAGCCCCCCCATTAATCTCTCTGTCTCAACGTTGTCCTGCAGAAAGCGCCAGGCAACCCAGAAACCGGCTGCAGCAATATAACAGATAACAAGATTAAATAATGGGGATTGCACTGATGTGCAGCAGGTACCATATCAATAACAGTCTGTATTAGAAAAAGAGCCGCAGCAAATTAGAGGGACATGCTCGGAGAGAGAGAGGGAACTGGGATCAGGACAGCTAATGGAAGAAAAAAACGTCCAGAGAATGAGAGAAACGGAGTGATGGATGACACAAAGGACTAAACAAAGAAGAAAGGCAATAAAGGAGAATTCTGTAGTTTTATACGTCCCCTGTGGAAGCCGTAACACAGATCATAAATCATGGAACCCCTTGATAATGGCTGCAGACACAAATACACGCGTACACACAACCGCTGGAGATGCAATACACATAAGACAGCGCGAACACACACAATTATATTACACACTTGGTATTTGTGCTGATGGGTGGGTTTTGGTCATACACACATGAATGCACAAACACACACACACACACATGCTTATACACAAACAGACACACAAACATATACATGTACGCTTACCTACACACACATCATCAATATGCTATCATCGTTCCCCAGCTGTTGTCCCCTCAGTTTGGTGTTTATTGGCTCCAGCCAGGGGGACCAATAAAATAACATCAGCCATCTCTCTGTCTCCCTCCCTCTGTCCCAACACACATAAACACACATGAACACACAAATACACACACATACACATCGGAAATCTTCACAACACAATCACCACCTCCAGACATCTGTAAATGCATCTTCAGCTCTATAAAGGTCTTAAAGAGGTCAAAAATAAGCACGACACAACTCTTTAATCTTATCATTCAAAAGGCGGAACATTTGTAAATAACATACTGTAAAGCTGCTAATACCAGTAATTAATTGAAGCTGAAATAAGGTATTGTGTTTATATTGTGTTTTTATCGTCATTTTCTGATCTTTTCTGTGCAGAATGATTACTAGTACTAAGGTTTTTCACCAGCTGCTTGGTTTAGGAAAGGTTTGGGCCAAATTAAACAATAACAGGTTTTATGTAGAACTGTGCTCCTGATGTGGTCGCATAGGGCCCCAAAATATAATTTTCTATTTATTGACAATCGTCATCAGGGAAGGTGCCAATATACCATGAAGATTTAATATTATATAAATAATTAAAGTCAGTAAAAAAAAAAGTCTGGCATTTAAGGAAAAATGTAAGCATTTAAAGGAGCATGAGGCAGGATTGAGGCAGGATTTATGAAAAAAAATGCGTATACGTTTTAAGTTTTCTAGTAATAATGTCAGATGAAGCGTTCCAAACCAAAAAGAATGAGCCCTCTAGTGTATCTCTCCTTTGCCTTGAACAGGCTGTGTGCTGCAAAATGTGCTGCAATTCTGGGCCCGAATTTCCCGCGCTGTCCTGCGGATGTGACGTCACATGACGCTGCATGCGCGTTCTCCCCGTTCTCCCGTGCCGGCTTCGCTGTTGGCTGCAGTACCCCCGACGGCCGTCGTGGCGAAGGGTGGCGCTAGAGAGTCTCATTTCTTAAAAGGAGCCTCATGCTCTTTTAAGCATTTAGGGCTTTATCCTGTTTATCCCGAATTAAGTTCTATAGTTCCCAGAGAAATTAAATAACAATAATAATATTGATAACTTTTTTTTAAAACATGTTTCTTTATTGGGTAATTCATGTAAATTATATTACACAATAAACATTTCTTTTAAAGGGTTCAACAAAATACCCCGTTTTATATTTTACCATACACACAAAAAAAAATAAAATAAAATAAAAAAATAAATAAATAAAATAAATAAGGACACAAAACATAACAAACACCCCAAAACACACACACTGCAAAATACGTAATTATAAACAGGTTCCAAAGTAAGTACCGATTACCAATCAAACTCTGACTGAAGACAATAATAATAGGAAAAATAAAGTAATAAACTAAAATACAGGACACGCAAAACAGCAGCAACAAAAAAGATTAAAAAATAAAAATAAATTAAAAAAACAAAATAAGATAAATAAATAAAAATTAAAATAAACTGACATAAGGGGAACCCTAAAAAAAATTAGACATGGTTAGCAATATCATACTTCCCTGTAATTAAGTTAAATCAGATTAAATTAATCTTCCAAGGATGCCAAAGAATTAACAAAAGAAAGAATAGGATAGAATATTAATAACTTTGATGGAAAATGTTCCGTCACTCTGAGGTCATTTTGAGTCCATTCAGTTCAGTATTGTCACTCTGTAGTTTGGGTTTAGCTGTCTTACAGAGCTGCAAACATGTTTTGCCTGCAATGAAACTTGAGATGAACGTTTGGGCCCTTTTGCATGCAAAAGATAATTAAATAATTTATTATTTTATCCCTTGAAATTATGAGTTGTTCCTCCTTGATCTTAGTAATATGTCTTTCCAAATATGAAATGGCCCTAATGTGCTGTCACTGTGCCTCTTTGAGCCAAGACATTAGAAAAAATAAATGAATACATAAAAAGTACTTGATTTTCAGTGCTACTGCAAACTTTTCATCCAAAAAGCATCCAAGAATCCCTGATAGCAGAAACATACGGACCTAATCTGGGCTCCTTTTGGCACTTGTGGCTCAGTTAACTGGCAACTGCTGTCGCATCCTGAAGTTTATGAGCCGGGCCTAACATGGGTTCTGGCATGTGTTCCGTGAGCCAGACATGGCCCAAATTTCAAGAGCCAGCTTTTGACATGGAGTACAGCAACCGGGCGTAACCCACAGGCCCCAAGGAAAGGAAAGGGAAATATCGTGCCATGTCTGTTGGATATGTGGCTGAATTGAAGCAGCCGCTCTGATCTCGAGTCAAAGACAAATGCAGGCCAGAGAAAACTGCTGATATGGGCCAAGTCTGGGCCAAACATGCTGTGCTATCTGGGATGTGTTCCCTGTACGGATACGATTGAACCAGAATTGTGTATTTGTTATTTATTTATCATGTATCATGTTTTGCCCCTTCAGTGTCTTGAGAGGTTTGCAGGAGACGGTTATGGGATGTTTTTAAATCCTACGTTACAAATGCCGCTAGGCTTTTATGTGAGCGGTACTTTAGTAGCAAACAGCACGCTGCATTGAATTAAACAATATGGGCTTCACCGAGTCAAAGATACTTAGATCTCACTTTAAAACACAAGCACTTATACTCCGTCAGCACTCAGTAACAGTTTGGGCAATCAACATGTTTTTTTTCATCTATTCCTCATTTGACTTCTTACGTACATTTAAAGTACAGAGAAGTACCACACAGCCCGTGTACCCATTCAAATGTGAGGTGTCTGTCAAGTGTTATCATCACTCATAAAACACACAGACGAGAGCTTTTGACGTTCTCATCCAGCAACATTTGGTTTTGAAGCCTATTTTAGAGTGAAAAGTCACAGATGATACTGAACAAAATAAATTCACTGTGCCGCATTTCATCCTGAACCTTTTTAACCTTCAGTGTTTTCAGTAATACCGTACATTTCTCTAAAAGCTTTAAAGTTTTTCGGACATGATCATTTCTTGTTTTTTTTTTTTTTTTAATTTTGGCACCTTAATGTGCCATCACATGCTGGCTCAAGTGGGAAATGATGCAATTTAAGAGGTAGAATTGTAGATATAAAGCTGATAAGTCTGAGAAAGAAAGAAAAAAAGAGTGATTCTATCTTTTAATCATCGTCCGTGTCTCTGCTTTCTCTTTTTTTAACAGGTCAAAATAAACCCAATAACTACTTCCAGAGAACTGCCTTACCAAGAATCATGGCTTAAACCCCTGCTTTTACCACTCCAACAGATCCATACCAACCACAGACAAAGACAAGTAGACAGAGAACAGATGACGCTCTGATATTCCAAATAAAAATCTGCCAAAATGCCTGATCAGATGGCGTCCCACTGCTCCGTCTGTCTGCTGATGCAGTTCCCGGTGAAACACTGACACCACGTGGCGGATTGCGGTAACTGCAGGACATCCGTCCCCCCCTACCGACACGCGTTTTGGGAGACCCGTTTAGGAGCCAATGGCTTGCTCCCTCTGTTGCACAAGTGGATGTCTTCTCTGTGGAGGAAACCGATAGGATGCAAAGAGGGAATGACTCATTGGTGACCTGTTTCCTCGCTCTTCCGATGAAATTTTAGATTCCTGCTGTCAAAAAATAAGACATGTTCATTTTATGTCCACCTTCTTGGCACCTGCAGCCTCTCTGCGTACACAACAGAGCCTTTTAAACCATCTCTGGAACTGTTTGCTCTTTGTGCCTGATGGAAGGAATCAAGGAATGTCTTTTTCTTGCATTTGGGATCTCACTGGAACAGCAAAGAAGGAATGCTCTGGAGTTCCCTGAATGTTAGCTAACAAGCGTGATGTGTCGACTTCCATCCTCTCACCTCATACGTGCATGTGGACAAGAAGCAAATATGAGTGAATACATGGCATACATGTCCAAAAACATAGGCTCATGTCACACCCACTGCTACCGCTCATCTTTTCTACGACTAATGTGAATCTTAATGTTTACAAAAGAAAATCTGTCTGTCTGACAGAAATATGGGACACTTGGATGGGAAGACTGAGGGGACCCACACTTCTTAGCTGCAGCATCCCAGAGAATTTTTTTTTTTTTGTTATTCTTTTTCCTGCCGGATGTATTTCTTGCTGTCTAAATATTTTGTCTTCCACTCAAGGCGTGCACATATAGACAGATAAGAGACGGAGCATGGGAGAGAAAATAAATCAGAAGAGCAACGTCTTGCAGCTGTTCCCCATCCTCTTCGCTGGCATCTTTCAGCAGACAGTTGTTTGCATTTTGTCTTAGTTTATTATTTAAGAAAAATCGCTGGAGGGCAGATAAAGCACCCGATGAGCCAGCTTTTTCTTTAAAAAAAATACAGATTCAGTTCAAAATCAGCCTCAGTGTGCTGCAGGCGACGCTCACACCGAGCGAAGACACACCCTTAACAGATAATGACAATCAAGTCAGTGGCCTAAGTTTTAACAGGAATTGTAAAAAAAAAACAAAAAACAACAAAAAAAAGGTGGTCATCAAGGGGAATAAAAGCTTCTAAATGAAATTATTTGATTTATTATTTTTTGTTGTAATTCCTATCCTCTGCAACCTACTGGGGCCTGATGGAGACCGTTAAAAAGCAGCAGAGGCTGAATTTTCTGACCGCAAGCTCATCCCCCCCGTTGCTGACGGGGGGGGTCCCGCAGCTCTTTGCTTTCACCGCACTCCTCCAATTTTAATGTTGAAAGTGTTTAAAGTGCCAACCGACTCACTTTGTGGACATTCTCAGAGACAGACCTGGACCGACACGTTTACAAAAAGACTACTTTGCAGGGATGTGTGTTTGGGAAAAGCAGCAAGTCAAGGAAATCCAAAGGGCAGCAGTTCTTTTTCTTTTTTGTTTGTTTTTTCTTTTTGTCGGTTTGTCAAAAGTCACCTGGCAGTGGGACTAAATGTGACTTGTTGCATTTGTGTCGCAGTCAACCGGACCAAACATCTGAGGCCTTCTCCTTCCACTAAGGGACACTTTAGGGGGCTTCTTTTGACGTGAGGGTCGACGGACGTTCTCCAGACTCCCACCTCCCGTCTGCCAGTTATCTCCAGCGGTTTATCTGTTTTGTAACAAAACTCTGTAGGTTACGTTCAGAGTCGCTCGGGCCGACAGTCTCTCTGGAGGACAAGAGACAACATTTTGTGTGTTTGCATGAGGTGTTTCCAAACTGTTGCATATTTAATCTCATGCTGCGTGTGAACTAACTAGCTTTGTAAAGATGGGAACTGTTTATTGAATGCTCCTTAACTCTCCCTAAAGGATCCTAAATGTGAACTTTGTGTTGTTTTTTTTGTTTTTTTTTTTAATATATATATAGATATATAAATAAGAGTCTGAAGTGTCTGCAGAGTAAAGGAGGAAAACGGCTACTACAATGTAAAACTATGAAATGTAACTTTGAACTTCTAGATGTTTTTTTAATTCACATGTGGCCGTGTTTACTGTTTTTCTAGTTGACTAATAATGTACGATGTTGTGTATAAGTGGGACTACTATGTTTATTTCTTCTAACTGTACTGTGTATTTTACATTAGAGAATAATGAAAGGAAGGAGATTTAGATGCACTAGAGCCTGTAATTCTTTCTTTAAACATCTCAGTTAGGGCTTGAAATTTACTTTCACCTCATTGCAACTACAATAATCACTGGAATTTGATCGCTAAAGTCAGACAAACCATTGTTTTTATAATATATTGTATGACTGTTTTTCAAAATGATTGCTTCTTTTCTTTACAAAATTTAAATTAGGAAGTCTAAAAGTGGCCACATGTGCTTTACTTTGAAGCTGAACTGAAAACGGTGCTCAGTTTTTGCGTGAACAACGTCTGAAATGAAAGTGAATTAATTTGTTTGGTGTATCAAAGTCGATCGATCGATTAATTGACACTGTGCAACCGTTATTGATCACCTAGACGGTGCCGGTTTTGGCTTTATCAAGCATCAAACCATCAAGAAATCAGAAAGGATTATAGAAATATAATGTGACATGTGTGTGTGTGTGTGTGTGTGTGTGTGTGTGTGTGTGTGTGTGTGTGTGTGTGTGTGTGTGTGTGTGTGTGTGTGTGTGTGTGTATTTTTTCAGCAGCACATTGTTTTCTGTGTCCTGGCAAACTGTACAGCGCTTAACCCAGAGCCCGGCAAAACTACAACCCGCACATGGACCTCGACACCAATTTAAACTCACCGATGATGACTCAGCCGCAATAACAACAGTAGTAATTTACTGCAAAGTCCCGAGAATCCACGCTGAGTGATCCCGGTGAGACTTTGGAACAGTAAATAGAGCCTTTGTGTGCAGATCTAAGCATGCAGGCTTAAAGGTTTGCAGAATAGGCAACCCAATTATTTTAACAGTGTCAATAAATATTTCGTTAAGCCAGTGTAAAGTTCTGAGGGAAGACCATTTATTTAACTCAAATCTTCCAAAAGGCATTTTAAGTGTCTGCTTTAATTTAACCAAGCATAAACTAAAGAGAAAGGGGTCCACAGCAGAGAACAGCGTGTTTGTGAGCATTAAAGTGTTTGCAATAATCATAATGCATTCAACAGCTGTTCTTACTGTGCACAGCGTTTTCAGTAATTCTGTGGTTCTGGGTTGCCTGGGTAGAGTTTGCCACTGACTATAACCATATATGTTAGCTCCTTCTCTTTTTATGATGGCTTTCCCACAGGTGAGTGACTGTACATAAACTAGACAGCTGGGATTAAAGTAGAGCGTGGAGAATGAAGGTCTGCTGTGTGATCTGTTGTCTCGGACATCCTTTTCCTTTAGATTATTAACAATTGAAAGATATGGGTTAAGTTAGATTTTTTTTCAATATTATAAAGTAAATAAAACAACAAAATCTTTCAAATGGAGACGTTATTGCTGCTGCTTTGCAAAAGGAGCAGGTCCGCTGCTGTTCTTGCATCTTCACTTTGCACTAAAAGGTCAATTCAACCCTGAGAATGTCCGTATTAAAGGAAAAAAAGAAACATAAAGCTTATTAAGACTGAAATCATGCTTTTGAGTGAGAAAACTCTTTCTACAGGGATTAGTTTGAATTTCAGAAAGAGTGAATCTTCATGGGTTGAAGGAGCTTGAATATTCCTTCATGTCTGGTACATAATCTTCACTGTTTGACCCGTTTGGTGTGTTGGGTTCCTGCGCTTACATAATTAGCTCCTACTTGCTCTTGTAAATGTTTTTTTAACATTGTTGGCAGTTCCCGCTAAAACCAATTGGGTGCAGCCAAGACAAGAAAACTAATTACTGTGCAACCTGAACCGTATGACATTAATGACGAATTGCAGCAGAGCTAACAACCCATAGCACAGGTGCCCCGGTTCTGTTTATTTGAAAGTTGTGCCAACAGGACTGCACTCCAAATGCGTCCATCCAAACTGCTTTCGTTTGTGCAAGTGTTAGTTTTCCCGATGAAAAGATAAAGGCTGCTTAAGTTAAGAGCGGATCTTATGAAGATGAAAACAGTGAGCATGATGCAATTGGAAGTCACTTGTCTGCAACAGCTATACAACCGCCTGCCGCTGCCAAATTCCCTCTACCTCTAATAATTATAGTAGTGATGATAGTAATGAAAGCAGCATTAGACAACTGCATAATAACTGTGATTTCAGCTTGAGTGTTTGAAATGTCATTGTATACAGTATGTAAGGGAGGGCTCGTTCCTGACCTTGGAAATAGTTGGTTTAAGAAAAAAACTAAACAAGAAGATTACAGATTTTTCATTTTTCCTCTGTTGTCATGGAGATGGAATGACTGAGATGGCAACTTAGGATGTGGAATGTCGTCTTTAAGTACCAAAAACATTCAAGTTCTTTTTTGTTTTGTTTTGATGCCATGTCATACTGTACATCACCTTAAATCTAATTTCTTTGAACAAAATGAGTGAGGGCCCGTGCTGCTGCTCATGTTTCGTACAATACGGAGGTAAAATAAAAAGACTGCTGCTGCACTATGCAACGTTTGCACATCATTGATGTCAACAAATGATTCAAAGCATGCACTAATGACTCACATGTTATGTCTTTGAGTGTGAGATATTAACCTCCACAAGAGATCCACTTGAACAGTCTACCGCCATCATAGCCAGATGAAACCTACCTACAGAATAATGAAGGACATGAGAAGGATATGCTGTCTCTGTAAAATGCGAACAAATTTGATATATTTTAATATTACTCGAGCTCAGATATGGTTTGATTTAGTAATTTTGTTATAACATGTGACAAAAATACTCAAAACTAAACTGAACATACAGGAGCTAAATGGCTTGTTTCATAGAGAGGATGGACCAGGAGGCTGCATAAAAGGCTTGTGTGAGATGCAATGATGCTTGAAAGCTTAAGTGCCCTTTACATTTTTTTTCCCTTCATAAACCTGACCTGAAGGACCATTCCAGGGTTAAAACAACTGGGGTTTATGGCCTCTGCTTCTAATGCACCTATTTTCTCATAAATATTTAAGTACTAAACCAAATATGGAAGTGAAGTTCATGAACTACACTTGCCCTTATTTCCAGTAGTTTACACGACCTTACTTGATTTTCACAACAAGAGTTTGTGCAAGTTTTCCTGCACAAACTGTAATTTTTATACACTTTTTTTGTACAAATACAAAGTTAAAATGACTTCAGTTTGTCTGTAGAGACCCACATTTTTGAGTCTTCAAAGAGGCAATAGCAATTTCTTTTGACATAGCTAGATTGTCCCAAAGGCTAATATTAATTGCCATTTTTCTACAAACATATATTCTATTCTCACTCAAACCTGCTTCAATTCATGCCATTTTACTCCCTAACAAAAAAGTTCTATTCCTTACCATCTATGATTGTTTCAACTTCTGAAATTTCCTTAAACTTTGTTTTTTTCTAGCTCTAAAAGGCAGGTGCAGATGAGACTATTAAATGAATTAAACAAATATAAGACTTTAGTACTTCTTCATCAGCTTAATACCCTTTTTTTATATACATATATCTGCAAGGTGTGCAACTAAAACTCCTGCACATAGGCTTAGAGAAATTATCTTTTTTTTCCTCAATTTATTTTGCCTTTGGAAAGGGTGCAAGCATAAATATCATTGAGAAGTCAAGATGACCCCATCCTATTATTATGAGAACCAGCCAAGGTCTTTTAGATAAGATGTCCCAGTGTATCAAGTCAGAAATGTAAACTGTATCACAAGGAATTGCTACGAATGCGCATCATTCTCACATGACTTGTGTGCTTGCTATCCTCGACATAGCTTTTGCGTTGTGAGGCTCAACTTTTGATCAATTTCTGTTTTTCCAACAAAACAAGTTGTGCACTGACACAATGTTGTGAAAACAAATTCTTAAAATCAACCTGCAGTGAACTACAAAGTGTAAAATGTTTGTTTAGGCAAGGCAAGTTTATTTTTTATAGCACAATTCAACACAAGGTAATTCAAAGTGCTTTACATCAACATTCAAAGGGGCAAGACACACTCGAGTACTGCTTGTTTTTTTTGTTTTTTTTTAACAAGCTTTATTGAGTAGTTCCTATATTACAAAAAACATAAACAGACAGACATACAAAACAGTCATCAATACATGAAAGTACAACAACACAGGAGCCAGGGGGATTTTTAAACAAACACATTAAAAAGAGAGCATAAATTAACAGTTTTTACAGCTTTTTTGTTATTTGAGTCAGAGATGGAACTCAAGTATCTTGGTTTCATTCTCAAAAATTAAAAAAAAAGGGGTTTTGAATGACTGAATTTGGATTTATGAATACGAAACTTTGCAAGAATAATTATTAAATTGATTACAAAAGATTCTCTAGATATAGTACTGCTTGTACCAACCGACAAGGATGTATGATTGATGTTTGGCTAATGCTGCGTTCCATTTACCTCGGAAGTCGGAACTCGGAATTGGGAATGACGTCACAGCCGAGTTATCAGCGTTCCAGTTACAAAGTAGGTAAACAAGTTTGTAGTTCGCATATACCACATGAAAAATGTAAATTACACTATAGCAGCATATATATGCCAAACAATACTTGTATACCACTGATTTAGTGTGACCAAAACTAGAATGAAGTGCTACGAATTTTTACAGAGCTCTCGTCTACTGTTTACAACCGGGGCAGCCATCTTGGAATGTGAACTCGGGGGTGGTGAAGACTCTCCCACTTTCCCAGTGGGAAATCCCACTTCGAGGGGCGTTCCAGTTGAAAAATCCGACTGGGAAGTGAGAAATCCCCACTTCCGAGGACAAATTGAACGCGGCATAAGCCCCGCCCCCAGGACTTCCACTGGCCTATCACAGTGAGGAGGGGGAGGGGCTTGCGGCGACAACCCGGAAGCACCGGGGCCGTCTGCTTTGTTTTGTTTTGGTAGTGAGTTGGACTCGGAGAGAGGAGAGACGGACGACAAGACACAGAAAGAGAGAGAGTCCTCCCGGGGCACAGATGCTCACTAAATGGGGAGAGCCAACTCGGTAATGGAAGATGACGGACTTCCAATAGCTGAGGCCTGCAGCATGCCGAGTTTTATCAGCAGTTTGGAGGAGGGGAGGGCGAAACTGTCCCGCAGCGCGGAAACTTCAGCCCGACGGGTCATCAGCCGCTCAGACTCACGGTTCTCCCTCGACGGAGGCCGGAGGAGCGAGGGGGAGACGAGGGATGCGGAGGGAAATAACAATAACAACTGCAATGGGGCCGGGGCGAGGAGGAGGGCGAGCGCTGTGGAGATTCTGAGGAGGAACTTCGGGGATTCAAAGGCTTCCTCGCTGCATGAAGGAAGCATCATAAACGCCATTAAGCACGTACATGAAGCCGAGGAGAGCGGGGACTGTGGGAAGTCCGAGGGAGAAACGGGTGGTAAAAACGAGCAGAACTCAAGTGAGGTAAAGACTTTAACAGTGGCCGATCAGTGCCGTCAAACACGTGACAGTGACGGCAGCAGACCCACTCTGAGCGAGTCTTTTATTGGCAAACAGCACGTCTACTGCACTGTTTACTGCATCGCCGCCGACAGCCATCATCATCATCATCATCGAGCAGACGCAGGAATCACGGATGACGCGCCGGACACCGACGTGGGGCGGCAGGTGTCGGAGCCCAGCCCCGAGCCGGCCCTGTACACGCTGGACGACCTCGTGGACCCGTTCGGGGACATCTCGCACCGGCTGTACAGGGAGCAGGCCGCCGCGGAGGGCTCGGTGCAGGGCTGCCGGGTGTGCCTGGAGGAGAGTACCATTGCAGCCCTGCCCTGCTGCGGGAAGGCCGTGTGTGACGAGTGCGTGAAGCTCTACGTCAGCTCACAGGTTGGTGGGGGGTCCAGGTACAGGTTGGTGGGGGGTCCAGGCAGTGGCGTCAATTCAGTGGAAGCTAAGGTATGGCAAGGTTACAAGTCACAGAACTTAACTAGAGTATCAATCAACACAGCAAATACGAGTCACAGAAGTCTGCTATGTAGCTTATCCGTGTGGTTAAGAAAATGTGAACTTTTTCAAATGCAGTCTCGATCACTGCAAAAACTCAAAATCTTACCAGGAATATTTGTCTTATTTCTAGTTAAAATGTCTCATTTTTAGTCAAAAAATCTCATTACACTTAAAACAAGAGTAATTACCAGAAAAATCACTTGTTATTTGACCATTACCTGTTTCAAGTAAATTTTCACTTGAAATAAGTAGAAAAATCTGCCAGTGGGACAAGATTTATCTTCTCATTACAAGCAAAACAATCTTGTTCCATTGGCAGATTTTTCTACTTATTTTAAGTGAAAATCTACTTGAAACAGGTGAGAATGGTTGTTTTTGAGTCTTGTCTTAAATGTAATGAGATTTAAAATCTAATAAAGAAATAAGACAAATATTCTTGTTAAGATTTTGAGTTTTTGCAGTGTAAAATAACTAGTGAAATCGATCATGTTGTTCTTATTTGCATTTGTAGTTATTCCATAAATGTATTTAAAAAAAACAAACATTTACATTTAACCCTTGAAGCAAAGGTGTGGCGGCTGCCATACCTTGCCATACCCAATTGACGCCCCTGGGTCCAGGTACACAGCTCCAGGTTGGTGGGGGGTCCAGGTACACAGCAGGTACAGGTTGGTGGGGGGTAGGGTTGCCACCTTTCAGAAATATAAATAAGGGACGCCCTGATTTCAGCAGCGCAGGAGCCAAAAAAAAGCCCCCAAAACTTCTAAACGGAATAAAAATGTGTTTTATTTTAAATGAAAAAACAAAATGCTTTGATTTCAAGTTTAAAGTGCTTTAATATCATTGAACTTGCATGACTGTACAGACAGACATTTATTTCAATAATTCAACTAGCATATGGTGTAAAAGTTAATTTATTTCAACAATTCAACTACAATTTGGTGTAAAAGTTAATTTATTTCAATAATTCAACTAGAATATGGTGTAAAAGTTAATTTATTTCAATAATTCAACTAGAATATGGTGTAAAGTTAACTTATTTCAATAATTCAACTAGAATATGGTGTAAAAGTTAATGAAAATACGGTACAAAATGGCGTCACGTATAAGTTCAATACGGGACGCAACATTTTTTTCTCAAATAAAGGACAATTCCATATTTTACGAGTGGGGGGTCCAGGTACACACAGCTGCAGGTTGGTGGGGGGGTCCAGGTACACACAGCTGCAGGTTGGTGGGGGGTCCAGGTACACACAGCTGCAGGTTGGTGGGGGGTCCAGGTACACACAGCTGCAGGTTGGTGGGGGGTCCAGGTACACACAGCTGCAGGTTGGTGGGGGGGTCCAGGTACACACAGCTGCAGGTTGGTGGGGGGGTCCAGGTACACACAGCTGCAGGTTGGTGGGGGGTCCAGGTACACACAGCTGCAGGTTGGTGGGGGGTCCAGGTACACACAGCTGCAGGTTGGTGGGGGGTCCAGGTACACACAGCTGCAGGTTGGTGGGGGGGTCCAGGTACACACAGCTGCAGGTTGGTGGGGGGGTCCAGGTACACACAGCTGCAGGTTGGTGGGGGGTCCAGGTACACACAGCTGCAGGTTGGTGGGGGGGTCCAGGTACACACAGCTGCAGGTTGGTGGGGGGTCCAGGTACAGGTTGGTGGGGGGGGTCCAGGTACACACAGCTGCAGGTTGGTGGGGGGTCCAGGTACACAGCTGCAGGTTGGTGGGGGGGTCCAGGTACACAGCTGCAGGTTGGTGGGGGGGTCCAGGTACACAGCAGGTACAACTCCAGGTTGGTGGGGGACACAGGCTGCTAGGGCTGGGTATAGATTCAAATGTCAAGAATCGATTCGATTCCAATTCTTAATATTCAGAATCGATTATCATGATTCGATTCAATCCGATTCGATATTGATTTGGCTTAGTGTTATTTAAAATGTTTTTTTAGCTGTTGCCTGAATTATATGACTGTAAAATAACTAGTGAAATAATAATTTCACAATAATTATTGTGAAATAACTAAGAAATAAATAACTCGAACAGGCCTTTCAATATCCATTTAAAGTGCAAAAAAGAAAGAAATTGCAACAGTTCATGCAGTAAACAAATCATTTTAGCTTATCTAATTTATTCTGTCACCACGCACACATATTGCCATGAAGCACCTGGCATTTTTCAGAAGTGTCATGACAAACTGTGTGTCCGACTACTGGGATTAAAGTTCACCTGGCAAAAATGATGAAAAAAAATCGATCTTTAGACATAAGAATCGATTTTTAGGAATTAATATGAGAATCGATTTAGAATCGGAAAATCGATTTTTTTCAACAAAGGCCTAAACACAGCAGCTTCAGCTCCAGGTTGGTGGGGAGACACAGCAGGTACACACAGCTGCAGCTCCAGCACCACCAACACTCATTCTTGGGCTGATCCGGATCAACCCCTAGTGACCACACTTGAAGTGCCCCCCTCCTCCCACATTTGACGGTAAAGTAAAAAGGGAAATGTACTATGGTTATAAAGACCATATGAATACTTTATTACATACTCAAAAGGTTCCATATAAAATACATAAAGATTACAGGTAACACTTTAAAATACATGCAAACATCTCTTCCAATGTTTCCATAGTCCAGATGTGTACCTTGTATCACTCCGTTTGATCTTAGTGAGTGCAGTTAATAGACAATTTTCTGACTCATGGAGTCGACACATAAATTTAAACATAAGATTCCTCAGCAGAGCATGGAAGGTTGGGACATAACAAATAAGAAATAAAGTGCTTGCACTTGTCCATCTTGGAAGCTTTGGAGGATCCTGAACGCATCATTATATGCTACCTGCAACTTTTTTAGCTTGGCGGTGGTATAATTACACCAGAGGTGAGCTGTGTAAAGAGGTGTACAATAGGCTCTGAATAGATTTACTTTAACATCAGCTGTGCACATATGGAATCTACGGGCAAGCGTATTGGCCTGAGCATAGAGCTGACAGCACTGACGCTGGATCATCATCATCACATAGATCCTCATTTATGATGTGACCCAAATACCGTACTCTCTTAACAACATCTGAGGGGCGGTCAGACAGTAAGAATGGGGGAAACTTTTGTTTCTGATCCTCCTTAGCTTTAACAATCAGAATAACACTCTTCTTAGGGTTAAACACAATGTCATACTGGACTCCATAGCTAGAGCACACTTTAAACAGTTGCTGTAGCCCAGCACTGTATTTTTGTCATAGATTTACATGAACGTATTGCTGAAGTACCTGCTCAACACTCACATTACTAAGAGTAACAGCACAGATAGACATGAATCTACAAACGCCATATACACTGACGCTCCAATCAGAATGTAACTCACATGTCAATGTAACACCACATGTTAACTATCATCATTTCCATCATATATGGTCTGTCTAAGGACTACAGGCAAAACTATTACAGCATATGACTAAACAATCAAACAGGTTTACTGAATGAGCTGGTGTGAAGGTAGGGAACAGCATAATAATAAAATAGCAATGTGTAGGCTGTTAGATTTAAATGGGACCTATTATGAAAAACAGTTTTTTTCTTGCTTTAACATATATAAAGTGGTCTTTCCTCAGCCTGCCAACTCAGAGAAGGAGGAAAGCAACCAAATTCTGCAGTGTCTGTACAGCCGCCCGGATGAGCCATCCAGTGTGATGTGGCTTCTACAAGCCGTTCAGATTCTGCGCCCGTCGTTACGTAACGACGGAGCGATTTACATCGGTTGGCCTCCGATGTGTGAAACCACGCCCATAACTAACTCTGCCGGCCGGAGCTTTTTTTTTTCATAGCGGTGTATTGCGTTATTCAGGCAGCCAATCAGCACAGAGCCTCATTATCATAGCCTCCCACTCAGAATCCCGCATAGAGAATGTGGTTAGAGAATGGGAAGATAAGGCATGGCTCAGAGGCTGAATTTCTAATTTATTTAGCAAAAACAATCAAAAGCTTGTTTTTAAGACATTCAAGGCCAGTTTAAAATAGGTATTGGATGCCATAATAGGTCCCCTTTAAGGTTTTTAAGTTGTTAAGGCACTCACTCAAACATAATTCTTTTTATTTTATTATTATTATTTTCAAATAGTTTTATTATATCATTTTAGTTAGTTAATATTTATTTCGGTCAATCACAAGCATAAAAATTAACAAACAAGATAACAAACATCCACAGGTTTTTCCCTGGTCAACATTGTGATTATTTTGACCGAAAAGGTCTGGGCTTGAAGCATAAAGCGTATCTTGCCCACCTTTTAACAGAATAAAATATACAAAAAGAACAAATGAAGTATCATGAGGCTACACAAAATAACAATAACGGTAATAATAATAGCTTAAATAACTGTAATAATAGTAATATTAATCATTGGTTTCTGCTGTACCTGTTTGCTCCTCTTCCAGCGAATATATAGAGAAAAATAACAAAATACGACATATATGGTCCAGTTAGTCATTTGATTTGGTCCCCCTCATTGGCTGGGGCCCCTGGGTGCCCGCCCGGTTCAGTATATGGATAATCCGGCCTAGCTCTTGGGGTCAAGAGTCCTTGAGCAGCCACAGGACACACATACACAAACTTCTTTGTCACACTGTTCATGTTCTATATTTGGCCTCTCAGAAGCATTTTGGGTTGGGCTTGTAGTTCTGGGAAATTTTCCAGGACCTGACCCCACATCTTCCAAATAAAAATATCCACATTAAGGGTCTCTATACCAACGCTCCCATGTTAATTAACAAAGCAAAGCTTCAAACCACTGTGCAATAATAATAATAATACCATATTTTCTGGACTATAAGCCGCACCTGTATATAAGCCGCATTCGCTCTATTTAAAAAATAAAGATATCCAAGCCGCAGATATTTATGTTGTTAGATTAGATATTTACTACATGTACAGAAAGATTTTGAACTGTAAATGATGTACATGTTTGTACCTAAATAGATCCTTTCCTAACAGTGTCTTTTAACACGGCAGCAACTTTGCTGATTAAAACTGGACAGAATCAAGATAAAATAACCGCTATTTATTTATCTATTTATCTGTTTGAAATCTGCTTCTACCTACTTCTATCTGCTAAAGAAGAAGTAGCGTATTCCTCTTTGTATTTATTTTGTCTTAGTTTTTATTCTAATTTCGGTTAGCACTCCCCCTAGCTGTGGAAAAATCCACAGAATAGCCGCACTTTTGTATAAGCCGCACGGTTGAAAATCTATGAAAAAAGTAGCGGCTTATAGTCCAGGAAATACGGTAATAATAATAATAACCATGAATACCTCATACTGCTGCACCTTTCACTTTAAATTGTATATATGTTAATGAGAGCCATTTGTCTATTACTATTTGTAACTATTTAAATCTGGGTTCAGTGAGCGAAAAAAAAACGAAAACAATTTTCCTGTTTGGCATGTTCATACTTGGCCAATAAAGATTATTCTATTCTATAATAATAAGTGAAATGTTACCGGCCAACACCTGCAGGTGTCCCAATCTTGTTATAACCCCCTCTTTTTTTTCTTATTTTTCTTCTTTTATTTTGAATTTGGGCCACAACACTAAAGCAAGGATCTGGCAAGAATAGTTTATACCAGGGGTCACCAGTCCTGGTCCTCGAGGGCCGTTGTCCTGCATGTTTTAGAGTTTTCTCTGCTTTAACACACCTGATTCTAATTAATCATCGTCATCAGCTTGTCACTGAGGTCTGCACAATTCTCTTAACAACACAGTCACTTTTATCACTGTGCAATGAAGCAGCGAAACATGTAAAAAACATGGTGACCCCCGGTTTATACAGTATCAGCCATTGTGAGCTGACACCCCCCCCCCCCCTCAAGAAAAAAAACAGTGGGTGGGATCTAGCGATCTAGTTACTTTGTAAATGGATATCGCGTGTAAACAGGTGAATACAGTTCTAATTAATTACCCTTCCTCTTACAATGAAGAAAAGAATAGCGCAGCAAGAATTGGAGAAAACGGTGCAAAAGGCTTTGAAGGCCACCTCAGTCTATTGTTCTACTGACATACTCACAGGCCGTCAAATTATCAAGTGTTTTTTTTTTTTTTTTCTTTTTTTGTGTTTCACTCATAGTGACATGTCTTATTTGCTCAGGAGTCAATATAATATAAGTTGTAAAAACAATATCCCATGCACACTCACACACACTTATTTTTTGTCTTTATTATTTATATATTGCATTATTAGTTTGCCATCACTTTTGTGTAGTTTTACTTTCTGTTTTTTTGTATGTTAATCTTGACATGAAATTTTAATATCTTCGGTGGAGGCTTCAAATAAGCCCATTGGGTTTTTTGCCTCTTCCTGCACCTATAGTGTTTATCATTGATATGTCCTGTATATTTTTTAAAAACTGTGCAAAACAATAAACTAAACTAAACTAAGTGCAGTTACAATCTGATAAAAGCCCAGATGTGGGTTCATCATCTTTTTGGTTTGTCTTCTGCTTTGCTTCCCGAAATGCCTGTTGCTGACACTGTTGTGTTGCTTTGATAACAAGGCGTGATTAATCACACAGCCCCAGAGATGAACTGACTCTGATAAGCACTCTGAAAATGAAAAGGGGTCATGTAAACGATCCTGTGTAGGTGGATTTTTTTTTTTTTTTTTGTTCCTCTCCCATTAATGCATTGCAGGCAGATTTTAGCACACAGATTTGGTGGTAATGTTCAGGAGGCACACTTAGTATTATGTCACAGTTTATGGGGTCTTAAATGGGTCACAGGAAACTGGATTGTACTGATTTAGTATAAAACATTTTGAAGCAGGGATTAAACTTTCTTCTTCTATATCAGACTCAATACAATCAAAGCAGTGTCATTGGGGTTAATTCAATGGAATCTATAACTCCTTTCTGTATTTTATGTCATGTTACGTTACAATGCTGTATATTGAAAAGCCCAGGCTTGAGATAGCTTTCAGGATTAAGTTTTGAAATTTTTTTCCACTTCTGTGCCACGCTGACGTCATTCTAGAAACACCATTGATCAGATTTAGTCTTTTTCCTTTAACTTCCATCCACAGTTAAGTGCATTTCAAGCATGTATGCCACACGTATCTGTGAAGGGAGAGCAAAGAATAGTCAAAGTGAGCAATTTAAAAGTAATGTCATAAATGTTACTGTCTCATTTTACATTCTTCATCAGATCTGAGGACAAGGATGTATGAATGGATAAGTGAGGTTTACATGCTCAATCAAGAACGAGAACTTATGTTTCTCAGTACATTATGGAAGATCAGCAAGAGGTTGAAGCAACTCTTACGTGTAAATGCTTAATTTGAGCCAGGCAATCAGAAGAAAGCGGCCCTCGTGAGAGGAGAATTAACAGAATATCTGTTTAATTGAACAGTCGTTCATACGCACTAGTGGAGTCCCAGAATAAAAATAGATTATACTTCGTACTAAAGTGTTTGTATTTGTGAGGTAGTCCACTAGGGGTGGGTATTGGGAAGGACCTCACGATACGATATGCATCACGATACTTGAGCCACGATACGATACACATTGCGATATCCCGATTATGCGATATCCGATTATTATATTCTACATAGTTCACCGAAAAATTTAAAAATGCATTACACATCTTAAAATCCAAGTTGTATATATGTACATCAGATGATAGTGATGGATCTTAAAATCCGAGTTGCACGTTCATCAGATTATAGTGACAATTCATGGGACAAACTGAGTCAAAACAATGTTTTATTATAACTATACAAGCTAAAGTTACAACATATTTGAAATGTTTTTCATATTATTTACATCATATGAAATTAACATTAAATTTAGTATGAGGTTGCTTTAATTATGTGGCAAATGATAATAAACACAAGAAAGATGGGTACTAAAACCAAGGACAGGCACAGTGATCAGTCAGTATAAATATAAATCCATAAATAAATAAACCTCCGTCCATTATTTTTCATTTTTTAAGGACAGGCAATTGTGTTATATAAAAAATAAATTATAAAATGAAATGAAACGTGAAATAAAACCTGAGCTCAGTGCAGGGCCCTCCCAGGGTTGGTAGAGAGTGGCAATGCCCTGGACTGTCACTTAGGTAGGAGCACTGGGTGATATAATGGGAAAAAGATCGGGGATAAAAATAAAATTTAAAATTTTTTTTTAAAAATTTAAAAAAAAATCGATATTGAAATTTTGAATATCGATATTGAATCGGCTGGAAAAGTATTGCGATATATTGCCATATCGATATTTTTGCCCACCCCTAAGCATTTCGTGGATCAGTTATGCCAGATCGCAATGATCAGCTTTGACCCATGCATTCATCATAGATGTTTCGGAGTTGTGTTTATAGCTTTGTAGTTGTACCTGCGGCTATGAAAACAGCCGAACAGATACAGACACAGTTTAGGCAGACCACGCACTGTGACGCAAGCTTGTGAGAGATAACCAGCCCAACCAGTCCGGCAGTGGCCATCACGGCTTATTATGCCTGCATTGGATACATTTTCATCATGATGTTACTGACTCTTAGGCTCACACTTTTTTTCCTCATGTCATTTCACACACACAGACACAGACACACACACACACACTGATTAATTGCCTTATTATGCATCAGGGGAGCAGGTCTCTGTGGGATTTAATGAGTAATAGGAGGCAGCATGGAAAAAATGATAAGAGAAGTAGAAATACCCTGGAAGACAAAAATGAAAGGTGAATGGTTAAAAGGAAACAAGGGAGTCTTGTTCTTTACTAGTGTGTGTATATATACATGTAGGGTTCTCTAAAAATCCCTAAAAATGTCTACATATTCATTCTTTGTTTTACTGGGTTTTTATAATCTCAGGGATGTTAAGAATATGTAGATTATCTTTTTTTTATATTGCTGTTAGAAGACAAAACAGAATAGGACTTCATTTCCCAGAATCCTTAGGTTTTTATTTTTTTTGCAATAGTCATTAAAATAAATATTGTTCATTTATTGATGCTGTAATTCATGTATTACGCTGTTTAAAAATATTCTATGGTTCTTAAGAAAATATAAAAGGTGAACTTTTCCTGGTTAAAAAGAGACTAGAACATTTTCCGGCTGGAAGTATCAGAGAGATCCCGGGACAGAAAGGAGCTGGCTGCGTTTTTCGGGGTGAACAGAGGGAATTAAATGTTTGGAGACTCGACTGAAGGTTGGCCCAGATATTGCACTGCCCAGAGGGACTTTGAGCAACCAGAACACTCTTCTCACGTGTCTCAGGCGAGTGTGTTTACTTTGCAAGGGTGCGAAAGTACTTTTCTCCGGGGGGCGCACAACGTGGTCTCCGCCATTAGCTCCGCCATTAGCTCCGCCATTAGCTCCTCGGCAGAGAAACCGGACAGCTGCACCACACGGACAGGGATGGAGGACGTTTCCACGGGACATTCGTGAGCGTTTGGGGGACGGCCTGGACGAACGGGACGAGCAGACGAGTCGGCGGCAGGAGACGTGTCGGCGGCAGGAGACGAGGACGTGTTGCAGGACGCAGGTAGCTGGAGTTACGAGAGGCGGCGGGGAGCTGTCGGGATATCGCTTTGCAGCCAGGCTGGCTACACCGCCATGATGCTTCCACACAGAGGGGTTGCGTGAGTACTTGACGTTGGAACGAGACCGAGTGCAGAACACAGGCACGGGACTGTGTTAGAACAGGCTGTGACTGGCCTGGGTTCAAAGTTAACTTTTCCGTTCCTTACTGGATAAAACTTCATGTGCACCAACTCTTCAAATGGGCCCCAACGGTTAAATTATCCAAGCGCTTGGGTTTAGACTTTTTATTTTGGTACAAGAATGGGTATTGGTACTGCATTTTGAGAGTACCAGAGGTTTGGTTTATATTTCTTTACACTTTGGTTATTGCAATACTAATACTGAACAGTTAAAGAGTGTGAATACAGTTAAAATATTATAAACCCATCAAGGTATTTCTTTAATGTGAATGGTTATTAAAAAGATAACAGAAATTTGATTTGGTTTAGACTAAGCTAAATAAAGACAATTTCATAGGTTTATTGTTTCCTTAACAAGATTGAGGTTGAGCTACAGATTAAAAACTTTTCATTTCATTGAGCTGAGGTAATCTAAAGGGTTAAAACACTCTTGATTGTTTTTGATTATTTTTGATTATTGGTCTGTTGGTTTAAAAAGGGTAAAGTGAAAATAAATGTTTGTCTTACCTTTTGCATATTGTGGTTTAACATTCTTTTGAAAGTCATTTATATTTCTGAGGGCTTACATAAATTATGCTGGTGTTCACATAGCATAGTAAGCATTCAGTGGAGGCACCGCTCTAGTCATTTCCTTTTTCCCAATCTAATATCAAGTCCCTTGTTTAAATGAGACCCCAGCGAATTCACCATCTTTAGCTGAGAACCTAGGACCTGTTTTGTTTTATTTTATTTAGTGTAACCACGGTGTAGATTCTGAACACCAAGGGAAAAAGGGGTTACATTTTGGAGGCACCGCTGGGATTGGGTTTTTTTTTTTTACTACACAAGGGACATTGTCTAACAGGAGTTTTATTGAAACAGTGAATATTTTTTTTGTGCCACTATTGTTTAGTGCTTGCATCGTTTAAAACATGGAGCTTAAAAAGGCTGCGGAATGGAGCAGAGAGTTGAATATCAGACCTTCCTGTGCCATTGTGTTGAGTAATGTACCCATAGATGTTGTGGATGATACCATTGAAAAAGTGTTGGACACAGTGAAAATTTTTGGCAAAACTAGGATTTGTGCACGCCGTGGAGACACCACTGGTCTCAAGTTGTTCATATTAGTGGAGACCAGAACTGACATTGATCCTGCTAGTGTACCCCCTGAAATAGGCATTTTAGGAGAAGCTGGTCCTTGGACCGTACACTTAGTTCATAGTCTTGCTGCAGAGGATCCTGATGCAGATTTTCAGTCAAAGTTGCGGGCCCTGCTACAACAAGAAGGTAAAACCTTAGAGGACATTAAGTCCATTGTGTCTGAAGAGCCCCCACCAAAATCAGACCTGAATGCAGATTTAGTGAATGCTATTGGTATGCTGGTAGACAAGTGTTGTCAGGGACCCGCTGATGGTCCTGGTTACAGAAAACTGAGGTTGTTTTCTGGTTTGAAACCTGTTCCCTCAGGTGAGGAAGAATATGATGCCTGGATGGAGCAGGCCACTCAAATGATTAGTGAGTGGCAGTGTGGTGATGCATCTAAGAAGCAGCGCATTGTTGAAAGTTTGAAGGGACCTGCTGCTGATATTGTTAGGTTTCTGAAAGTCAGTAATCCCTCTGCTACCGCCACAGACTATTTAGTTGCACTCGAGACAGCCTATGGTACTACAGAGAGTGGGCCAGATCTCATGGCTAAGTTCAGGCACACTTACCAAGAGGATGGAGAAAAACTATCCGCCTTCCTGTATCGGCTGGATAAGCTACTCCATCGAGCCTTACTGAAGGATGGCATTGATTCTGCAGGCATGAACCGAGCACGAATGGAGCAGCTGGTTAAAGGTGCGTTGACCACTGACATGGTTGCTTTACGTGTTAGGATGAGCCATACTCTACAGAACCCTCCTTCTTTTTCTCAACTGATGAAAGAAGTGAGAGAAGAGGAGAACTGGATCAGTGGTCGGGAGAGTGTGAAAACGACCGCTAAAGTTAAAACCTCCACTGTTCCCGATACATCTTCAGTCTCTGGGCTGGATAGTTTGAAACAAGAAGTTAAAGAGCTGTCTTCACAGGTGTCTAGACTACTGAGTGTAGCTACTGTAACTTCTAGCCCTGATGTGTCACTGACCAAGACCAGGTATAATATGCATGTATCAGAGGTTGCTGCTCAGAGCGCCCCGCCTACGGTTAAGACTGTTAAGTCTACCAATTCAGACATCTTTTGTTATAAGTGTGGCGAAGATGGGCATACAAGGAGAGAATGCCAAGGCTCTGAGGATTTGCGGAAAGTTAATCAGAAACTGCTGAAGAGGCACAAGAACCAGGGAAACTCCGCCGGAGCTCGGTGAAGGAACGGCATGGAGCTCCAAGGGAATCTCGTTCCACAAACTGTTCATCCGCTGCAACGTCCAACTTACCACAAGGCTTGGTTGGTCCCACCTCCGTTGTACCTGTGTTGATAGAGGGAGTGTACGCAAAAGCATTGGTAGATAGTGGATCACAAGTCACTATTCTGTACAGAAGCTTTTACAACACTTATTTGAAACATTTAGCAGTTCAGCCTGTTGAGAATCTTGAGATATGGGGGTTAAGTTCTCACAAATACCCTTATGATGGTTACCTACCAATCAGGCTTGAGTTCACTGAAAGTGTCGCTGGCGTGCCTCAGACTGTTGACACATTGGCTTTGGTGTGTCCAGATCCGGTAAAAGATGAAGGTATTGCACTTCTTGTAGGCACAAACACCAGTCTAGTGAGACAGTTGTTTGACTCCTGTAAACAGGAAGCAGGTGACAGATTTTTGAATACATTAAGCATTCATCCAGTATTCAGAGATGCTTATCAGTCCCTTGCACATACAGATGTTTCCCCAGATGAGGCAGAAAAGCATGGGACTGTGTGGTTTATGCAGCATAGGCCATTGACTCTCAAACCAGGAAGACAGTTACATGTTACAGGCATAGCTAAGTTTCCTGGTGAATTCAATGACAAGTTAGCACTTGTAGAGCAGCCTAAAGACTTATCAGATGGTAAGCTCCAGGTGAGACCAGAAGTACACCCAGCATCAGTTGTGTACAACAAACGTATCACAGTGACTCTCAAAAACACTTCAGCTGAGGGGGTCGTCCTGAAGCGTGGAACTCCTCTGGCTCATGTTTTTCCTGTGGCGATGGTTCCACAAGTGGCCACCAGGGTGGAAAAGGAATCATTCAATGCACTCACCGTTTCTTCGTTCGACTTTGGAGATTCTCCGATGCCCGAGGATGCTAAAAAGCGTCTCTGCCATAAAATGTTGGAGAGGAATGATGTCTTTTCATGTCATGAGTGGGACGTGGGATGTTCAAAGAGTACAAAACATGAGATCAGGTTAACAGACACAAGACCCTTCCGAGAAAGATCTCGGCGCTTGTCACCTGCTGATCTAGAGGATGTTCGCAAACATTTGCAGGAACTTAAAGGGCACGGTATCATCTCGGAGTCTCGAAGTCCGTACGCGTCCCCGATTGTGGTGGTTCGCAAGAAAACTGGGAAAGTAAGAATGTGTGTCGATTATAGAACGCTGAACCGGCGAACTATCCCCGACCAGTATACTGTTCCCAGAGTGGAAGATGCGCTCCACTCATTATCAGGAAGCAAATGGTTTAGTGTTTTAGACTTGAGGAGCGGATACTACCAGATCCCAATGTGTGAAACCGATAAGGAAAAGACAGCCTTCATATGTCCCCTTGGTTTTTATCAGTTCGAACGAATGCCTCAAGGAATCTCGGGAGCACCTGCGACATTCCAGAGAGTGATGGAACGAACCATTGGTGATATGAACTTTCTGGAAGTTTTAGTGTACCTAGACGATCTGATTGTTTTTGGTAAAACCATTGAGGAACATGAAGAGAGATTGTTGAAAGTCCTTGACAGACTTGGAGAAGAGGGTCTAAAGCTGTCATTGGATAAGTGTCAGTTCGGCAGAACATCAGTCACCTACGTTGGGCACATTGTG
The DNA here is from genome assembly GCF_033807715.1 of Cololabis saira. Taxonomy (NCBI): domain Eukaryota; kingdom Metazoa; phylum Chordata; class Actinopteri; order Beloniformes; family Belonidae; genus Cololabis; species Cololabis saira. Next base: position 29,063,357 of record NC_084604.1, on the reverse strand, counting down.
TCAAAAGATGGGATTGCCACTGATCCGTCAAAAATAGACGCTGTCATTTCATGGCCCAGACCAAAGACCGTGAGTGAGCTCAGATCCTTTTTAGGGTTCTGTGGCTACTATCGCCGTTTTGTGAGAGATTTTTCAAAGCTCTGTCGACCTCTAAATGAGTTACTTCAAGGGTGTCCACCCAGTGCCCGTGCAAAGAAAGTGAAAGCTGGACAGCCAGTCGATCACAAGTCGTTCTTCAAACCCTCAGAACCTTTCGGGTCCCGGTGGAGTGAGCGATGTGAAAGTGCCTTCCAAGAGCTAAAAACCCGGTTGACGCAGGCACCTGTTTTAGCGTTTGCCGATCCCCAGAGATCATACGTGTTGCATGTTGACGCTAGCACAGACGGCCTGGGTGGCGTGTTGTATCAGCCACATGAAGAAGGGTTGCGGCCTGTTGCATTCATTAGCCGAAGTTTGTCACCTTCTGAGAAAAACTATCCCGCACATAAACTAGAGTTTTTAGCTCTAAAGTGGGCCGTGGTAGACAGACTACATGACTACTTGTATGGTGTGGATTTTGAAGTGAGAACTGACAACAATCCCTTGACCTATATTTTGACGTCAGCAAAACTTGATGCCACAGGGCACCGATGGCTATCGGCACTGTCCACTTACAGCTTCAGTCTCAAATATAGGCCAGGGCGGAACAACATCGATGCAGACTCGCTATCCAGGCGTCCCCATTCAAGTTTGTCTGATGCTGGTGAATGGCATGAGATACCTGTTCCCGGAGTGCGAGCACTTTGTCAGTCTGTTTCCACAAGAGAAGGAGCAGGTCATCTCAATGTCATTCAGCAGATGGGTATTCATGTCTCCGCTTTGCCTAAAGCGTTCTGTCAAACTGCAGTTGTAGTGACGGGTCAAATGCCCAAGTTCAGCCCAAGTGAACTGCTAGCCGCTCAGAAAAATGACCCTTGTATGCGAGAGGTGTTGTTTGCTATACAGCATCGCAAAACTGCAGATAGCATTCAGCTAGATCATCCTGATCTTAGACTTTTCAAAAGAGAATGGGACAAGTTGTCAGTTGAGCAAGAGCTCCTGTACAGAACATTGAAGTTGTCTGACGGGCGTGTCAAAAAGCAGCTTATACTTCCTAAACAGTTTCACAGTTTCATTTTGAACTCTTTGCATGACCAAACTGGACATTTGGGTTGTGATAAGACATATGGTCTAGTCCGTGACAGATTCTTTTGGCCACGCATGAAAGTTGATGTTGAGTCGCACTGTAAGACGTGCGAGCGGTGCATAAAGAGGAAGACCTTGCCACAAAAAGCTGCACCATTGTCTCACATGCAAAGCTCAGGTCCCCTTGATCTTGTATGTATTGATTTTTTATCCATTGAGCCTGACAGCAAGAATGTGTGTAACGTGTTAGTTGTAACTGATCACTTTACGCGTTATGCGCAAGCCTTTCCTACTCGTGATCAAAAAGCCATAACCGTAGCAAAAACCTTGTGGGAGAGGTATTTCATCCATTATGGTCTTCCCGCTCGTATTCATTCAGATCAGGGGAGGGATTTTGAAAGCCAGCTGGTAAAAGAAATGTTGACGATGTTGGGCGTAAAGAAATCCCGAACTACTCCCTACCATCCCCAAGGTGATCCACAACCGGAAAGGTTTAACAGGACACTTTTGAATATGTTGGGAACTTTGGATCCGAGTCAAAAGCAGAAGTGGAGTCAGCACATCGCTCACCTCGTGCACGCGTATAACTGTACTCCCAATGAAGCCACTGGGTTCTCCCCATACTTTCTCATGTTCGGGAGAGAAGCAAGACTGCCTGTGGATGTGTGCTTTGGTGTGTCTGCAGATGGTTCGTCAGCGGCTTCGCATAACCGGTATGTGTCTAAGATGAAGAAGGAGCTTCATGCAGCCTATCAGTTGGCTCAGAGCACAGCTGTCAAGATGAATCAAGGAAATAAAGAGAGGTATGATCAAAAAGTGAGATACCACAGTCTGAACTCTGGAGATAGAGTACTAATCCGTAATCTCGGACTAAAAGGAAAACACAAGTTGGCGGACCGTTGGAGTGCAGATCCTTACCTGGTTGAGAGCCAGATGTCGGACCTCCCAGTGTATCGACTAAGACCCGTGGATGGAAACGGACCAATCAAAGTGATGCATCGGAATCACCTCCTGCCCTTAGGACAAGATGTTAGATTGAGTGCTGGAGATATCTCCGAGCTTGCTAGTTCTCCGAGAGCTATGAGGCGCAGGAAGGCTAAAGAGAAGAACAAAACTTCGGCTGAAGTTTTAGACCGTGCATCCGATGAACCTCAGAGGGAGCAGTGTTCTTCAGATTCAGAATCTGAGTTTGGATGCTATTTTGAAGATGTGAACATGATTGAGACAGAGAAATCAGGTGCTCAAGAGGTGTTATCTTTAGAGTGTGATGAGACAACCGTGGAGTCGGGTGTTGACCTATCAGTAGTGGGAACTGAGCCAGTTGCTGATTTGTCAGTGATATTGTCTGAACACACTGATGGTTTGCCAGTAGCGTTGAATCCTACTGATGAGACAAGAGAGTCTGAGTCTTCTGTTGACTTACCAGAAATAGCTGATGTTGAAGTAAATCATGCTGACCCTTTAGAAGACACAGAAAGAGTTCAGAGTGCGCCCCCAGAGGTAGCAAATGTGGGTCTTGAGTCCTCGTGTGTGCTTAGAAGATCAGAGAGAGAGAGAAAACCTGCAGAAAGGTTTACCTATGATACTTTAGGAGAACCCACCAAAGAAGTTGTGAATGCCCCTAAGAGCTTTGTACATTCAGTGTACGTGGGTGGTATCTTGTTTCCTGATCGTTACATTGGATCACATGTGTGGTGGTGTACACCTCAAGCTTTGTGTGGAACTTGTGTAAGTTTACTAAAACTCGTGCCTTGGACTTAAATACTGTACCCCCCAATTACTATACATTTTGTTTCATTTTGAGTGTTTGTATAGGACAGCATGGGGGCATGCTGATATTTGGTGGGGGGAGTGTGTAGGGTTCTCTAAAAATCCCTAAAAATGTCTACATATTCATTCTTTGTTTTACTGGGTTTTTATAATCTCAGGGATGTTAAGAATATGTAGATTATCTTTTTTTTATATTGCTGTTAGAAGACAAAACAGAATAGGACTTCATTTCCCAGAATCCTTAGGTTTTTATTTTTTTTGCAATAGTCATTAAAATAAATATTGTTCATTTATTGATGCTGTAATTCATGTATTACGCTGTTTAAAAATATTCTATGGTTCTTAAGAAAATATAAAAGGTGAACTTTTCCTGGTTAAAAAGAGACTAGAACATTTTCCGGCTGGAAGTATCAGAGAGATCCCGGGACAGAAAGGAGCTGGCTGCGTTTTTCGGGGTGAACAGAGGGAATTAAATGTTTGGAGACTCGACTGAAGGTTGGCCCAGATATTGCACTGCCCAGAGGGACTTTGAGCAACCAGAACACTCTTCTCACGTGTCTCAGGCGAGTGTGTTTACTTTGCAAGGGTGCGAAAGTACTTTTCTCCGGGGGGCGCACAACGTGGTCTCCGCCATTAGCTCCGCCATTAGCTCCGCCATTAGCTCCTCGGCAGAGAAACCGGACAGCTGCACCACACGGACAGGGATGGAGGACGTTTCCACGGGACATTCGTGAGCGTTTGGGGGACGGCCTGGACGAACGGGACGAGCAGACGAGTCGGCGGCAGGAGACGTGTCGGCGGCAGGAGACGAGGACGTGTTGCAGGACGCAGGTAGCTGGAGTTACGAGAGGCGGCGGGGAGCTGTCGGGATATCGCTTTGCAGCCAGGCTGGCTACACCGCCATGATGCTTCCACACAGAGGGGTTGCGTGAGTACTTGACGTTGGAACGAGACCGAGTGCAGAACACAGGCACGGGACTGTGTTAGAACAGGCTGTGACTGGCCTGGGTTCAAAGTTAACTTTTCCGTTCCTTACTGGATAAAACTTCATGTGCACCAACTCTTCAAATGGGCCCCAACGGTTAAATTATCCAAGCGCTTGGGTTTAGACTTTTTATTTTGGTACAAGAATGGGTATTGGTACTGCATTTTGAGAGTACCAGAGGTTTGGTTTATATTTCTTTACACTTTGGTTATTGCAATACTAATACTGAACAGTTAAAGAGTGTGAATACAGTTAAAATATTATAAACCCATCAAGGTATTTCTTTAATGTGAATGGTTATTAAAAAGATAACAGAAATTTGATTTGGTTTAGACTAAGCTAAATAAAGACAATTTCATAGGTTTATTGTTTCCTTAACAAGATTGAGGTTGAGCTACAGATTAAAAACTTTTCATTTCATTGAGCTGAGGTAATCTAAAGGGTTAAAACACTCTTGATTGTTTTTGATTATTTTTGATTATTGGTCTGTTGGTTTAAAAAGGGTAAAGTGAAAATAAATGTTTGTCTTACCTTTTGCATATTGTGGTTTAACATTCTTTTGAAAGTCATTTATATTTCTGAGGGCTTACATAAATTATGCTGGTGTTCACATAGCATAGTAAGCATTCAGTGGAGGCACCGCTCTAGTCATTTCCTTTTTCCCAATCTAATATCAAGTCCCTTGTTTAAATGAGACCCCAGCGAATTCACCATCTTTAGCTGAGAACCTAGGACCTGTTTTGTTTTATTTTATTTAGTGTAACCACGGTGTAGATTCTGAACACCAAGGGAAAAAGGGGTTACATACAATATACTGTTTCACAAGTGGTATTAAATAACATCTAAAAATGCATGTGTTGTTTTGTCAACACTGACTGACAGCAATATTAGTAACCTGTATCTGTGGCACTATTAAAAAATGCATTAAACTTGAGTACACTATATGATTTAATATTTTTCAACAGATGATGTTAGAGGGAACTTTAAAGTGACAGGATCAAGCGTTAAAGTTAGGTGCAGTGTTTGAGTTTTGTGAATAATGCCACTCACTAAAAGTGATTGCAGGGTATTCACTTTGTACTCACTGATGTGTGTCTGTGAGTAACTGACACAGATTAACTTCCTGTGCGCACTGCCTTCTTCAGCCTCCCACTTCCAGCCTTTTCTTCCTTCTGTTTTGTGGTAAATTATTCACCAGGTCCCATCAGCGGTGTGACTGTATTCCATATGCAGATGAGGTTCTGATAATAAGATTTTTAATCAGAGAAACCTGCAACAATCACCAGACGATAGACACAGTACTGGAGTTGAGGGGGGATGAGGGGGGATGAGGGGGGATGGCATCCCCCCTGAAATAAAAACAGTCCAAATCATCCCCCCTGTAAAACTGCCATCCCCCCTTTCCATCCCTCATGTCATTTCATCAATGAATGTGGTTTTACTGCTATTTCAACATTTGGAGTCATCACCAGAAAAAATAACACCAGAAAAATAACTTATTTGACAATTTTCACCTGTTTCAAGTACATTTTTACTTGAAATAAGTAGGAAAATCTGCCAGTGGGACAAGATTTATCTTCTCATTACAAGCAAAAAAATCTTGTTCCACTGGCAGATTTTTCTACTAATTTTAAGTGAAAATCTACTTGAAACAGGTGAAAATTGTTGTTTTTTCCTGTGATGAATCTTGTTTTAAGTGTAATGAGATTTCTTTTTTTTACTAAAATGAGACATTTTAACTAGAAATAAGACAAATATTCTTGTTAAGATTTTGAGTTTTTGCAGTGATCCATTTTACTTATCCTGTGAAGGACAGAGTCATATTGATAAGTTCAGAAAACAGTTTTTTATTGTTGTGTTTTGATGTATTTGATGTAAGCCCAGTGGATATTTAAAGCTTACAGAAGGCTGCATTTAACTACTGCTATGTCATTCCTGCAGTATTTCTGCAGGTGTTTTGGTCAGTGCTATTATTTGTAATAAATTATATTATTTGTAATCAGCACAAATTATCTGTCCCCATATGATAAAATCCACCATCCCCCCTGATCTTTTTTTACAACTCGAGTACTGGATAGACATACAGTCACACTTTTTTTTTTTTGATTGTTTTGTTATGAAATGGCTGATGTCGCAGGAAATATCCTAACACTTAACGCCCCTGTCTGTGACATTTTTCGCAGGTGAGGGTGGGCAAAGCCCTCATTAACTGTCCCATCCCGGAGTGTAGCGGCACCCTGGAGGAGGGATTGGTGATTTCCCATTTGTCCAATGAAGAGGTAGCTAAGTACCATTACTTTTTGGAGCTGAGTCAGCTGGACTCGAGCACCAAGCCCTGCCCCCAGTGCAGCAAGTTCACCTCTCTGAAGAATCCCAACCTAAACCGCTCCGAGCACAAGTACAAGGTGAGATCACACGCCTGCGGTGACACACTCTGTCACTCTTTCACAATAAACAAGAGGAAGTTGTGGTTAGGGGATCCTTTGTGTGTCGTTTGTAATGATTAGTAAAGCAACTCCATGTGGTTGTTAAAAAAAAGATTGAAATATCTTGTACAGTCTGTTTCTACGTGTGTTCTAGTTTATTAATCAAAGTGTATCCCTTTTTTGGTTTGATTACATTGATCAGAAGTGTAATATAATCAGCAGCGTTCTGCCTGAAAAGAAATGAAGTGAGACTGTTGAGAAAACGCATGTCTGTGTTTTAAGTCACCCCTTACTCCCTATTTAGTGCACTACATAGTAGAGATGTTCTGATAGTTTATTTCTTTCTGATACCAATTTCAATACACAGGACGAGGCAACTTTATTTGGAGAGTACATTTTAGCAATACGGTCAGTCAAGGTACTTTCCATGATGACAACATTAAAAGTGATGAGGAAACAAAAAATATTATGAGTTACAGTGCAGTGGCATAGTTAAAAAAAAAAAAAGTTAGACTCAAGGTAGACATGGTGCTGAAATGAACATTGTTTGAAGCAGTTTTGTTCTGATTCTGGGGACACAGAGTAGACCTGGGGTCTGTTTCACAAAGCAGGTTCAACAAACTCTGAGTCTAATCCTGAACTCTTACTTGATCTACTCTGAGATCGGAAACTCTGAGTTTTCGGTTCCAGAACAGGGGTTTAGAGGTAATTTACTCAACTCTAAGTAGTTTCACCTGGAGTTACGCGCGTGCGACACAACTATCAAAAGCCAGTATCTATAGAGCCCTGATACAACGATTCACCATGGCAACCGGCGACAACAACGGCAAAAGATCCACATACTTCACACCGTGTCCTTTTTCATCCGAATGGAATTAGAGATTTTAATGCGCGCATACGGCGAATTTGAACAAGTTTTCCGAAAAAAGAGTAACATCGCAGCCCTGAATATAATATAAAATGAATTGAACAGATCTCTACATCATTCACCTGCAATCCTGTGGAACCCCTTTATGGCTTGGACAGGTTTATGTAGGCTTGCCACCCGTCCCTTGAAATACGGAATTGTTCCATAATTGGGAATTAAAAGTTGCGTTCCGTATTCAACCAATACAGACACATATTATGCCAGGGTTCTCCAACCCTGGTCCTGGAGAGCACCTATCCAGCATGTTTTAGATCTTTCCCTGCTTCAGCATACCATGATACAAGGAGCTGTGTCAGCAACAGAACTGTCCGGACCTTGATGACAAGTTAATGACGACCATTGATTAGAATCAGGTGTGTTCATGCAGGGAGACTCCTAAAACATGCTGGATAGGTGCTCTTCAGGACCGGAGTTGGAGACCCCTGTATTATGCTCTTATTTATTCATGTAATAATATACAGGTGGAGGTCGGAAAATTTGAATATATTGCAAAACTTAATTTGTAGTAAATTCAACTTAAGGTGAAACAAATATTATTTCCCACTACAAGCAAAGTGAGATATTTCAAGCCTTTATTTGTTATAATTTTGATGATTAACCTATGGCTCACAGTTTATGAAAACCCCAAATAAAAATCTCAAAAAAATTAGAATATTGTAGCGACCCTCTCTGCCTGTCACCGGAATGCACGGGATGTCATGAATGGTGCGTGCCGGTTGTGGGCAGAGGGGGTGGGGGGGGTTCAGAACCCCGGGTTTTCTTCTTCTGTTGTCCTTTTTAAGGTGTTGTTTTAAGTTCTACCGGAGACATTAGACGTTAGAGAGTCAGTCTGCCGTTGGGTTTGTCAGAGAACCTAGTTGGTTTTTCCTGCTTGGTAATAAACTGGCAAGAAACTCCGTGCCGTCTCCGCCTGGTCTGTCACTCATTACAATATATTATGAAATCATTAAACAATTCAATCATCAAAATTATAACAAATAAAGGATTAACATATATTGCTTTGCCTGTAATGAGACTATGTAATATACATGTATGACGCGGTCTGATAACCATCTCCCAACGAATATTTAATTCTCTGTGCATTAATTCTGCACCTTCATCAATTGTGTCTTCATCAAAAGGACATGCCATGTTCGTGACAATAATAATAATACATTTTATTTATATAGCACTTTTCAGGGCACTCAAAGACGCTTTACATTAAAACAAAACACATAATACAAATTACAATACACAGGACAGTACATAAGGACACAACATGACACAGGACATTAATCACACTGGACTTCTAAAATATATACTGAGTCTGTTTTTAATGACAGACGGCAGAACTTCGCCAAAACTCGCCTGCTGACCGAATGAATGAGGAAATCAAATGTGCGTGTGGCTCTGAAAGAGGCGGAGACGCAGAGAAACTCCAGGTTCATTGACATAAACCTGGTCCCGACCAGGTTAGATTCAGAGCGTCTGTTACTACGGTAACTGACCGAGAGCTTAAGTTACCTCTCTTTGTGAAACAGGCTAAAGTTACCTCTCTTTCTCTGGTTTGAGTTACCTCCCTTTTTTGAAACAGAAAACTCAGAGTTTCCCTCATTTCAGGGTTAACAGACTCAGAGTTTTCACTAAACCTGCTTTGTGAAACGGACCCCTGAACCAGAAGAGCTGAGAGCTCTGGGTTGTTGATATAACAACAACAAATCTCTGATGTATTATGATCCTGAACCATTCAGTGGTTTATAAACTAACAGAAGTCTTTTAAACTATTGTCTGAGATACAGGGAGCCAATATTGAGTGATATAGTCCACTTTCTTAGTTCTAGTGAGAACTCGGGTAGCGGCATTCTGGATTAGCTGAAGTTGTCTGATTGACTTTTTGAAATTTATGCTAGTATTGTCCAAATGGTCACTTCATAGTTCACTACATAGAACTCCCTCACATAGGAAGTACTGCATTATATAGTGGGTAGGGGATGATTTTGGATTTTATGGCATCTTCTGTGAAGGTAACAGCTTTAATGCGATGCATTTCCACATTTCAGTGGCGTTTACTTGATTCATACAGTTGTGGACATTAAACAGGACCTTAGTGGGTCAACTAATGTTCCTTTAAAACTCCAGCTGCATTCAGTTATACAAGTGATATTATGGTACTATTTTGTTTAAATATTAATACAATCAATTTCATCCTGAGTTGCATTGCAAGCAATATTTCGACAGGAGTTTTAATCGGCTATTTTATGTGCGATGTGGTATGGAAAAATTTTAAGAATAGGTAAATAAAAGGATAATTATAATTACATTACACATGTGTGTGCACCAAAGCTGATTCATATTATAAAAACAAACAAACAAAAAAGACTTTTTCCGTCATCGTAGTGTCCATAGACCTCAAAACAACTTTGTTCAGGATATTATTGTCCACCTTTTATCTTATTATCCATCTTAATCGGCATCCAATCTAAGCTTCAAATCTTTAAATGCTGCAGTGGATTTGCCCTGTAAGTGGTAAGTCAGAACTCATCTGTGGTTTCTCATCAGCAGTTATATAGTTCAACATAAGAAAATTAAGAAATAATTCTTTAAAAGGAACCCTGGCTATTAAGACATGTAGGTCTTAAAAGATAAATGTTGGTATCAATTATAACAATGTGATATAAAAAACCTTGTTGATGTCTTGGTTTTTATAAAATTTGAAAATATAATTTAACATGTGGGTCGCCATTGTTGTTTACATTCTGGGTAGTGATGTCAGACGGTGGCCCCTGCTAACCCCCGTACACTGTTTTGACACCCAGAAACAGATGAAAACACAGATAAACAGGTGACGGCGCACCAGAAACACAGATCAAAACACAGCTAAACATTAAGGTGACGGCGCACCTACAAAAAAGTAAAAAAAAAAAAAAAGTACCGCACCATACAGCATGAACTATAAAAACACCATAAAACTCAGACAGACTAACAGACCACACGTTTCAACTAGCAGATAACCGATGCTACAATAAAAACCCCAGCCAGATCTGGCGACATTAAATTAAATAAAGATGTTCTTGCCTATTTGACGCGAAGTCTGCGCCTCCCGTTTCGTCAAAGTCCCGGGCCAGTCCCCTCAGCCGCTGGTCTGGCATCAAACGGTGGACCCAGCCCCGAAGCCGGTTTTAGGGGGGGCAGGGGTGGGCTATGCCCACCCAAACGTGCATCCTCCCCACCGCTGCTCCATCCCGGCGAGAGCGGAGAGCGGATGGCGGAGCGCTGCAGGCTCATAGAGCCATGGCTACGCCGACTACGGCTACGTAGGCTCCTGCGTAGACGGCGTAGGCTACGCCGTTGACGCCGTAGCCTAATGCACTGGTAAAATGCGCACGACTTTGATCATTTTTGCAGATCTCCCGTGCATCACAGAACTTTGATCCAGTTTGCCTGAACCGAGACGTCTTATGGGCTCCCTCGTCAGCCTCCACGGCCGGGAGAGAGCTGCTCAACTATGTTTTAGATACCTGTCCCAGTTAAACCAACGCGGCTCATCTTCCCAGAGCCACCGTTGTACGTCATTGCCCCCAGAATGCATTGCGCAAGTAAAACATGGCGCCTCCCGCAGGTCAAAATATGTGATAAACATTGTAGATTTTTAAAGCAATTAGATTATTTTATGTGTTTCTAACAACATATTTTAGTATAAGAGAACAATTGTGGCTAATTAGGGACTACAAGTCTTAATAACCAGGGTTCCTTTTAAGTACTTCACAAACAGTACGTACATGTATATATTTCATCCGTGGACCAGAAGAAGATACAAGTTAATGTGTCTGGAGGACAGATCAGATGACAGAAAACTACTCTTTTGATCACAAGTGATTACTTTTGTGTAGTGACACGTGCTCTAATCCTTTTGTTTCTACTCAGCATGATTATTCTCTCTGTTGGTAAAAGTGTGCACATCTGTGCCCTCTGTCGCTGTTGCAGATCCAGTGTAGCAATTGCCAGTTTGTGTGGTGCTTTAAATGCCACGCGCCCTGGCACAATGGACTCAAATGTCGGGACTACAGAAAGGGAGACAAGCTGCTACGAACCTGGGCGAGTGTCATCGAGCACGGACAGAGAAACGCCCAGAAATGTCCACAGTGTAAGGTGAGCTGTTGAGCTAATGTGTATAAATTGCATGGGATAGAGACTCCTGTGCAGTTTATTACTGTAAGGCATTAAGGAATGGCGAGAGGGCTGCTGGACGCGGCTGAAAGTGTCAGTAGTTCCTTGTCCATAAACGGAAAGGGAGTTGATTGATGGAGGTCGGAATGAGTGTAGATAAGTGAATCATTGGAGGTTAAGAAGCGTGACAGCTGGGACGGATGATGGATGGAGAGCAAGTGAGAATGAGTGCATGTGGAACAGCAGAGTAGCGATGCATAGCTGGTGAATGTATTGGAGAAAAAATAATGATGACAGTGCTTCTGTTGTACAAAACCACAGGTGGTGGACTCAGTGGCGTCGTTCCAATACTCATAAAACCAGCCTGGTGTTATCTTATAGTCCCATTACACCCAAGTTAGTCTACACAATATCTAATCTACCCACCACACGTGTAAAGGAAGATATAAATTCAGCCAATTACTGGTTTGTGGGGACTGTTTGCCCACAGCAGCAAACCTTTTCCATCTGTGTTTGTCGTGCTGCTGCACACCTCTGACTTCCCACCCTGGAGAGAGCATCATGTTTGGCTCTGAAACCTACAAATTGCTGTCATGCTGTGTTTAACTCGAAAAGAGTTAATGCACAATTTATGAGAAGACTGCTGGCTGCTGCAGTAAACAAGCACTGGAGATCCATTAGATGAACCGCTGAATATAAATTCCTGACACAAAAGCCTCAGAGACATTTTTGCATAAACCTGTGGAACTTAGTCCTTTTCTGGTGATATTTCAAACAGCTGTTTGTCAGATCTTGTTTTTTGTGACAGATTTTTCTTTTCTTTTGTCAGATCCACATCCAGCGCACAGAAGGCTGCGATCACATGACCTGTACGCAGTGCAACACCAACTTCTGTTACCGCTGTGGGGAGCGGTACCGACACCTCAGGTGCGAGTCTTCTGTCTTCACTCTGACTGACCCGTTTGCCTTTTTTCATCCCTCTGACTTCTTACTTCCTTATATGTCATCAGATTTTTTGGGGACCACACGTCCAACCTTAGCGTGTTTGGCTGCAAATACCGCTATCTCCCAGATAAACCTCACCTTAGAAGACTAATTAGAGGGTCTGTCTGTGGTAAGTTGCTGCACTTTTATTTTAACAGCGTATTTGTTCTGTTCAGGTGCCCTGACCTTACATACCATATACTGATGTGCATACTAGGGGTGTAACAATATATCGTGCCACGAAATTTCGCGATACAAAAACGTCACGAAACGTGTCGTGGAGGTGACAAGGTGTATCGCGATATTGGGTTATTAATATTAATCTATTGTGTTGACTAGTAACGCGCATCCGACAGCGCGTGGCGACCGTGCCTCGACCCGCGGACCAAAATCCTACTACGCTCAGAAGAAAGTAGTACCTTTTTGCGGTCCCGATCACGGGACTCTTGCGGGGTTTTGAGCTCTGAATTTTTAAGGCTGGTGTAGAGTTAAGCCTTACCTTATTAAATTAAACCTTTTTCGGGTTGTGAGTAGGATAAACACGGTAAAACTTCTTCCGAGTTGGAGTGTACTTTAATGTCCGCTCAACAGTGTAGGATTTTAGAACATCAACACAGCACCTTCTGCTGTATCACTCCGCCCAATCTAAAACAGACTAGTCACTACAGATAAACTGACTAGTGTCATTATAGTCCCTGATTTACATCAGAATATAAAGAATATATTTATAAAATAATGAACCCTGAATTACCAAAATAACCTTCTTAACAAAAATAAATCTCCTCTTACACTTATAAGGTGAGCATGAATCGATCTTTTTTATGATGTAAAATTGTATGTAATTATTTGCTTTTATTTATTTATTTAATTTTTGTTGTTAAATTTCTGGAAAAGAAAAAAGTCAAATCATACATGAGGGAAACTATTCAGTTTGTGGCAAAATATTTGTACTTGTATGAAACTGAAGATGCATAATGCAAACCTGACATTTACTTTTAGTTCTGTTTGTGGAAAATGGTTGGCCTGGCTTTTTCTTTAAAACTTAAACAGTTATAAAGCATTACAAACTGTAACAATATGGCAAACGCACAGCATTGTTTTGTATTTTGTGTCTTTCAAATAAAAGACATTTTTTTCCAGTCATATGTTCCTCATTCAAGGTTGTTAAAAAAATACTGCTATAATATCGTATCGTATCGTTATCGTGACCTCAATATCGTGTATCGTGCAGTATCGTGAGATTAGTGTATCGTTACACCCCTAGTGCATACACATGTATACCAGGTAAATCCATCAAAGCAGTTACATTGTCTTGTGCTATTTTTGCTGCCTATTGAAACACAAAGATACTAAAGTAATGTGTGTTTGCTCAGGCCACAAATTGAACTCTGTGCTCCCTGGCTTCTACATGCCCTCAGCCCTTTTGCAGCACACCAAAAGGGCTGAGAGTGTAACTGTAATACTTTGTGTACATACTACAGTCATGTGTAAAAGTTAGTACCCTCCTTTTAATCCTACAGTTTTTTTGTCAGTAAAAACCTATTAAAAAGTCATTTTATAGTAGAGGTTGGAGATATAACACATTTTGCTTTGAGGGCTGGTATTTATTTAAATATTTAAAGGGGACCTATTATGAAAAACACATTTTTTTTCTTGCTTTAACATATATAAAGTGGTCTCCCCTCAGCCTGCCAACTCAGAGAAGGAGGAAAGCAACCAAATTCAATCGCTACGTAATGACGGGAGCGATTTACATCGGTTGGCCTCCGATGCGTGAAACCACGCCCACAACTAATTCTGGCCGGAACAACAACGACAACAACTCCGCCAGAGACGTTTTATAAACGAGACATTCTACTACGGTTGGGTTTCCTGTATCTTTGTCACGTGGGTTTCACCACTGCCCCGCCCCTTTAGGAGACTAACAGCAGCTCCTGAGTCTATTGAGTCCTATGGGAAGAGTGAACGTGAGCACAGATTATTACCAATTCCTTCGCCCCCATAGTAACTAAATATGGGACCCATTTTTCAAAAGCCACAAACCTTCTGAACATTCTGACACCAAAATGGCAATTTTCAGACCGCGAATTAGGAGAAAATTAACTTTGTTTGAGACCTGTCTCTGTCTGAGCAACACACTCTCGCGAGATTTGGCTCTCATAGCAAATAATATAATATAATATAATATAATAATAATACATTGCTCTCCTCTCTGGTGCTGATTCAGAAATTCAGAGTCGTCGCTCACTCCAGAACTGCCAAAGTCGTTTTCACATCGGATAAACTGAAATTTAAAATTAAAATAAAACTTGCTTCTTTGCTTAATAATACTGTTATCGTTATTATTTAAGTCTTTTTGGAAGGGAAAAAAAGAAGACTGATACGATGATCTTGTACTGGGTTGATATCAGACATTAAGGTAGCAGATAGGGCTGTTTGATTAATCGATTTTAAATCGTAATCGCGATTATGTAATTAGAACGATGTTAAAACGTGAAAATTGTATCGTAAAATTTTTCACTTTTTTTTTTTTTTTTTTATTTTAATACCTTGTCTGCACACATATTAATGATTGATTGATGGAAATACCTCTCAATACCTGCGACAAGTGCCCCATGGGAGAGGCTCTTTAGTGTAGGAGGGGGCGTTGTAACATGCCACCGGGTAGACCGGCTCGTGTTCCTTGCAAAAAACTTGCAAATGTGAATAGCAAATGTAATGACTGACATTACACACCTCTACCTCCTTCATGGGTTGCATTATTATTTAGCATGCAAAAACCCAGTTTAGTTTAATTAGAAAATGTCTTGTTTTATTTAATTGGAAATATAACTTACTGTATGTTTGCAAGTGTTGATTTTTTTTTTTTTTTTTTTTTTTTTTTTTTTTTTTTTGGTTTTTTTGGGCTCTAGTGGCCCTTTATTGGAGATGCAGATTGGAAAGGGGTAGAGAGAAAGAATGGGGAAGACACGCAGCAAAGGTGCGCGGGCTGGATTCGAACCCGCGACCGCTGCAGGAGGACTGTAGCCTCAATATATGGCCCGCTGCCTAACCCACTGCGCCACCGAGCGGCTCTGCAAGTGTTGATTTGCTGATTTTAAACTTTATATTTTATTATATTTTTTAAAACTTTTTTTTCAACTTATTTTACAGAGTTTTGCACTTTATTCATTCATTTTTGGTTTAATAAGAGCAAAGTTTGCACTTAAAGCCCAATGGGGCAAATGTTCAATAAAAAAAACAGCATATTTGAAATCATTTCTTTGCCTTTTGTCAATTCACAAAATAATCGTAATCGTAATCGAAAATCGGATTTTGAGAGAAAAAAATCGTGATTTTATTTTTGGGCAAAATCGAACAGCCCTAGTAGCAGATAAAAAAAAACGAGCAGCAAAATAAGGCGCAAATATTAAAGTTGTACTGTATCTAGTGTTGTATGTTCACAACACTTCCAAAAGGATGTGGGGAGAGGGGCGACCACGCCCACTTAGGAGACAGGAAGTGTATATAATTTCATACCATTGGCAGTAACGGTAATGCGTGATCTTCTGTATAGAGGATCTTTGACTCCGCCGGCCGGAGCTTCCGCCATTTTCTGTGCGACATTCAAGCAGACAATCAGCACAGTGCCTCATTATCATAGCCCCGCCCACTCAGAATCCAGCATAGATAACGAGGTTAGAGAATGGGAAGATGGAGACATGGCTCAGAGGCTGAATTTCTCATTTATTTAGCAAAAACAATCAAAAGCTTGTTTTTAAGACATTCAAGGCCTGTTTAAAATAGGTATTAGATGCCATAATAGGTCCCCTTTAATCTGTTTCTGTGTGACTCAGACCGAGGCAAGGAAGGCTGCCCTGCAGCACTTAGGTGGGGATTATTATATTCAATCAGTATGAGAACCAGCAGCTGAATGGTCTTTAATCTGTCTCTGTGTTGGATAACAAAATTGGTAAAAACCGAGAGCCTCCAGTCCTCCTGGCAGCTGTGTAATCCTGCACCAAAGCACGACCAGTTCCTTTGAGCTGAATATTAATGTCAGCATTCTCAGAAGTTAAGAAATTGTTAACATTTTACCTGAGGTTTAGAAAGTTTATCCATTTACTATGGGGTTTTTTTTTTAGCATTAAATACTGAAAACGAATCGAGTGACCGGCATATTCAAGTTCACATATTCAAGTTCACACAGTCTCAAATGATCTGCTTTCAAGTTCTACAAAATAGAAAATCAACAGGATGAAAGTTTGTGAATAACATTTCGTTATTAGTCTTAAACAGCAGCGGACTGTAAAGAAGGACTGAGAAAACCTACAGGGGTCTTTGATTATTCATGAAAATGATCCATTATTGAACCTCTGAGTGACAAAAGCAGATGAAACTTTGCTTTCGTTACATGTGTGAGCTGTAAATAAGCGTTTCTAGCCAGCTGATGAATCTTGCACATCAGCTTGGAGGGATTTAATTTGTCTGCACACAGGAGTTCCAACTCTGGAATATTGGCCGGCTTTGTCACCTGAACAGTCGCCTCAGGTCCTTCTGCAACTTTTTCTGTTGGACAAAAGTCACAAATTCAACCTGCGCATCCCAAAACATTAACTTTAGTCTTCTGTAATCATTGTTTTTTGTTGTTTTTTGAAAAGGATTGTTGGATTTTTTGAATGACGCACTTTCTTTGCAGGGAAGATGTCTGAACTTTTTTCTTTTGAATGAATCTCTAGGAGATCTGCTCGAGCCTATCCCAGCGCTCTTTGGGTAAAAGGAAGAACAAATCACCAGTTCATCGCAGTCTTTTAAATTGCTAAGTTTTTTTAAAGTCATTACTCCACCAATAATGACAATTCCTGGCTCAAATGTAGCAAAACAAGCCCAAACAAGTACACAAACACCACATGCACCTCGTACAGTATGTTCTAAGATAACCCAAAAGCCAGGGAACAAGAACTCTTTTTTTTAATTTTCACACTATTTGCTACGTTAAACAGGAAAACGCGAGACACTGGGAGTTTAGGAATGGTTCCTTCATAAATATCTACGAAGGAAGAGAGAATTGACATGTGTCAGATTTCCTTGTTCCTGCTTTTTCTTATCACGATTGACTGCACACGTCTGCATCTAACCACAGAGGAGAGCTTTAACGTGAAGTACAGAACAGGCACACAGAATGTTATCTTAGATATAATTATGTACGAACAGTTATCAGATCTGTGACATAGGAAGCCTCCCGGAAGCTGAACTCCTGATAGATGTGTTTCTCTTGATTCACCATGGCAGCTGCAGATACAGCAGCGATGTGTCTCTGAACCGAGTCAACTCGTCCCTTGACAGGAGCTGTTTGTCCACTGTTTTTCTTATCCCGTGCTCTGGTAGAAGCAAAGATTTTGCATTATTTCTGAAGCAGTTTTTCTGGAGATGTGGATCATTTGTGGTTGCAGTAACCCTAATTAGTGCAGCTTCATCTTTCTTTCTCCTCTCCCATCTCTTTTGTCTCTCTGCAGCCACCAAGGTGTTGATAGCTCCTGTGGTCATTTTGCTGGTCATAGTGATCGGAGCCCTCGCACTGGTGATAGGTAAGGGAATAACTTGCGTAAACACTCGCGTGACATCATTCAGCGATGAGCAGTGCCTTGGAGCCTCTCCGGGTAACCGACTTTCCCTTTCTGGGAATCCATTTACACCCCCATCTAGCTGGAGACTCGTTGTCTCTGAGTCATTTGTCAAGTTTTATTGTGAGCTATTGATGCCTCAGCTGAACGGTAATTAGCGTTAATCTCTTTCCTGTGTTTGTAAATCCGACAGACTGTTGCACACTAATACACCAGGATAGAAGATTCATTTTTAATTTCATCCATAATAGAATCAGGGTCCCTCTGCTGCCGCCCCCCCCCCCCCCCCCCCCCCCCATGCTTCACCTATTCAGCTCAAATCAATTTTACATACGCACAATCTGCGCATAAGCTTATGAAATGGGACTGATTTGAATTGTTTAAATAATGTCATCCTATTTGTCTCTTCTCTTCCGTTCTCTGCAGGTTTGGTTGCTTTCCCAGTTTACTATGTATGCAAGAGACGGAAGAAGCAGCGCACCAGAGGCTCCGGACGGTGGATCTGACCTCCAAGCGCACTCGGCTCACACATCTTCTCAGGGACGGATCTGCCAGCCTGAGACACGAGAAGACGGACTTCTCCAAATTGAACGCCAACCGTTAACGGGGATCTTGCAGAGAGAAGGAAGTACATCAAACCCAGACTGAGGCCTCGATCGTTGCACATCATCACATCTGCATTATTTATACTGCATGGGACAACTCCGGGAAAAAGGAGTGCTATATCAGCATGCTGGATATTGAAGCCGGAAAGGAATCCAACTCCATGTGTTTAAGTTGAGTTCTGAATCAACCGCTGTGACGGGCTTTGCTCATCACATGGCTGAAAGGGAATTTATAAATTCCTCCCATTTCACAAGCTTTCGGCTATGCAGCACTCTCCTACTGACAAATACGCGCCATGAACTGTTTTTTTTCCCCCACTGCTTTGTCACGCCTGTAACAACAGGAGAATAAGTCCAAACACAGCTGAGCAGAACGTGCACTTTTGTTTTCCTCGTCAGAATGTATCAGCAGTGGTCAGCATTCATTGGATGCTGCTGCAGGAAGGTTTGAGAGTGCTGGATAATTGAATTTATGAAGGGTGCCAGGATCGCTGGCTGCCGGGAGAGCTGGACAATGAAGGGCCTCGCAGGTGAATGTCTCACACATGTGCGAAAATGTGTTTTCCCTCCTTTTTTTTTTCTTTTTTTTTCCTTTTTGCAAAAGGAGCGGGAAAAAGCGAGCCATGGATGCCGCTTTAGGAACAAGCCATTGTGGGGAAATGAGTTCTCAAGGATGTAACGAGAGCTGGACATTGACTTCATTCATCTTTCCCAGGTGGAAACTCGGTTTTCTTGTCAGTTATGGAAAATTTCCATCGCAATTTGAGTCATATGCTGAGAGAGAGGGGAAAAAAAAGCTGAAAGGAAGGTTTATACTTGACAAGTCAAGTCCACTCCATATCTCAAATTCTAGCTTGAAGGTTCAGAAAAATGGGTGTGTCCCTTGGTTTTAAAGGCCACACACACACACACACACACACACACACACACACACACACACACACACACAAACCACCGACACCTTTAGAAAATTAAACATTGGAAGTGCTAGTTGAATTTTAACAGCCCCATCTTTTTATATATTTCTCTATCGGCTCCTCATTCCACCCGTCCGTCTTCCTCGCTGTCCCGTTGCTTGTCATTTCTCCGTTTGGGCCCAGTAAATGTTGTCTCACACGGCCTCCCCGCATGGCGTTACTCGTCTGCTGTGTCCACATTCTCTAGGTTAGCACCTGCATCATCGTAAATAATGAAAAGACAAAAAGAAAACGCTGAATGCAGAAGAGAAAGTTGATCCTCTTCTTCTTCTTGTAGAGTGCACGTCAGATAGGATTGGACTCAGACTGCTGTTTTTAAAAGTGCAGAAAGCCAGTAAAAATATTATAAAGACAGGTGAGACCAGTGTTCAGTGCACTTAATCACGATTTATATTTGGATCCCAGTTAAAAGATTGTTTGTTTGCTTCGTTGAAGAGTTGTTACTGAGAGATCGGTTTTCTTTCGGAGCTTTGATCGTGCTTTTTAGCGCACAGATACTTTCCTCTTAAATCATTAACACTGGCAAAACCGCACAAAGTCCTGCCAGGAGATTTTCAAAAGTTTTAAAGGTCTCCACCTGGCAGCAGAAGAGTGACCCGCGATGTCCTCCTCTCATCCCACTCTTCTCCCAGCTTTCTTTTTTTTTCCCCCCCTTTCTTTTACTGCATCTTTATTTTTCACTTCATATCTCATCCTTCCAATTAAATGCCACAAATGGGTTAAAATCCACTGAACTTGGGAAAACTCCCCCAAACTGGATGCAAAAACAACTTTCCAAATCAGTCTCGAGCATTTACGTGTTGATCACACTGCTCCGTGGAGTAATGTGTTCTGTTTTATTCTGAATTAAAGATTTCCACTTTATTGGTGACCCTTTGAAAGCTCAAAAGACAGGAATAAGCACAAAGTAAATTCATAGAAGTGATGATGCACTGCCACCTGGGAGTGTAGGGATTGATACATTGATGAGGAATTGTCCATTTCAAATCTACAAATCTGTAGTGGATAACCGTTAGAATCAAAAAATTGATTCTGTTACAGTACATTTCATCCCTCAATCGTCACTCAAGGATCAATAACGAAAGACAAAAAGCAGGATGGAGGTCGGGCTGTGCAAAACCATTAGTGTTGCTTATTATCCCAGGGATCTCAAACAGTTTCCGTGTCTGGAAGTTGATAAACACCAAGATACAGGTATAGTTACGCTGTACATACGTGTTTGTAAAGGACACTGAAACTATGTTGTTACACACTGATTTCAGTCGTTATCAGAGGTCCCGACTCTGGGTTGAACCCACTCTCAGGGAGTTTGTTTTCTCTTCACTGTACCCAGAGCCCTCCATCTACATGAGCTGTGCCAAAGGAATCACAGAACAACCGTCGCAGACTCAAAAATGCTTCCTGATAGCTTTGGCCGCCGCTGCCTAGCAACCGCATTGAATTCCAGGAAGCCAGAGCACCGTAGTTACAAAGGAGATGTTTTAATGTTGCCAGCGCTGCCTGACTCAGCTGGATTTGTGAAGGCCGAATAGAAGTCAGGGATTACATCTGGTCCTCTAAAGAGAGGGGTGGGTGGAATTATGTATAAGTCAGCGATGGGAAAACAGAATGTCTAAATTATGGAGCAAATGAACCCTTAAACAGCCTGGCTGACAGTAGTTCACATGTATCATATGCACAGATGTTTTCTCCAATTGCTCAGCTAGTACCACACTGACATGTTTAACTGCTGCTTTTTATTGACTGTATGCAGTGGACATCTGTTCTTAATATTGTCCTCATTTGAGTAAAGTTTTTCATTTATATAACGTAAAGTTACTTTCATTCACTATGGGCTTTTGGCAATATCATGAACCAGTGTTTTTCTACTGTCTCTGTTGCATTTGACCAAAACACTAGCCCTTTATGTCCACTGCTGCACCACCCAAACTATTTAATCAACCAACGTGTTGCCAGAGATTTGTTTTTTGCTCGGTTTTGCACTTGTAAATGCAAATAACTAAGGTTTTGTTACAACAGGGCACTTGTCCTGATCGGCCTGATTTATTTGTTTTCTTTGCTGGGATGTCCTGGCTCCCCACTGTGTTATTTGATAATATTACAGTCTCAGTCATATTGGCATGATTATGAAATGGTGCCTTCACAGCAATTAACGGTCCTATAACCATTTTATTGTTCAGGGATACTGCAGAGAATAAAAATGGACGCAACCAACAACAACAACAAAAATCTTACACAAACTGGCCTTTATATGCATTACATCCTAGAAAATGTATGAATACATCCAATAACTTATGTTCTGGGTGTAAGCTACATCCCTAAATCGCTTGTTATTTTGCACATGTAAAAGTGTCACTTTATTTTGGCTCACACAGCCTCACTTTTGTAATAAAAAGTGTGACCCCTGCCTCAGATGGACATCTAAAGGCCAACACAGAATAATTATACAAAATAATATATCATTTTCATTACAACACATGCCTTGTTATGGAAATTGTATAGCAGCACAGGAGGTGTTATTGGTAACTTCAGGCTGGCTTTTTCCTCTGTAGACATACAAACTTGTACGAACAACAGTAATGCGTTTATATGTATACAACACTATGTTTCAAAGTGTCCCCTTACAAAGAAATGTCAGAAACTTGATGGATGTGCTGCTTCTTTGCACCTGATAACATTTTTTTTTCTCCCAACGGCTGCCTCTGTCAGAGATTCCTGCTGATATTACAGTTGCTCACTTAGCCAGGCACAAACACTGTTTTATCTGGTGATTAAAAGGAGAATAAAATAAACCGAGACACATACAATAACGTGAATGTGTTTTTATTCATGTCAGCAAGCATATAGCAGACATCTACACAGCCAGGTGGAAGCGAGCAGGGGTTGAACCCACTTATCTCTGATGGATGTCTCTACAGACCGGCTGTGTGGTAATACTTTACCTTGTGATTACATGTTTTCGTCAGTAGGGGTCGCAAGTTCACCAAAAGAAGTATAATCCCATGACAGTTCTGAAGATGACTGTACAAAAACAGGTAGCAAATGAATAAATAAATGGCGCTTTATTTAAAGTCATTTGAATGAATACTAATATATACAAATAAGAAAAAACAAGAGTCGGTGACAAAAAGTGGGTAGGTGTTTCTTTTTTATTTAATAGAAACTATTTAGTTGCATTGCCATGAAAGTCAATCAACCGGTGTTTGAAGATTTTGTATTTTATGCTAAAAATGAACTTATTTTCTTCAGATTTTTTTTTATTCCACTTCTCCGTTTGGTACATTTCATAGTGGGTGGGTGTTTCTTTTTCTTCTTATATTTAATAGAAACTATTTGTTCAAAGTCACTTGAACGAATACTAATGTATACAAATAAACAAAAACAACAAGAGTCGGTGACAAAAAGTGGGTGGGTGTTTTTTTTCTTCTATTTAATAGAAACTATTTAGATGCATTGCCATGTAAGTCAATCAACCGAAGTGTAATACATACCGGTGTTTGAAGATTTTGTGTTTTATGTCAGTTTATATATATATATATATATATATATATATATATATATATATATATATATATGTATAGATAGATAGATATTTATATATATATATATATATATATATATATATTTATATAGATATATATATAGATATTTTTATATATTTATATATATATAGATATATATATATATTTTTTTTATTTTATTTAATTTTTTTGTGTTACGGTAATAACATTGTCAGTTGTTTAAAACATGTAAGTGAGAAGGTCTCCGGATTTACTGGCATTAAGACAAAAAGGGGGGACAGCTTTTAGGAGGATCTGTGTGTTTTATATATGCTAAAGATAAAGACTTCATGTCAAAAATGACTTCCTCTAGGACAAATGTCTGGTTTATCCATTCTGGGCTGCTGTAGAAACGAGACATGGAAACATGGGACACCCCGTGTGAGGAAGTGGAGCGCCACCACATTTTGGGGATCTGGGAGAAAGATAGATTTTTTAAAGCTGCAAGAGAAATTCCCCAAATTTCATGACTTTATTGATGGATGAAAAGAAAAAGAAGGATACTCGGCTCCTCCAGTTATTATCAATTCCTAAAATAGAGTGGTGATGTGTCCATGCGTGTCCCCACTCTTACCAGATGAAAACTGGGACAGGATCCATAATCCTGAGACTCTGATCAGGATGATGGTGGTTGAAGCTGGAAACTTCAAATGACAGTAGTCTCTAGGTCACCATCAGGGTCCAGAAAAGTTCACCACAACATGGAAATGAACTGAGAGGTTCTGTCAAATATGGCAGTTGTGTGTAACAGGCTTTTTTGTCGTCTGCAGGAATGTGCTTGTTGATGAGGCAGCAGCTTCCCGCTGCAGGGAGTCATGCTGGAGCTTTCAGCATCTGCATTGGTTTGCAGTGACATACAGAGGAGGTTTCAAGATCACCAGCTGAGACTGCAGATGGATGTTTGGATCTTCACGTGACTTTCAGCAGGTGTGGGATAGCATCTAAGGCAAGGCAAGTTTATTTGTATAGCACAATTCAACACAAGGTAATTCAAAGTGCTTTACATCAATATTAAAGTATATTTATCATCTTAGTTTTTCATTATACCACACATAACGCACAGGCAGCAGGGAATTAGGGCGTAGCAGTGCTGTGTGTAAAAATGCGCTCATAGTGATCGTGATCGATTTGCCTGGCATTGATTGATTTAGTTTCAGAACCGCGGTGGTGGACAGCTCCTCCAAAGAGCTTCTTAAAGAGCGAAACTAAAGAGTGGTCCTAAGAACGGTCCTAAGAACGGTGTTAAGAAGTAATCTGGAAAACACCCATATCTTAGGGTCCCTTAGTTGAACCCTTCTTAAGAGCCTTCTTAAATCCTTAAGAAGGGTTGGATCTGGGAAACCCGGCCATTATATGTCAGACCCTTACCCATATAGCTTTAAGTGCTCCCCCTATACATATACATATATATATATATATTTATTTGGGATGTCAACTTAACGTCCTCTTAACGCCGACCATTTTTATTAACGCTTGGATAAAAAAAAAACGCATTCTATAATTTCTGGCGGTCAATGGCACCCGTAGCTTGAGGAAAAATATGGTGGACTACTGCGTGAACTTTTTTGAAAAGCAAGGAAAGATGAAGAATGAAAAGGAACTTTTGAACGGCAAGTTCACTTTCAAAAAGATGCAGATGGTTCGCTGGACAAAATCTATTTGAATGTACTGTCTATATGAAATGAATTACCATTGAAGCACGTCGAGTCTCAAATACCACTTGCAAGCCGAACACACGACCGATGCAGAGAGCGCACACCCCCTCGTCAAAAGCAGACAATGCTGGATAGATGTGAGGGAAGGAGGCCTGTTCCTCACCTGAATACATTAGATGAGCAAAGAGAGATCTGTTCCACAGAATCTGAAGTATTAGCTAATTAAAGCCCAACTGCACTTTAAAAGGTTGAGTTACACTCCCTGCTGTTACATGTGCACTTTATTAGTTTGTAATTTACATCACCGTTTTGATCCCACTTAGGAGAAGGGGATATTTTTTGAGCTATTTTTTATTTTCCTTAATATGAGGATAGACATAATTACATGGAAAATTTAACTGACCAATGCACTTCTTGTACAATGTTTGTGATGCATATGGTTCATTGTTTTACATTGAGCTGCTTAAAAAAACAAGGAATCTTAAGTTAGTCTTTACAAGTGTAAAGTTGGGAACTACATTGTGTTTGTATTTATGATTAAAAAAAATGTTTTAAAGTACATTTTTAATTTTTTAAATTTTTAATTTTTAATTTTTACATCATCATTTATAGCATTTTTAATAGTATTGGAGTGCTCATTTGTGCCTTTGAGCAGTGTTTTTATTTATCTACGTTTGCAGTGCTGTGTTATGAAGTGTCATTGTGTCCCTCGGTCCCGTACCTAAAGTACCCATTTTTATCTGTTGAATGTCTTGTTTCTTTTAAACTGTGGTGATCAATAAAGGTGATATAATTGTACACACAGAAGCCTCTGTCTCTCCCTAGTTCCCATTATCTGCATGGGGAGTTTGATTATTAGAATTAATATTGAACCCAGATCTCCCTACCTGTAAAAATGAGAGTGGTGTAGCTTTTACCACATCCTGATTGTTTAAAGGGTAAGAGCAACACTCATTTGGTCATATATATGTATATGTATATATATATATATATATATGTATGTATGTATGTATGTATGTATGTATGTATGTATGTATGTATGTATGTATGTATGTATGTATGTATGTATGTATGTATGTATGTATGTATGTATGTATGTATGTGTGTATATATATATATATATATATATATATATATATATATATATATATATATATATTATCTTAATCGTTAAGATTAAAAGTTTGTAACAGTGAGTTACACAACTTTGGTTTTCAAAAATGTTGCGAAATACTGTTATTATTATTATTTTGCGTTGCCGTATTTTTCTTTAAAATAAATAGCATATATTTATTTGCGCTGTGTTGTCCATTTTTGTCATGGCCTATGGGCCAGGTTATGACAGCCACCTTTCAGAAATAGAAACAAGGGATGTCGCGATTTCAGCCACGCGAGCGCCAAAATGGGGACATCCCCAAAACGTCTAAAATGTATAGAAATGTGCATTTTTTTTTAAACTTTAAAAAATTTAATAAAATGTAAATCAACCAAGAAGAAGAACAGTTAAACTGTGTGCAATTTAATGATTTTGCTTGCATTTTGTTTTGTTTTTATCATTTTCAGAACATGATCAATCTATATTAGAGAGAGAATCCACTTGGTGTGTTCAAGGACAGGCTGAGCATCTCCTCATCAAAGAATAACCGATAAACTTGATCAATATAGTTGTGAACTGAGTCAACCTTTATTTTGGTATTTTTAGTTGATTACATATTATTTATGTGTAGCTGCTGTTGTAATTATTTAATGTTTGCAGGTCTTATGTGTGTATGCAGACAAATCAATCAAACCATCAGTTGGATGCAAGGCTGTGTGTTACATGTCATACATGTTCTTTGCAGCTCCGTTTTGTTATTTTTTTTCTTTATTCACGTGGACAGTTTGATCATTAATGGAGTTATTTGGGTTTTCATAAGCTGACACAATTTTAAAAGATTTATGTTAGAGCAACAAGCAAACATAGGTTTTCTATGCAAATGTAATTGTCACTTGAATGAGTTATAATTAATAATGACTAATTTAACAGTAAAGAGTAGTTACATTTATTTTACATTACATTCGATTACATTTAGTTACATTTGTAAGTTACATCTGTCCTTTGAGGACAGCCATCATGTTGATGTGGCCCTCGGTGTTTTTTATTTGGAAATGTCGAAGCTTAAATGAACCACGTGACCACTCTGGCGGCGAGATCAAAAGTTGTCGCCACTGTTTGATCCACTGCTCTGGTTCGTGCACGCGCTTCCAGCCCGCGCGTCTGTAAACAATGGGTCACGTGACGGAACGTCCCTCCCGCTTAGCGGTGTTCAGTGACGTCACGTTGACGTCAGCTCTATAGAAAAAGGCTGCACGTATTTTCGACCCTCATTCAGACAACAACACTGATATAAAAAGGTTTTGTTGGAGAATTTACCGAACAAAAATACCAATTTCATATGAATCCACTGAAATTCATTATAAATTCATCATAAATTACCAATTCTAACTCTAATAATTATTCCTGGCATTATCATTATATATTGTTTCATAGTGTATTATTATATTAAAGAAGCTTGAGGCAGGATTTATGAAAAAAATGCGTATACGTTTTAAGTTTTCTAGTAATAATGTATAATGTATAAAGTTATGAAATCTCATGGGATGTTAAACTATAATATTATTATATTGTTATATATTATAGTATGGTGATATCATTTTGTTATATGTTATAATATTATAACAATTATTATGTTATAGTAGGATATTACTATATTATTATGCTATATTTATATTATATTGTGCTACACTACTCTATATGATAATTATTTATTTGTTTACTTATTTATTCTCAAATTAATATTCTTAATTTATTTATTTACTTTCATCATGTTATTTACACACACACACACACACACACACACACATACATAACATTGTAACTGATGTCGTCTTTTGTCGCTATTTGCACTCTCTGTTAATATAAAAAAAAAGAGGAAAAGAGGGTGTCATGGAAAAAGAAGAATTCAAGATGTATGTTAGATATTTTACGGAGGGCCTGACTATGCTAACCTATATTAATTCATGTTTTACTTGCAGCAAAGATGAGTACACATCAATTTTGGATCTGCTCTTTGAAAATATCTGGGCTCAAGTAAAAGATCTTTCAGACATTCCTAAAACAGCGTTTAAGAAACTACCCTGGAAAATTTTCGACCATTTTATCCTTAAATACGGTGAAGACTGGGTTTTTTTCTATATACGTGAAAAAATACTCATCAAACAAATAGCAGCCTTTGTTAAGGAGCACTTGGAGGAGTTTTGCAGGAGAAAACCATCTAACAAAAGAGGAGTCATCGGGAAGATGTGGAGGTTTTTTAAGAAACACTTATGTCAACGCAACATGGTGCATCCAGAGGAAACCCTCGTGACAGACTCTGTAGCTCAACAGGAGTCATCAAAGGACATAATTGATGAAGCACTTGTGTCTCAACCGAATGGGCCAGTTGATGACCTCCATTGTGTGGAAGAACGAAAAGAGGATGTCATGGAAAAAGAAGAAAAATTCAAGATGTCTGTTAAATGTATTATGGAGAAACTGACTGTGCTAGCCATTATAAATTCATTTCTACCTTGCAGCGAAGAAGAATTCAGATCAATTTCGGATCTGCTCTTTGAAAATGTCTGGGCTCAAGTAAAGGACCAACATTTTGACATTCCTGAAACAGCGTTCAACAAACTACACAGGAACATTTTCAAGAGTCTTTGCACCGAATTTTCCTACAAAAAAGACGATATTTTTCTTTTTATGGTTTTAAAAAGGTTGACTTTCATCAAAAAAATTGCAGCCTGTGTTGAGCAGCACTTGAAGAAGTCTTGCAAGAAAAATTCTCTCTTGAAAACGGTCTCTTTGTCGACACGTCAAACCCCACGTCCCACCTTGCTCAATGAAAGGATATCTAGTAACACGGTTGTGATACCATCCTCAAAATCTTCTTCATTTGTGACAGGTGTCGCACATAATGAACTTCGGGCAGCCAATAGAATCAGACCTGAGATAAAGCCCTCATCTTGTGCACAGATTTTAAGGGGCACAGACGCCAGGATTCACAACTTGTCACTGGACCCATTTAAACCATACTTGGAACCAGAAAAATCTCCGTCATTTGTAGAACACAGTCCCCCAAAGATCACATTTGAAGAATATTTAAAAAGAGTAAAAATTGAAGAAGATTTAGAACAAGAAAAAAGTCCCTCAATGGTCACATCCTGTACCAGAGGAGAGGTTAGTGTGGAAGAACCTCAACAGGTCCAGGTCCAGGAAAAATTAAAAACATCGGTCAAACAAGTTGTTGAGAACCTGATTACACTGATCCTTTCAGAGGCAGATCCATTATATGACAAGCTTGACATTTCTGATCGGTTCTTTGTGAAAGTCTGGGGTAAAATACACGGAGAATATTTTGACATTCCCGAAGATCTATGGAAAAACCTACCACGGACGATTTTAAGATATATTTGCATGTCAATTACCTATAACAAAGAGTTTGTCGTGGATGCCCTGTATAACAGAGAATCAGCTGTAAGTGAAATTGTTGCCAGATGTATTCTTGTACACCTAAAGAGCTATAGCAAGAAAAATTCCCGATTGGCAAGAATTGTTGGACGTATATTTGGACCTTTATGGGAGGAATTGAAGGTCATTGTTAGCATTCATGAATTGGTGGACAACGTTTCTGAGATTTATACGCGCCTCTGGCCCGGCTGATATAAGAAGGTTTTGTTTTAGAATTTACTGAACAAAGTTACCAATTTCATATTAATCCACTGAAATTCAATGTGAATTCATAATTTACAATTTTTGTTTACAATGGTTATAAAGGAAATCATAAAAAAAGATAGAGAATTGCAGTCAATGCTTTCACAAGGAGCAGCCAGAGGACACCCTCGTAACAGACTCTTTGCACTGAATTTTCCTGCAGAAATAGCGATATTTTTCTTTATATGCGTGAAAAAATATCGACTTTCATGAAAGAAATGGCAGCCTGTGTTGAGCAGCACTTGAAGAAGTCTTACAAGACAAAAATACGGTGGCCGACAAGGGCCAAACGCACTGCAACGGCCTAAAGACAAATGCAGCATCATCAAACGCGCTGCAAATAGAGAAACGATGCAAAGCACAAAACGATATAAAACAAGAAACCATCTTCAAAAGAAAAACGCTTCATAACCAGTTACCAAACCTGTAGGGGGCGCTCTCAGCGTAACAGCTCAATGGACAGACACACGGGATGTAGAGAGAGACCGAACACCTGACTGTAACGTTAAAATATAATAAAGAAACGTCTCGTAATGTACAGCGTTGTACAGTGATATAAACCACATTATATCACATTACCGTTCCCGCTGTATGTTTAATCCATGGATGTAAACACTGTCGTTCAGTCAGCTGTTGCAGCGCGTTTGATGATGCTGCATTTGTCTTTGTTTTTTGCAGCGCGTTTTTTCATTTGCACCACGTTCCTCTTTTTGTACCTCGTTCTGAGTTTGTGAATTTGAATCGTTTCTGTACTTGAAACCGTTTTCCTTAACTGAGACGCATTAGGCCGTTGCAGTGCGTTTGGCCCTTGTCGGCCACCGTACAAAAATCTAACAAAACAGGAGTCATCGGGAAGACGTGGAGGTTTTTTAAGAAACACTTTTGTCTGCTTTACGGCTTACGTCACTTCCCCCTCCTTCCCGATTCGTAGTCGAGACCAAAGCTGGGCGGGGCGTGGAAGCCAGAGCTCAGCAGAAGCTGGTATCATGGCCGAAGCAGCGAAAAAACCCAAGAAAATACAAGTTTTATCGGAGGAGGCGAAAAAAAGAAAGCGGGAGAGTAACAACCTAAATGCCCGGACAAGAATAAACATTGGCCCAGCGTTCACTCGCTACAAGCCCTTGTAGCCGTCGTCTTGGACAAGAGATGGTTGAAGGATGTAAAGACGTTCATCACCTTCAGGTATGCACTTTTGTCCACACCTATGTCAGTGTGTTTTACAAAAACAATTATCCTGAAACTACTACAGCTGGTGTAAGTGTTGCTACTGTATCAAATGTCAATATCTATGTAAACAATTTGACTCTGCAGGTCTGTATACAGATATTTATACACTGATGGTAAAAGCAACACATTTCTAGATACAGTAAAATATAGCCAGAAAAATGAAATATATAGGCAATGTATACACTCCCAGATAGAAAGAATACAATATAAACACCATATAGGCATATAAAAGAAATCTACTTTGTTGGAATTATATTAAAATAATAACAAGGGTAGTAAAAGAAACCTTATATGGTGTTTATAATTGAAGCTTAACCAGCAAGTTTCAGGAGCAGGACCACGCCTCAACCACGCCCCAACCACGCCTCAACCACGCCTCTTCCGGCACCACGCCTCTCCGGCATACATTCAAATACTAACCTAAACCTCAGTTCCTCTTCGCTCTCGTTCTCTGCACCCCTCCCCCCACCCCTTTTCTCTCCTCCTTCTTCCCTCTCTTTCTCTACCTCATAGAGTCCTAGGGGGTCCGTCGTTGCCCGGGCGCTGCGGCGGATTCCCTACCAGCTTCCCCACAACGCATCGACCGAACCACGGATCATCATTGTCATCATCATCGTCATCGCCATCGTCATCGCCATCGTCATCGCCATCATCATCGTCATCATCTTCTCAATAAATCAATTAAACGTATCTCGTTGATGGCGTGGTCCTTGATAGTGAATGTGTAGTTTTATCTTGTGAGTGTATAAATATATACATTTTTCTAATTGTTCTATACATTACTTGCTTTTACTGTCTGTGTAATTACAGTGACTTCAACAACGAAAAAAATTCAAACTTGTGATCAACAAAGTATGTAGATTGATTTATAGGTCAGTAATTATCAGAAAAGACATAATGTTTTTGTATCTCTATTCTCACACTCTGCAGGACTACATCAGATCTGGAAAAAACTTCCACAATCACATCCTCATGTATGCAGGGAAGCGGTTCTCCTACACTCCAGCAGTGTATCGCAGGCGGACTCTCCCAGCACGAAACAAGGATGGACATGTTGTGCAACACAGATAGGGGGCGCTGTTCCAGTTATCGAAGCATTATTAATAATTGTATTACAGAATTATTAATAATTAATAAAGTCGACTATTTATCAAATTGAATGACCAAAATGATAAATAAAATCCCCGGGGCACCACCCTGTTCCTTAAGCAGGGAAATGATAACTTTTTACAGCAGAACATCAGTCTCAGAAATTAAGGTTTATACCTAGTATCATCGAAGGGGTGAGATCCAAACGCACACTCCGTCACCCAACCTTGGCAGCAGATATGCATAGAATAAACAGGGACGACTTCTTTCGATAAGAAATGTATCCACACTAGTGTCAAACAGTTGATAAACAACACTTCGAATAAATTCTGATGGTTCAATTACACAAACAGAGACAAGAAAACATATTGAAAGGGGGGGGGGGGCTCTTCTGATCCTCCGGGTGGAGACTGGTGTGTGTGTGTGTGTGTGTGTGTGTGTGTGTGTGTGTGTGTGTGTGTGTGTGTGTGTGTGTGTGTGTGTGTGTGTGTGTGTGTGTGTGTGTGTGTGTGTGTGTGTGTGTGTGTGTGTGTTTGTATATATATATATATATATATATATATATATATATATATATATACACATATATACAGTTGTATGAAAAAGTTTGGGCACCCCTGATCATTTTCAAGATTTTCCTTTATAAATCATTGGTTGTTGGGATCAGCAATTTCAGTTAAATATATCATATAGCAGACAAACACAGTGCTATTTGAGAAGTGAAATGAAGTTTATAGGATTTACAGAAAGTGTGCAATAATTACTTAAACAAAAGTAGGCAGGTGCATAAATTTGGGCACCCCAACAGAAAAATTACATCAATATTTAGAAGATCCTCCTTTTGCAGAAATAATAGCCTCTAAACGCTTCCTATAGCTTCCAATGAGGGTCTGGATTCTGGTTGAAGGTATTTTTGACCATTTTTCTTTACAAAACATCTCCAGTTCAGTCAGGTTTGATGGTTTCCGAGCATGGACAGCCCGCTTTAAATCACACCACAGATTTTCAATAATATTCAGGTCTGGGGACTGAGATGGCCATTCCAGAACGTTGTACCTGTTCCTCTGCATGAATGCCTTAGTAGACTTTGAGCAGTGTTTAGGGTCGTTGTCTTGTTGAAGTATCCAGCCCCGGCGTAACTTCAACTTTGTCACTGATTCTTGAACATTGTTGGCAAGAATCTGCTGATACTGACTGGAATCCATGTGACCTTCAACTTTAACGATTGCCAGTACCTGCACTGGCCACACAGCCCCACAGCATGATGGAACCACCACCAAATTTGACTGTGGGTAGCAAGTGTTTTTCTTGGAATTCTGTGTTCTTCCGCCATGCATACCGCCGCTTGTTATGTCCAAATAACTCCATTTTAGTTTCATCAGTCCACAGCACCTTATTCCAAAATTAAGCTGGCTTGTCAAGATGTGCTGTAACAAACCTCAAGCGACTCCGTTTGTGGCGTGTGCGTAGAAAAGGCTTCCGCCGCATTACTCTCCCATACAGCATCTCCTTGTGCAAAGTGCGCTGGATAGTTGAACGATGCACAGTGACACCATCTGCAGCAAGATCATGTTGTAGGTCTTTGGAGCTGGTCTGTGGGTTGACTTGGACTGTTCTCACCATCCTTCGCCTCTGCCTGTCTGAGATTTTTCTTGGCCTGCCACTCCGGGCTTTAACTAGAACTGTGCCTGTGGTCTTCCATTTCCTCACTATGTTCCTTACAGTGGAAACTGACAGCTGAAATCTCTGAGCTAGCTTTTTATATCCTTCCCCTAAACCAGTGGTTCTCAACTCCGGTCCTCGGGACCCCCTGCCCTGCATGTCTTAGATGTTTCCCTGCTTCAGCACACCGTGATACAAGGAGCTGTGTCATCAACAGAACTGTCCAGACTTTGATGACAAGCTGGTGACGACTGTTAATTAGAATCAGGTGTGTTGATGCAGGGAAACATCTAAGACATGCAGGGCAGGGGGTCCCGAGGACCGGAGTTGAGAACCACTGCCCTAAACCATGATGTTGAACAATCTTTGTTTTCAGGTCATTTGACAGTTGTTTTGAGGCTCCCATGTTGCCACTCTTCAAGGAAGATGCAAAGAGGTGAAAAACTTACAACAGGCCACCTTAAATACTCTTTGTCATGATTGGCTTCACCTGTGTATGTAGGTGAAGGGTCAATGAACTGAACAAACAACTGTTGTGTTCCAATAATTAATGCTAAATGTATTCAAATCAATAAAACAACAAGGGTGCCCAAATTTATGCACCTGCCTACTTCTGTTTAAGTAATTATTGCAAACTTTCTGTAAATCCTATAAACTTCATTTCACTTCTCAAATAGCACTGTGTTTGTCTGCCATATGATATATTTAACTGAAATTGCTGATCCCAACAACCAATGATTTATAAAGGAAAATCTTGAAAATGATCAGGGGTGCCCAAACTTTTTCATACAACTATATATATATATATATATATATATATATATATATATATATATATATATATATATATATATATATATATATATATATATATATATATATATATATATATATATATATATGAGTCATTCCATGAGAATGGCACAAATTGGACTTTGACATTTCCAAATTTTTTACCAAAATGTAATACTTTTATGAACACCTCACAACATTAAGGACATATTTAACTACCAGAATATATATTTTTCCCATCTCAGGCATCAAATTCCTATTATTATTGGACATCATTTCATGATGTGGTCACCGTTGTTCTTCAACCCCGTTATGGACACAATGGAAGCTCTCTGAATATCATTATAAAATGTATTTGAAATGAAGTCAACATTTTCATATTAATCAGATGTCCCTCACACTAGTTCAATATTTGCAAATACAAAAATGATATAAATTCTTACATTTTTGCTATACAAAAGCTTGAAATGGCCCTTCTTGTAACAGCATCCTTATCATTTTTCATAACAAATGTGATTTAACTAAAGAATTTTAACCAAAATCAATAATCTTATGATAGCTCTAAACATTTGAGACAGAAGTCAACAAACATAATTTTTTTTTTCATAAACTTAAAAAAAAAAAGTATATAAATGTTGGTGTGACGGGGTTGAGAGTAGGGTAATGAGGTTGAAGGTGGTAACGTGGTTGAAGGGACAAATACAGCTTAACATGTAAATAGTTGTTTTTTAACTCTCAAATTCACCATATGATTTTGTATAAACATTCTATTTCATTATGTATCCATAAGAAGGACAATGGATATAAATTGCAGTTGAACTGAGTTTTATTAACCCAAATGAAACAATGACAACTACAACAATACATGAAAACATTGTAAACTGACTGTATAGCTCATCAAAAGAAAACCAAACGTGTGTGTGTGTGTGTGTGTGTGTGTGTGTGTGTGTGTGTGTGTGTGTGTGTGTGTGTGTGTGTGTGTGTGTGTGTGTGTGTGTGTGTGTGTGTGTGTGTGTGTGTGTGTGTGTGTGTGTGTGTGTGTGTGTGTGTGTGTGTGTGTGTGTGTGTGTGTGTGTGTGTGTGTGTGTTTGTGTGAATATGTGTAACTGTCCTGTGGGCTCAGGGATAAGAACCAAGTCTCATTAAACTCATTAAATTAAACTTGAACTGACTGAACATGAGTGAGTGAGTGAGTGAGTGATTTTATAAGCTGCTCTCCACTTTTTGCATTTCTGCCGCTGTTCTCTTTCTGTTGGGTCCTTGATTCCTTTCTTTTTCCCTGCCTCTACATTCCTTCTCCATCTCTGACGTTCACTCTGCAGGTATTTCTCCCTTCTTTCAGGATCGGTGTTAATGCGTGCCCGATACTTCCTCTGCCTTTCTGCATGTGTTGTTGGGGCCATCTCATCTGTCTTTAAAATAATCATTATTACATTCAAAATGCATGTGGTATAAGAATATTGATCCAATATAATAATAATTCATTTAAATAATTGGATAACCAAGCAACCAAAGTGTTAAAATCACAACCCCATTACAATCTCACAACCCCATAACATTAAAACGTAACGGGGTTGAGTGTGACGGGGTTGTGATTTTTGCTCAAAATGGCTGCTGCTCCATATAATGAATACCATAGAGAGAGCACATGGCATGCATCAGATGAAGAAATAGTATATATTCTTGGAATAAGAAAAACCTTTTTAATGAGTAATAGTTTTCTATCTTTTTTTCATGTGATGGTGTTGAGTTGTTGATCTTGACGACCACAATACTACAATATAAATTAACAAAATATAGTAAAAGAAGGTAGCCACTTGCCTGTTTCAAGTGTGCAGTTGTTGAAAAGACTTCAGTGATGTCACTTCTTGATGTATATGCTCAAATGGATCATACCATTATGTCTATGGGGGATGGGAATCATTTGTGTAACGGGGTTGAGGGGTTACTGAGGGACAGAACTAAATAATATGATTTTAATGATTAATTAGCAATTTATTTTGAAGCAAAAAAGCATAAATATATGTTTATGTTTATATCAAAATGTTTGCACTTTTTTCAAGTTTTATTAGTTATATTCCAAGTACACTTTCATCGAAGGCTATCGGGGACATGACAAAATAGGTGGTGTCAACTGAAAAAACAATATAATTTCGCATATAAAGATACAATTTACTTAATGTGTTTTACACTTTATTAAATGAAACATTTCAATGTATATATAAAGCTATTAAAAATAGATTTTGGAGACTCAATACATAAAATACACCTAAAAAGGTCAGAGGGACTCAAATTGTGCCATTTTCGTGGAATGACTCATATATATATATATATATATATATATATATATATATATATATATATATATATATATAGCGTATATAATAATAATTATTATTATAATAATTATTATTATTATAATATACACGAAAAAGACCAACTTCTGGTTCTGAACTGGAAGAAAATATGGTGTTTGCCCTCTAAATATCTGATTATAAATAAGCTTAAAGAAGTGTCTCTGAAAATGATTCATCGTTTTTATCCTTGCAAGGTATTTCTACAAAGATACAAAAAGGACATTGATGTGGTCTGCTCATTTTGTAAACTGTCTGCAGAAGACTTATGTCATTTATTTTGGTCTTGTCCCATCTCATGTAGGCTACTTTTTGGCAAGATATCTGTTCACTAATTTCACAACATTTTGACTCTGATTTCTCCATTTCATATGAAAATGTATTGTTTGGATTATTTTCTTACACCTCTAGCAAAGCAAATCAATTTTACATCATCAATTTAATTTTGTTACTTGCAAAATTTCATATTCATAAATCTAAATTCTCTAATCACATACCATTTTTCCCGGCCTTTAAAAATGAATTCAAACAATACATTGCCACAATCCAATATTCTAAAAATAGAAAAGCCATCCAAACCACTAAGTTATGTACTATGTATAACATTTTTTTTTAAACTGATCTATAATTTCTGTCTGTGACTAATCCCCTGGCATCAAATGTTTCTATATATGTTTTGTTTGTCTTATAATGTAATGTTGACAATTTGAAATAAAGTATTGTGGAAAAAAAGACCAACTTCAGGTATGCTTTTTGTTTTGTTTTTTATTTGAGTAATACTCTTTTTATGTTATAATTCAACGTGAA
The DNA here is from genome assembly GCF_033807715.1 of Cololabis saira. Lineage (NCBI taxonomy): Eukaryota > Metazoa > Chordata > Actinopteri > Beloniformes > Belonidae > Cololabis > Cololabis saira. Next base: position 29,025,828 of record NC_084604.1, on the reverse strand, counting down.
ATTGCATAATGTGAAGTTTTGTTATCATTGTACTGTTTGCAAATGTTAAATAAAAATTTTTTAAAAATAATAATATACACGAAGAAGACCAACTTCCGGTATGGATGGCCAGAGACGTTCAATAAATTTATTGAACGTTAAACGGAAAATTGCATCGTTCCCATCCTCTATTTCCAAAGATAATGTAACTTTTGGTATGATCTTGAAAAACAAAAATGATGAACTCTGTTGCAATGTAATCCTCTGCTTGGCAAAATTTTTTATCCACAAGAATAGGATACTAAAATCATCCCCCAAATTTTGTGTATTTATGAACGAGTTTAAAATGTATTTGAAATCTCTAAAACTTATAACAACAATTAAGGCACAAAATGTATATGATCTCTTAAAGAGCATATTGCAGGTTAGGGTTTTTTCAAAAATTATACCTGACCTTATGTGAAAATGACTATGTGAGAAGTTAATGTAGGATTTAATATGTTTTACAAGACATAAGGGCTCGTATTCAGAGGAAAAAGTGGCTAATTTTAGCCAAGCTCCTACAAACGCTCTTTTTTTCGAACACCGCGTCATATGACGCCACACCAGGGAGACGTCTCCACAGCTGCCCCATCTGACTGTGCAGTCGTAGTTAGGAGTGAGTCTGAGCAGTCGTGTCTAGTGAGTTGGTCTGTTTCGGTAGTTATACATTGCATTTATTTATCATCGTCGTCATGGTAGATTATTGTGTTTGTGCTGGTTGCACAAACTCCAACCTGTCAGGCCATAGGGCCCACAGTTTCCCTAACAGGAAAAAGAGCGGAGCTGTCTTTCGTGCCTGGGTGCGTTTTGTACAGGTGAAGAGGCGGGATTTCACTTCGGCATCTGTTACACAAAACGCCATTGTATGTGGAGCTCATTTTAAATAGGAGGATTATCACCCCAGCGATTTGATGGAGTTCAAGATGGGATTCCGAAGCCAGGAGCGGGTGAGACTCAATGCTGGCGCGGTTCCCTCCGTTCACGCAGCGGCTTTATCAGGCCCGCCATCAGCAGCAGCTTCTGGCTCAGCCGCAGGAGGGCTAAATGGTCACGGATCCGTCAGAGATTCAGCTCGACGTAAACGTCAACTGTGCACCGTAAGTATTGTTTTCTTACGTTTGCCAACTTCAAAATTAGTCAAAGTAATGATTTTAAATAATGAGACGTAACCATAGGCGGCGGGTGACTGAAATATTTGGTGAAACAATAGGGAGGAATCCTCGCGCCCGCGCCAAACTCCATTAATTATTATAATTTGACCAATACCTAAATCACTCGGTGCAGGCCCGGTTCTACGAGGGTGGATAAGCATGCATTGCACCCTCAGTTTATGTGTTTGCATGCTCAGTTGAAAAGACGAAAAGAAAACTGACAAATTAGCGCGCGTCAAGCCTGATTTATGGTTCCGCGTTAAATCGTCGGCGTAGCTACGCGGCGACGCGCACGGTGCGTTCGCGTCCCCGCGTAACCTACGCCGTAAGCTCTGCGTTGGTGCAACGCGGAACCATAAATCGGCCAGTGTCCGTCACTCATCTGCTTCCAGCGCGCAGTTTCCTGCACCAGCAAGGTTCTGATCTCTGCTGCACTCAAAGTAACGATAACGAAGTAACTTTTACACCATATTCTAGTTGAATTATTGAAATAAATTAACTTTTACACCATATTCTAGTTGAATTATTGAAAAAAAATTAACTTTTACACCATATTCTAGTTGAATTATTGAAATAAATTAACTTTTACACCATATTCTAGTTGAATTATTGACATAAATTAACTTTTACACCATATTCTAGTTGAATTATTGACATAAATTAACTTTTACACCATATTCTAGTTGAATTATTGACATAAATTAACTTTTACACCATATTCTAGTTGAATTATGGAAATAAATTAACTTTTACACCATATTCTAGTTGAATTATTGAAATAAATTAACTTTTACACCATATTCTAGTTGAATTATTGACATAAATTAACTTTTACACCATATTCTAGTTGAATTATTGACATAAATTAACTTTTACACCATATTCTAGTTGAATTATTGACATAAATTAACTTTTACACCATATTCTAGTTGAATTATTGACATAAATTAACTTTTACACCATATTCTAGTTGAATTATTGACATAAATTAACTTTTACACCATATTCTAGTTGAATTATTGAAATAAATTAACTTTTACACCATATTCTAGTTGAATTATTGACATAAATTAACTTTTACACCATATTCTAGTTGAGTTTTCCCTACTCAATTGAATAAAATCAGTCTGAATTCCCCCTTATAAAAGATTCTTTTTTTTCTTACTAGTTTAATTACTTTACTAATTGAATTACTTATTTATATAAGTTCCTTTTATTTCATTATGTCTGTTTATTATTTATTTTATTCAGTCTGTTGCACTTTATGTTAAAGCATTTTAAAATATGTCACATTAGGGTCAGTTTTATGTTCCCTTGTTACTCTTTCTGGATTTCTAATGCTGTATTATTCGTCATGCTCAATTCACTCAGCTGTTGTAGTCTTTTCTATTAATAATGTCATGCCATTATATGTACTACATTTGTTTAATTGTTGGTTATTATTACTGTTGTAATTGCACATGTACATTACGACCTGCCTTGGGAACACATGAATGTGTTTTCACTAATTGTGATGTCTGACTTTTCAATAAAGTTTCTAAGAAAAAAAAAAAAAACTTATTGAACGTCTCTGGCCATACTTCCATATTATTTTCTTATTTTCTGTCCAACTCCACACAGTTGTTGGTTAACATGACTGATATTCAGATGCAAAGGATGGAGTCGAATCCTGAAGAAGCCGGACGTGTCTCCCCGGGAAGAAGAAGAAGCCAGGGCTGAGGAGCTGCGGTATGAAGTTTGTTGCTTTACATGAATACATCTAGTTTTGAACTTAATCTGCATTTGTTCAAAAAACAAAACATTGTGCATTTTTTCCTTAACAAGCAGTATTTATGTAATCCCAGGCAATCATTTCATTTACACACAAACAACGAGCAATAATCTTGTTTTATTTACTTTTCCTTTACAATTTTAATCTATTGGGCAGATTGACCAACGTTTAGATGAAACATGCTTTATTTGTTTTATGTACAACACAATAGTAAAAAATATCTTGCTTGATCTACTTTAGAAAAAATTATGCGACTTTTTCGCATGAGATTTTTATGTAGATCAAGAAAAACTAGTCTTTTGCCGCGTTCCATTTACCTCGGAAATCGGAACTGGGAACTGGGAATGGCAGCCATCTTGGAATGGTAACTCGGGGGTGGTGAAGCTTCTCCCACTTTCCCAGTACAGGGCTGTACGCTTACTTTTTTGAATGGTAGCACTGGTGCTAGCAAGTTAAAAATTTTAGTAGCACAAATAAAAATTTACTAGCACACCCGGGTGGACAGTTAGTAGGGGTGTAACGATACACTAATCTCACGATACGATACACGATACTGAGGTCACGATAACGATACGATATTATAGCAGTATTTTTTAACAACCTTGAATGAGGAACATATGACTGAAAAAAATGGTCTTTTATTTGAAAGACACAAAATACAAAACAATGCTGTGCGTTTGCCCTATTGTTACAGTTTGTAATGCTTTATAACTGTTTAAGTTTTAAAGAGAAAGCCAAGCCAACCATTTTCCACAAAATGAACTAAAAGTAAATGTCAGGTTTGCATTATGCATCTTCAGTTTCATACAATAAAAATATTTTGCTACAAACTGAATAGTTTCTCTCATGTATGATTTGACTTTTTTATTTTCCAGAAATTTAACAACTAAAATTAAATAAATAAATAAATACATACAATTTTACATCATAAAAAAGATTGATTCATGCTCACCTTATAAGTGTAAGAGGAGATTTATTTTTGTTAAGGTTATTTTGGTAATTCTGGGTTCATTATTTTATAAATATATTCTTTATATTCTGATGTAAATCAGGGACTATAATGACACTAGTCAGTTTATCTGTAGTTGTTAATATGTTTTAGATTGGGCGGAGTGATACAGCACTAGCTGCTGTGTTGATGTTCTAAAATCCTACGCTGTTGAGCGGACAGTAAAGTACTCTCAAACTCAGCAGAAGTTGTCCCCGTGTTTATCCTACTCACGACCCGAAAAAGGTTTAATTTAATAAGGTAAGGCTTAACTCTACACCAGCCTTAAAAGTTCAGAGCTCAAAACCCCGCTAGAGTCCCGTGATCGGGACCGCAAAAAGGTACTACTTTCTTCTGAGCGGAGTAAGATTTTGGTCCGCGTGTCGAGGCGCAGTCGCCACGCGCTGTCGGATCATGGATGTATTAATAGCCTTTCCACACGGCACCCCGGCCGTATGGTCGCGAAAATACAGTATTTATATATGAAATGTCAGAATAGGTAATTTTTTGACGAGAGCCCGGTTGAGAAAGGCTGATGTTGGTCAAGAGACATTCATATTGATTTTCACACTTTTTTTAACATGACCCCAGCGCAACTCACTCGCACAAATGCGAGTGGATACATATTTCTCTTCGCACCGGATGATTTTTATTCGCAAATGCGATGAAAACTGTCGCACTGTACAGCCCTGCAGTAGGAAATCCCACTTGGAGGGGCGTTCCAGTTGAAAATTCCGACTGGGAGCTGGGAAATTCCGACTTCCGAGGACAAATGGAACGCAGCATTTGTTACGAAGATAGGTTTTTACCATCTTAAGAATATAGCCAGAGTCTGCCCGTTTCTCTCAGGCCAGCACGGAGGTGCTGATGCATGCTTTTATCTCTAGTCGTTTAGATTATTGTAATGCCCTGCTCTCTGGTCTTCCTAAAAAGAGTATTAAGAACCTACAATTACTACAGAATTCAGCCGCTCGCGTGCTGACGAGGACCAGAGGGCGGGAACACATTACACCTGTTTTAAAATCGCTGCATTGGCTCCCCGTCCGCTTCAGGATCGATTTTAAGATTCTTTTACTGGTTTTTAAGTGTCTTAACGGTCTTGAGCCATATTTATCTTATTTATCAACCCTCACGGACCCTGAGGTCCTCTGGCACCGGCCTTTGAACCATTCCCCGAACCGGGACCAAAACCCACGGTGAGGCTGCATTCATCCATTATGGCCCTTCTTTATGGAACAGCCTGCCAGAGAACCTCAGGGCAGCAGAGAACGTTGATATTTTTTTTTTTTTTGTATAGATGTCTTTATTGAGGGCATTTAAAAAAAAAAAAGGAATAAGATTTACAATAACAATATAATTATCAATATTTCCCCCCCTTTTTTTACTTTTCATAACATTAATTAAACCAAGATAAATAAATAATAAAAATAAAAAACAACAGCACACCCTCTCCCCTTCCCTCCCTCATATGGTCAATAGATTACATCATTCAAAATTATTTAACATATGTCTATCAATACTAGAACAAAAATGAATAATAAATTAAATAATCAAGTCCTGTGTAAACACATTCATTAATATAGTCGATGATTCAGATCATTAGTCCATTAAAGGCAAAAAATACAAAAAAGGTCCCCAAATAAGGTCAAAGTCTAGTTTTTTTTCCAACGGAAAACAATATTTTTTCTGGAGTACTATATGATCCAAGTTCATTGATCCACTGTTTGGGTGCCGGGGGGTTTTCTGATTTCCAGTTTTTTAAAATACAATTTTTTGCTGCGGTGCCGGCAAGCAGAATGAAATACTTTTTATGATAAGTCATATTTAATGAACTGATATCTCCCAGTATCCAGACTTTAGGATCAAAAATATGAGATTTTAAAATGTCAGAAATTGTTTTGATCACGTATTTCCAGAAAGCATCTATAATAGGACAGTTGATATTTTTAAAAAGAGGCTCAAGACACACCTTTTTAGTTTGGCTTTTATCTGATCTCATTTACCTAGTCTTTTCATCTATTTATTGTGTGTTTATTTATATAGCTCTTTTATTATCTTTAAACCTTTAATCCATTTTTAATGACTTTCATTTTATTTTATGTTATTTATTATTCATCTTAAGTTTTGTATAGATTTCTCTAAACATTTTATACTTATACCATATTTTTCTGTCCAACTCCACACAGTTGTTGGTTAACATGACTGTTATTCAGATGCAAAGGATGGAGTCGACTCCTGACGGAGCCGGACGTGTCTCCCCGGGGCCCCGGGAAGAAGAAGAAGCCAGGGCTGAGGAGCTGCCGTATGAAGTTTGTTGCTTTACATGAATACATCTAGTTTTGAACTGATGCCGCGTTCCATTTTCCTCGGAAATCGGAACTGGGGACTGGGAATGGCAGCCATCTTGGAATGGTAACTCGGGGGTGGTGAAGCTTCTCCCACTTTCCCAGTAGGAAATCCCACTTCGAGAGGCGTTCCACTTCCAGTTGGAAATTCCTACTAGGAACTGGGAAATTCCGACTTCCGAGGACAAATGGAACGCGGCATAAATCTGCATTTGTTCAAAAAACAAGACATTGTGCATTTTTTCCTTAACAAGCAGTATTTATGTAATCCCAGGCAATCATTTCATTTACACACAAACAACAAGCAATTATCTTGTTCTATTTACTTTTCCTTTACAATTTTAATCTATTGGGCAGATTGACCAACGTTTAGATGAAACACGCTTTATTTGTTTTATGTACAACACAACAGTAAAAAATATCTTGCTTGATCTACTTTAGAAAAAATTATGCGACTTTTTCGCATGAGATTTTTATGTAGATCAAGAAAGACTAGTCTTTGTTACGAAGATAGGTTTTCACCATCTTAAGAATATAGCCCGAGTCCGCCCGTTTCTCTCTCAGGCCAGCACGAGGTGCTGATGCTTTTATATCTAGTTGTTTAGATTATTGTAATGCCCTGCTCTCTGGTCTTCCTAAAAAGAGTATTAAGAACCTACAACTACTACAGAATTCAGCCGCTCGCGTGCTGACGAGGACCAGAGGGCGGGAACACATTACACCTGTTTTAAAATCGCTGCATTGGCTCCCCGTCCGCTTCAGGATTGATTTTAAGGTTCTTTTACTGGTTTTTAAGTGTCTTAACGGTCTTGGGCCATCTTATTTATCTGATCTGCTTTTATCGTATCAACCCTCACGGACCCTGAGGTCCTCTGGCACCGGCCTTTTAACCATTCCCCGAACCGGTGTTGTGCCCGATTCAGCCCCCCTGCCGTGAAAAGCCCCCCCTCGTCGCACGAACGCTACCAAACCCACATATATTACCGACAGATCTCTTATTCACGAGTAAATGTCAAAAAGGACTAAATGCTCATGTTTACGGGTAAATGGTTATTGATGTCATTAATTAATAGCCTGCTTACTGTGTTGTCTTCCATAATATTTGTAAATATATATAATATAAACTCCTAAGTATGTGTTTGTGTGAGTGTGTGTATATAAATATATTGAAGTGTCAGTGTGATGTTTTTTTCTTGGTCTACTTATCATTGAATATAAACTCCTAAGTATGTGTTCATGTGAGTGTGTGTGTGTGTGTGTATGTGTGTATATATATATATATACATATATATATATATATATATATATATATATATATATATATATATATATATATCCAGGATACTTACTCACGCTACTTATCAACAACTGTCCTATGACTGTACTCTCAAAAGTATTTGATGCTGGGATGAGATTATAATTTTTGTCATTTGTAGTAAATTAAACATGAGCATTTAGTCCTTTTTGACATTTACTCGTGAATAAGAGATCTGTCGGTAATATATGTGGGTTTGGTAGTAGTTTATAGCGTCCTCTCCACATGCGCGTTCCCGCGACGAGGGGGGGCTTTTCACGGCAGGGGGGCTGAATCGGGCACAACACCGGGACCAAAACCCACGGTGAGGCTGCATTCAGCCATTATGGCCCTTATTTATGGAACAGCCATCTTTGTACAATTTCTCTTCTGTAATTTTCAAATCAGTGTTTTTAGCTTCTGCATTGCACCAGTTAATCACGCAGCTCACTAACTTTGGGGGGACCGCAAAGTTATTTTGAAGATAAGTGCTCATCTAACGAGCCTTGTAGTATAAGATTATTCTACAATTTACTAGAGGTTTTGATTTGTCATTAATTTGAATATACTTAAGCCTAAACAACAGAAAGCACTTCCAGCACAGACTCTTGTGACTTCATCTGTGAAATTATTTATAGAATTTATTGTGTGTGCTGTCATCTTCATGTTTCAAATCCAGAAACTACGACGTGTCTCTGAGCCCAGCGTACTTCTCCACTGGACCCAAATACCCATTCATTTGTTCTCCTGACAACCACGGAGGGATGCGCCGCTGCAGTGACGTGCCACCGTACTATGATGATGGCAAAATGTGTTCTCTCGCTCCTCCCCATCACCTGCAAGTATCACCTGCAGATTGGGCAGGCACTGCAGCAGGTGGAGCCAACGGCAATGGCTGTTTTAATATCAATGCCTACTACGTGTGTCGCCCCGATGGCCCCAACCCTTACCTGGGACTTTGACAGCTATTTTCCTGCATTGCTCACCATTTTTCAGGTAGGAAATCTATATTTCTACAGAGAAGATGGCGGATGGCGTGCATCGCGGGTCAGCAGCTCCTGGTTTGAGCCAGCGGCCACGATTAAAACCGACAATCTACAAGACTGATGATCAAGTTATTGTAGAGGACGAGTTTCTCAACTTTCTTGCGGTCAAAATTAAAACGATGACCCAGGATGAAATAGTCCTTCTAGCCGCAAATGCCTTTGACTCTGAGTGGATCGAGTCCTCAAAGAAGGTGCTTTTTGAACTCTGTCCTGATACCAAGCAAAGGTGTGTGAGCCACAAAGGCAATCAAAAGGATGCCAATAACATCAAACTGTGCCTAAAGGTATTGAATGAATGTGGAGATAATATTCCTCGGTTTGTCTCCCACTATCTCGATGAGCTACCGCCTGTGTCTTTTAACAACCTGGATGTGTCCAACCTGCTGAGCAAAATGGAGCGACTGCACAGTGAAGTTTGCGCGCTAAGGCACGCAGTGAAACTTCAGGCAGATGTCGGCGAGGATTTACGCATGGTGGTTGCGACCATAGACAGCAAAGTTGCCACCGTGGAGCGCAGACTGGAGCCGAGTCACAATGGAGGGCTGTCGGCGCCGAGTAACACTGAGCCAGCCGGCACCAGCGCTGTGCGTAACGGCCCAGCTGGGGAGGATGGCACGGCGTTGGCGCAGGACGCGCGCGCCACTGGCCCGGCTGCAGCCGGGGACTTCACCTGTGCGGGCCTGTCTGAGGAGTCAGGGACCGTGAAAGGCGGCGTGAGCCCAGGAGGATCTGTAGTCAACACGCCACAGTGGAGCCGGGTTGTGAAACAGAAGCGACCTCGGAGAAAGATCGGCGAGGATCAACCTGTTTACATGAAGCAGCATGGTGGAAAATCTGATCGGATGGCGTCTAAACCATTCATTGGCACCGCTGCACAAGGGAATATAAAAGTGGTTCGTACGAAGTTGGTGAGTGTTTTTGCTACCAGATTTACACCAGACCTCGATGCAGATACTTTGTCCAACTACTTGACTAAACAACTTGGCCATGATGTTAAATGTGAGCGTATTGACACTGTGGGCACCCGATACAGCTCGTTCAAAGTATGTGCTGAGTGTAATGACGTCATGGAGATGTATAACCCAGAGCTCTGGCCTGAAGGTTGCGTTGTGAGACGCTTCTATGAACCACGCAAAGCAGGGCAAATGGGTGCTGGCAGAGCCAGGCTTACTGTTGGGCCAAATGGGGCTGCGGCAGTGCTGCCCAGCTAATATAACATTTAACATTTATGCGGGTTGGATCATATAACTGTCGCGGGCTGCGCCTTGGCAATAATGCAGGAGATAAATGCCGGCGTTCAGTTGTGGATAACTTGCTGAAAAAATGTGACATCCTATGCCTCCAAGAAACGCTGTTACCAAAGCAAGACTTGGGGAAACTGAACTCTTTTAATGACAATTTTCACGGGGCTGGTGAATCCACAACAGATCTTTCCCTGGGGATTGTGAGAGGGAGAATAGCAGGGGGCGTGGCCATCCTCTGGCACAAAAAGCTGGACTCGATGATAAAAGTCATCAGGCTTGAAGCTGACTGGTGTATTGCTGTTCTCATAAAAATGAATGATAAGGAATTTAGCATCCTTAATGTTTATACACCATATGAAGCATTGGCAAACGAGGATGAATATTTAAATCGACTTGCTTTTATAAATTCTTTTATTTCTGAGAACCAAGCCACAAGTGTCTTTGTAGTTGGTGATATGAATGCTGACATATCAGATAAAAGTTCTTTGTTTGCAAATCATATGTTGCAGTTCTGTGAAGAACATTATCTAACTGTATCCACTCAAATGTTTTTGTCTGCAGACAGTTTCTCTTACATAAGTGAGGCCTGGCATACCACATCATGGCTTGACCATTGCATTAGCACTGCAGATGCACATGGTATTATAAGAACAATAGAGATTGTCTATGAGGCATCTACCTCTGATCATATTCCTTTTGTCATGACATTGGATTGTGATAGTCTCCCTGAGCTGGCTCAGCAGGTGAAAAACTCTTCGAATAATAAAATTGACTGGTCTAAACTCACATATGAGGATAAGCTTTTATACTATGGAAACACTGATGACCTCTTGAGTAGTCTCCATCTGCCCAAAGATGCTGTTCTGTGCACTGATGTAAATTGTAACCTGAAATCTCATTGTGAGGATCTCTGTGCCTTATATGATGGTATTGTGGGGTCTGTATATGAGGCCAGTAAAAAGTACTGTACCAACTCTGAGAGAAGACACACTATTAAGCCAGGGTGGAACAAACATGTGTCTCACCATCATGCAGAAGCCAAGCGGGCATGTAGGGCTTGGGTCCAGGCAGGCAGACCAAGAGAAGGATCTGTTCTTGATTACAAAAAAGCCACTACTGCTAGATATAAATATGCAGTTCGTTATGTCAATAGAAATGAGCAATTGATGAGAGCAGATTCCATGGCTGAAAAGCTCCTTGGTAACGATGTCACTGGGTTCTGGAAAGGGGTGAAAGCTATTAACAGGGACAATACATCACTACCTTGTACCATAGAGGGGGTTTCTGGTTGTGACAATATAGCTGAACTGTGGAGGCAGCACTATTCTGAGCTTTTTAATTGTGTTAAAAGTGACCCCTACATTTTAGGTAAGATTCCCAGTGGTGATAATGTGCAAATCACCGCCAAAGAGGTGCTACTAGCTATTGCACAGTTAACTGACAACAAGGCATGTGGCTCAGATAAAATTTTAGCAGAACATTTTAAATATGCGAGCCCAAGAGCAGCAATTCTTTTAGCCATTTGTTTTACTGGTTTTATGACCCATGGAGTCCTACCAGACTCTATGTTATCTGTAACTCTGGTCCCTGTCATTAAGAATAAAGCTGGCAAGGTGGGCAGCATGGACAACTACCGACCAATTGCTTTAGCCAGTGTGCTGTCCAAAGTTTTAGAGAGTATTTTATTAAACAGAGTGTCTGCTTATGTACACACTTCTGATAACCAGTTTGGATTTAAGGCTAAACATGGCACTGATCTTTGTATTTATGCTTTAAAAGAGATTTCTGATAGATATAGAAGACATCATTCTTCTGTTTTAATTGGGTTTATAGACGCATCCAAGGCATTTGATCGCATAAACCATTATAAACTGTTTTTAAAATTGAGTCAGAGGGGCGTGCCTGACAGTATCCTTAGGATTCTGGTTTTTTGGTATGCCAATCAGTGCATGCAAATAAAATGGGGGGATGTAGTCTCTGCTCCATTTGGGGTGAGTAATGGAGTCCGTCAGGGCAGCTTACTTTCCCCCTGCCTATTTAATGTGTATATGGATGCTCTATCAGACCAGTTGAAAAGCTGTAAAACAGGTTGTGTGATAGGAAATACTATTGTTAATCATCTTATGTATGCAGATGATCTGGCAATCATTTCGCCTTCTAGTGCTGGGTTTCAGGAGCTGCTCAATATATGTTCTGAATATGGGGTGGAATTCAATGTTAGCTATAATGCTAAAAAGATCTCTGTTATGATTTTTAGAACTAATGGTGATAAGGAACTGGTGTTCCCATCATTTTATTTGTCAGGGAATGTGTTACCTTTTTGTCACACTGCCAAGTATTTGGGCCACATCATCACTGATGATTTTTCGGATGATGAGGATATGTATAGGCAACGGCGTGTTTTATATACACAAGCAAATGTGCTGAAAAGTAAATTTTCCTGGTGTTCTGAAGAAGTTAAAATTAATCTCTTCAGAGCATACTGTACCCCACTCTACACTGCCCCCTTGTGGGTTAAATTCAAAAAGGCAAGCATCCGCAAACTGCAGGTTGTCTATAATGATTGCCTACGTATTTTGTTGGGAAAACCCAGGTGGTGTAGTGCGAGTGAGTTATTCTGTCAAATGCGTATAAACACTTTTCACGCTCTTTTGAGAAAACTAATGTATAGATTCATTTGTCGACTGAATGACACACAAAACTCTGTTTTAATGCTGTTGACCAATCCTGGACTGAGTGCTGTGAGATATCAATCAGCAATGTGGAAACACTGGCATGACTGTCTTTTTTAAAATTTGTATGTGTGTTTGTCTTTTTTAAATGGACCCTGAGTCTATTAATAAAGTCTATCTATATGTTTCTCTGTCAGCCGATTGTGTGTAAAGCTAAGTACGCCATCATTGCTTCCAGTACGTTACCTTTATTGCTCGATGCGTTTATTTCCCTCCAGGTTGTCACAGAACAAGGGTGGACAGATATAACGTATCTCATGATGGACGCTCATTCTTGGTGGAATTTGCTGTTTTACATTGTCGTCAATTTCGTAAGTGCTGACTAAAGTCTTGTTGTCCTAATGACTGTTGACCGTGAGAGGTGCAATAAACATGCCACCCTTTATGTTTCCCAACCAGCTGGCCAGCATTGTCTGTTTGAAGGTGGTCACGTCCCTCATTGAGGAAGAAACCCCGGTAGAGGAGTTTGCTGTGGAGGAGGATGACATGACAACCAGGAACAGGATACAGTGGCGGCAGGGCTTCTGCAACAGGTGGACTGGCTGATTATATAACCTGAAATGTTTAATGGTTTATCATGTTCAGGGCTCCAGACTGCGACCAAATGCTCGCATTTTGCGACCAAAATTTGAGTATGTGCGACTGAATTTCATGTCCACTCGCACACGTGCGACCAGTAAATTTGCCAGTGTTTTTTTTTTTTTTTTTTTTACACGTTAAACGTGGAAGGAGTGCCTCAATGAACCCCCATATTTGCAGGCCAATGAGTGTGAAAGGGAATGAGTTGGGGGATCTATTTATTTATTTTTTTTTTTCGTTTAATTTCAACAGCTCAAAGCAGGTATTACGCCCGGACGACATTTAATGCGACACAACTCGCTGCCGCCGCCGCGCGCACATAAAGTTAGAAGAAAGAGGCGGCGGGTATGTTTGCTTTTAGTAACATCATGCACAGGCCATGAGTCTGCAATGGCCCAGACGGGAGACACATGTAGCTCAGTGCTTAACTTTTATTTTTAATCCACTCTATATTCTTCTGGTTCTCCGATATGTCCCCCCTCTAAAGCCTGATTTATGGTTCCGCCTTAAATCGACGCAGAGCTCTGCGTTGTTGTAACGCGGAACCATAAATCAGCCTTCACCCGGTACGTACATAGGTTTCTCTAAACATCTGTCCCCGCTACAGTTTTAACTAAAAGAAAATGTTCTCCAATACAGCAGGTCTCAAAATTTTATTTTGAACACTGCTTAAAATTTGCTTGACACAAATGAAAGTTAAATTTTAACACGTGGGAAAAACACGTAACCTTTTAAGTGATGTGTGTTGTCAGGTGTAATGGCATTTTTAGGTTAGACATAAGAATATTTCTTGGTAAGATCCTTAGTTATTTGAGTGAAGGCAGTGAATTTGGTCGACTGGTGTAAGTTCAGGGTTTTAGTAAAGACACAAGTAGGGAAATGTTATTGGCCAGTACCCCCAAAATTTGTACATTTGTTAAGTACTGTGTTTAACAGTTAAATTCATGGCTGAAAGGTTACTAAGCACTTTGTTACCAAGCACTTTTTTTATCATGTGAATGTATGTTTTTTTAATATATAATGACAGCAATGGTGCTGTCAGTTTACTTTATGTTGCGGCATCTTTAAAAATGCACAATAAAATGTAACACTGCATTTGAAACAGCACATTGTGGTAATTCATTAATCTATTATGAAATACGTATTACTAATACACTGAAATGTAGTAGAAATGTAAACATTTGGTTAGCGTGTCGATAAACGATGTGCGCTCCTAAAATTTCTGATTGTGCCCCTAAAAATTTTCAGTTAGGGGATACTGTGCTCCTAGTGAAAAAAGTTAGTCTGGAGCCCTGATGTTGTGTGATCAGATTACGAGTTAGTGAATGGAATGGTTTGAAACATATGTGTTGCTTTGGGTAAAATAGACTATTCTTTTATCTAACCCCACAGGATAACATTGTACATGGACGGTGGTAGCATCCAGCCTGATGTGGGTTCCTTTTTGGAGAGAGTGGTAAGCAACTGGCTTTACATCAGATGATGTAAAGCCAGATATGAAATGAGCACTGCAAACGCGGGCATACTTGATGATGTCCTGGTCCAGTCGGTTCTTTTGGCTTGCAGCCACAGGCTCCTACGGGGCTTTTGAAATGGCCTGTTTCCTCTGGGAATTGCAAAAAAATTTAGATTTGTACACCCGTACACACAACAGCTGGTGGGCATGTTGTTCTTCTATAACGGTACTGACACTCCAAAAACGCAACTTAAGAAACAAATCTTCCCTCGCTCTAGTCAAACTCATACAACTTCTTCTGCTTCTTCCACCGCAACAATGCGCGCACATCCTGTGATGACGTAGGCTGGAAAGGGATCTATTGCACATGTACATTACGACCTGCCTTGGGAACACATGAATGTGTTTTCACTAATTGTGATGTCTGACTTTTCAATAAAGTTTCTAAGAAAAAAAAACAGAAAAAAACGTATTGAACGTCTCTGGCCATACTTCCATATTATTTTCTTATTTTCTGTCCAACTCCACACAGTTGTTGGTTAACATGACTGACATTGAGATGCAAAAGATGGAGTCGACTCCTGAAGAAGCCGGACGTGTCTCCCCGGGAAGAAGAAGAAGCCAGGGCTGAGGAGCTGCCATATGAAGTTTGTTGCTTTACATGAATACATCTAGTTTTGAACTTAATCTGCATTTGTTCAAAAAACAAGACATTGTGCATTTTTTCCTTAACAAGCAGTATTTATGTAATACTATAATAGGTGGTAGCATCCAGCCTGATGTGGGTTCCTTTTTGGAGAGAGTGGTAAGCAAATGGCTTTACATCAGATGATGTTGTACTGAGGTCCCACAACTGACTCATTGGCTTCTTGTTGTGGGTCCAGTATCAATTCAAGGAAAGACTTGACATCATGGTCAAAGGAGAGCTCTTCTCATATGTGGCCACAGGAATTCTTATCGCAGATCTCATCACCATGTCTATGCAGCACTATAACCAGGTAAGATGTTGGTGTGTGTGGAAAAGTTAAATGTTTCTGGCTCACATATCTCCTTTACCACATCTGCTCATGCTCTCTGTATTTTCTTGCTCTGTTTTGAAATACGCAACTTCTCGTCCTGCAGCCTCAGATGATGACGAAGGTTCTGACTATCTGCAAACGCATCTTCACCGCTTTGTTTGTGGTAGAGATCGTATTAAAGATCATGACTTTGAAATGGGCTTATTTCATCGTTAAAGGCAACCTCTTTGACCTCGTCACCGTCACTGTGAGGTATAATTCAAATCGTTAATACATAATCTCATGGTAATGACTTTTGATTTGCTTATTGATTTCTACCAATACAACCCTACAACCCTTGAAATCTATTGATGATTTTGCTGAGATTGTATATGATTTCTGCAATTCACATCATATTGAAATTTGGTTGTTGTTGTTGGTTTGGCCCTCAGTCTTGTGGAACCTACCGTCATAGTCTTTCGTGTGCTGCGTCTCGGCCGTCTGTTGAACCACTTTCAACACATGAAGAAACAGCTGCTGTGTCTGAAGCAAGCCTTGAAGAACGTCTTTCTCTTTTTGATCGTGTTTTCGACCTTCGTCATTTGCTTCGGGTATGCACACACACACATTAACAAGTATGTTCTTGAAATGTTCTTGTTTATCGTGGCATTCAGAGTCCCACAGTGCACAGTATTTGTAAATGTGACTGTCAGTGTGATCTGCTGTCTCTGCAGTATCTTTGGGATGCACCTGTTTGGCTGTAGGCGTGGCCCTGAAGACCAAACCCTGATTGATCCTGATGAATACTTTGACTCACTGCCCAATTCCGTGACAAGTGTCTTCCAGGTAAGTGTTTGACCTTCGATACTATGCAATCATCATTAGATGTTGTCATTGCACACATACATCTTTATCTATTGTCGTTTTCCCATCTATCAACCCAGATTGTAACTTGTTATTATTACGACTTGCCTTGGGAACACCTGAATGTGTTTTCACTAATTGTGATGTCTGACTTTTCAATAAAGTTTCTAAGAAAAAAAAACAGAAAAAAACGTATTGAACGTCTCTGGCCATACTTCCATATTATTTTCTTATTTTCTGTCCAACTCCGCACAGTTGTTGGTTAACATGACTGATATTGAGATGCAAAGGATGGAGTCGACTCCTGAAGAAGCCGGACGTGTCTCCCCGGGAAGAGGGAAGAAGCCAGGGCTGAGGAGCTGCGGTATGAAGTTTGTTGCTTTACATGAATACATCTAGTTTTGAACTTAATCTGCATTTGTTCAAAAAACAAGACATTGTGCATTTTTTCCTTAACAAGCAGTATTTATGTAATCCCAGGCAATCATTTTATTTACACACAAACAACAAGCAATGATCTTGTTCTATTTACTTTTCCTTTACAATTTGAATCTATTGGGCAGATTGACCAACGTTTAGAAGAAACATGCTTTTGCCGCGTTCCATTTGTCCTCGGAAGTGGGGATTTCCCACTTCCTAGTAGGATTTTTCAACTGGAACGCACCTCGAAGTGGGATTTCCCACTGGGAAAGTGGGAGAGTCTTCACCACCCCCGAGTTCAGATTCCAAGATGGCTGCCCCGGTTGTAAACAGTAGAAGAGAGCTCTGTAATAATTCGTAGCACTTCTTTCTAGTTTTGGTCACACTAAATCAGTCATATACAAGTATTGTTCAGCATATATATGCTGCTATAGTCAGAGGTGGACAAAGTACTTGACCCCAGTACTTGAGTAAGAGTACAAATACTACTGGTGAAAATTTACTCCGTTACAAGTAAAAGTAGCTCAGTCAAAATATTACTCGAGTAAGAGTAGAAAAGTACTTGCTTTTAAAGGTACTTAAGTATCCAAAAGTAAATGCTTTTAAATTTACTTTAAGTAAAAGTAAGAGTAAGAGTAAATTTCGTATTTTCCACATCAGTAAATTACTATATTTTTTAATTTTAATTTAATTAAATTTTT
Organism: Cololabis saira; assembly: GCF_033807715.1. NCBI lineage: Eukaryota > Metazoa > Chordata > Actinopteri > Beloniformes > Belonidae > Cololabis > Cololabis saira. The sequence goes on along the minus strand of NC_084604.1, from coordinate 29,008,218 downwards.
TTATTTTGTCTGTGGTTTGTCTGTGCCCTCGTTTTTTACTCGGTCGAACTCAAACATTGAGTTAAGCTACGGCCAAGGATTTTGTGAAAGTCCCTGCTCCGAGTCCGGCTCATTATCAGACTCAGACGACTCAGCGGATTGTCTTTCTTCTCCTGACGCAGGCGTAGCCGTTGTTGCAGCTCTGTCTTGACTTGTTGCAGCTCTGTCTTGACTTGTTGCAGCTCTGTCTTGACTTGTTGCGGCTCTGTCTCGACAAACGCAGGCTACTTTGGCGGTATTGTTTTGAGGAGGCTTGACGTATTTCCGCTTTACGTACATCCCAGTGGAGAGCGTGCACTGTGATAGGTCTCATCCTTTGACAAAAACAGCTTGTGTCCAATAGGATTTTAGGGAAGAAGAAAAAAGAGCAGACCTGAAAGTAACGAGTACTTTTCAGCCTTCCTAGAAATTTACTCGAGTAAAAGTAAAAACATTTGTCTTGGAAATGTATTCAAGTAAGAGTAATAAGTACCAAAGAAATCTAATACTCAAGTAAAGTACAAATCCTCTGGATATGTACTTAAGTACAGTACTCAAGTAAATTTACTCCGTTACTGTCCACCACTGCTCGTTTATGATTCTGACTCCTCTCTCCCCTTATTTTCTGTCCAACTCCACACAGTTGTTGGTTAACATGACTGACATTCAGATGCCAAGGATGGAGTCGACTCCTGATGGAGCCGGACGTGTCTCCCCGGGGCCCCGGGAAGAAGAAGAAGCCACGGCTGAGCTGTCGAATGAAGTTTGTTGCTTTACATACATCTAGTTTTTAACTTAATCTGCATTTGTTCAAAAAACAAGACATTGTGCATTTTTTCCTTCACAAGCAGTATTTATGTAATCCCAGGCAATCATTTCATTTACACACAAACAACAAGCAATAATCTTGTTCTATTTACTTTTCCTTGAACAATTTTAATCTATTGGGCAGATTGACCAACGTTTAGATGAAACATGCTTTATTTGTTTTATGTACAACACAACAGTAAAAGATATCTTGCTTGATCTACTTTAGAAAAAATGATGCGACTTTTTCCGCATGAGATTTTTATGTAGATCAAGAAAGACTATTTACTACAGTTAAACAGAATGGATGTTTTTCTCTGGTAAGTGTTTAAATAACTTATATTTGTATTTTTTGTATTTGTATTTATTTATCTAGCACAATTTAAAAAAAAAAATAGTGCAAGGAGGGAACGAAGCCCAGAGGGCTTGTACTGGGTTCCAGCCCCCGTCTTCCTAAAAATGTACTCGAGTAAAAGTAAAAATATTTGTCTTGGAAATGTATTCAAGTAAGAGTAATAAGTACCAAAGAAATCTAATACTCAAGTAAAGTACAAATCCTCTGGATATATACTTAAGTACAGTACTCAAGTAAATTTACTCCGTTACTGTCCACCACTGCTCGTTTATGATTCTGACTCCTCTCTCCCCTTATTTTCTGTCCAACTCCACACAGTTGTTGGTTAACATGACCATTATTCAGATGCCAAGGATGGAGTCGACTCCTGATGGAGCCGGACGTGTCTCCCCGGGGCCCCGGGAAGAAGAAGAAGCCAGGGCTGAGGAGCTGCCGTACCCGGACCTGCCCGCTCGAGCTTTTTTCGGGTTAAAACAGACCAACTGGCTTCGTTCGTGGTGCCTAAAGATAGTCTGTTACCGATATCCTTTCCCACTGTTGGAGATATATTTGGCTAACAACTTTACCTTCAGTGGATACAAGTTACTATCCATTTGTCTTTAGGGAAATCATTTGTGATTTTAAAGGGAACCCTGGCTATTAAGACGTGTAAATATATTCAGGCCGAGTGAGACTCTGAAATTAGCCGTATAGAGCAGTGGACGGACTGTTTCTGTGCCTATTACGCCTCATCCCGTCTTTCTTGGTCTTCATTTGGCTCGTTTTGAGATGGGTTTACAATGTTGTCCTCCTCCTCGACCTTGCGCTCGGGTTCAAATTGAAATGGCTGAACAGATGACATGTTTAGCGTCTGGATTATCTGGTTGTCAAAACTGTTCGGGGGCCAGCAGGTGCCACCCTTCCGACGTCACTGCCCAGAGTACATTGCGGTGTAAACAACAATGGCGACCTACGAGTTAAATTATATTTTCAAATTTTATAAAAATGAAGACATCAAAAAGGTTTTTTATATCACATTGTTATAATTGATACCAACATTTATCTTTTAAGACCTACATGTCTTAATAGCCAGGGTTCCCTTTAAGAAGAAATTAAAATCTGCTTTAAGTACATCTCGTATGTAAGGCTCTAGTCTGTAATAATGATTTGTGCAGCCTGAATGTGTTTTGACCTTAACATACATCTTCCACATGCCTGGAGTTGATGTCAGTGGTGGTTCTTTTCGTGAGAACTTTGTTCGAACTCTGGTACAATCCTTGTGTAAAGAACCACCTCAACCTGGAGGTTAGTGTGAAGTCTGCATCATCACTGGAATATGCAAATCCACAGTTGTGACCAGCATTATTATTATTATTATTATTATTATAAACTTTTATATATAAAATACATGCACCTTATGTTGAGTCTTCTTTTGCCATATGTGTAAATGTAGAAATTTGTAACTGTATCTGACCAGGTAGCGGATTCTTGCATTTTGATGTTTTTCATCCTGGAAATGGTCATGAAGATGGTGGCCCATGGTGTCTTTGGTCAATCAAAGAGTTACCTAAGCGACAACTGGAACCGATTTAACATGTTCTTGTGCTTTCTAGAGTAAGGATCCTTCTTTATGTCACACTAACTTTGTATGTACCTCCATTCAAACTCAGCACAAAATGAAAATGATTCAGCTCAAATCAGATAAATCACAAGACCACAAAGTTAACGTGGTTATCTTGTTTCTGTCTGCAACTATCTTTTTAGGATGGTAGATGTCATCGTTGCGGGATTTGGCATCCATCGTCAACTCTGTCAGGCACTCAAGCCATTGAAACTTCTCCTCAGATTTCCAAGTAAGTTGATTTGTTCCAATATTTACAAGGATTGTTTTAAAAAAAAAAAACAGTCTCCTTTATTCTGTTATTGATTTTCAAGACAGACCAATTGAAAGTATATCAGGGAGAACAGTCTTTGTTTGAACATCTTATCCATCCAGAAGCTACACCTGGTAGGGAAGTGACCGATGAGCCACATTGCTATTTTACTGAGGCTGGAGAGCAGAACGTTAGAGATGAGAGGAGGCAGAGATTAAATCTGTGGTTCAAAACATCCAGTCCAGTGTATGAATATGAGTGTGCATGGATTTTACCCAACATGTCACACAGCCGACTCACAACAGAGGACACACCCTGGACCTGGTCATAACCTATGGCCTGTCCACCGGTGTGTCCTCTGTTGTCGACCTGGCTGTGTCTGACCATTACTGCAAACTGCAAACAGGAAGGGCGACAGAGGGCAGCCTTGTCTTGTGCCTCGTTGGAGCTCAAAGTAGGAGGTCAGTTTATTGTTATTGCGTACAGCAGCCATGGGGGATGTATAGAACATTTTTTTTTTTTTAACATTTATTAGAACCAGTTCCTTGACAGTCTCACACAGTATGACAGGTACAAATACACAGTTTGGTATCAAAATAACATCGTATCAAATAGACAATCAAATTGCCATGAGGTGAAAGGATATTGTTCATAAGTCCACTTATTTCAGAATACTAAAGAAATAAAAAAAAAATAAAATAAAAAAAGAGGAAAATTCAACTAGCCCAGTTGCACAGAGACGATATTCTCACTTCTCTAAATACATTCTAACAGGTGTCCATTTCGTAAGATACAAGTCCGTCTGGAGTCGAAGCTTTGCCGTTATGTGCTCCATACAGTTCACATCCTTAAGTCTTTGGGTCTACTGGTCCAGTGTGGGTGGATGAGGCTTAAGCCAATTTACTGTGATCATTTTATGTGCAATCAACAAAAGCACCCTGAGTAAAGACACAGTTTTTCCCTAAATCTGTTAACAGAACAGTACCCAAAATTAGTTGCTGTGGTTCTATTGGTCTATTTAAATTCAAAATCTCACTTATCTGTCGCTTCACAATCTCCCAGAATTTTTGCAATTTAGGGCAATCCCAAAAAATGTAAGAGAAGTCCCCTATCATGCCACAACCCCTCCAACAAAGGGGGGAACAATTATCATATCTAGCTATCCGTAAAGGAGTTTTAAAATATCTAATTTTCAACTTCCAGCTAAATTCTCTCCAGATTGGGCTGCTTAAACATTTATGCCAGGGTACCCAAGAATTCTCCCACTCCTCATCAGCAACTATGGCATTAGCTTCCAATTCCCATTTACCTTTCACATCCAGCGTATCTACTGATGTGTCCATATGAATCCTACTGTATATACAAGATATTGTGTTTTTAGTGTTAATTTTTTTCTCCGCTATCTCAATCCAATATTGTTCAAAATTAGATGGGGCTTCTTTAATTTTTTCCCACTCTTTATGTGTCGTCAGATAATGGTGAATTTGAAAATATCTAAATAAATCCTTAGAATCAATACCATATTTGGAAGTTGTGAGAAAGCCCTGAGAGTCATTCCTTCGAATAATTGGTTTATTGTGCTGAGGCCCTTCCCCGCCCATCTAAAGAAACCCTTGTCCATTTTTACTGGCAGAAAATCACAGACAGTAGTTATTTTTGTTGCCCTCGATAGAGATAGAGGTAAATTCAACATCTTTCTAGTCTCCCATACCTTTAGTGTATAAGTAACCCATTCATTTTGAATCTTAAGTTTACGCCACAGTTTTGAATTTAGAGTGGGAAGGGTTGAGAGTGACATATCTTTTACTGAACCTTGCTCTATGTGTACCCATCTTGTGTCCATATCTAATTTTATCCATGAAACCAATTTTCCAAGTTGTGGGGTCTTTTGGGGGTCAAATGGGGGTCTTTTCAGTTATTTACTAATTTACAACACATTTATTACATGTTTATAACACAAAGGGGGGGGGGGGGGGGTCTTTTCAGTTATTTACTAATTTATAATATTTTCATAACATGTTTATAACACAAAGGGGGGGGGGGATCTTTTCAGTTATTTACTAATTTATAATATTTTCATAACATGTTTATAACACAAAGGGGGGGTCTTTTCAGTTTTTTACTAATTTATAACACATTTATTACATGTTTATAACACAAAGGGGGGGTCTTTTCAGTTATTTACTAATTTATAATATTTTCACAACATGTTTATAACACAAAGGGGGGGTCTTTTCAGTTATTTACTAATTTATAATATTTTCATAACATGTTTATAACACAAAGGGGGGGGTCTTCAGTTATTTACTAATTTATAATATTTTCATAACATGTTTATAACACAAGGGGGGGTCTTTTCAGTTATTTACTAATTTATAATATTTTCATAACATGTTTATAACACAAAGGGGGGGGTCTTCAGTTATTTACTAATTTATAATATTTCATAACATGTTTATAACACAAAGGGGGGGGGGTCTTTTCAGTTATTTACTAATTTATATAATGTTATTTTCATAACATGTTTATAACACAAAGGGGGTTCTTTTCAGTTATTTACTAATTTATAATATTTTCATAACATGTTTATAACACAAAGGGGGGGGGTCTTTTCAGTTATTTACTAATTTATAATATTTTCATAACATGTTTATAACACAAAGGGGGGGGGTCTTTTCAGTTATTTACTAATTTATAATATTTTCATAACATGTTTATAACACAAAGGGGGGGGGGGTCTTTTCAGTTATTTACTAATTTATAATATTTTCATAACATGTTTATAACACAAAGGGGGGGGGGGGTCTTTTCAGTTATTTACTAATTTATAATATTTTCATAACATGTTTATAAGACAAAGGAGGGGGTGTCTTTTCAGTTATTTACTAATTTATAATATTTTATAACATGTTTATAACACAAAGCGGGGGGTCTTTTCAGTTATTTATTAATTTATAATATTTTCATAACATGTTTATAAGACAAAGGGGGGGGGTGTCTTTTCAGTTATTTACTAATTTATAATATTTTCATAACATGTTTATAACACAAGGGGGGGGTCTTTTCAGTTATTTACTAATTTATAATATTTTCATAACATGTTTATAACACAAATGGGGGTCTTTTCAGTTATTTACTAATTTACAACACATTTATTACATGTTTATAACACAAAGGGGGGGGGGTCTTTTCAGTTATTTACTAATTTATAATATTTTCATAACATGTTTATAACACAAAGGGGGGGTCTTCAGTTATTTACTAATTTATAACACATTTATTACACGTTTATAACACAAAGGGGGGGTCTTTTCAGTTATTTACTAATTTATAATAATTTCATAACATGTTTATAACACAATTGGGGGTCTTTTCAGTTATTTACTAATTTACAACACATTTATTACATGTTTATAACACAAAGGGGGGGTCTTTTCAGTTATTTACTAATTTATAATATTTTCATAACATGTTTATAACACAAAGGGGGGGGGTCTTTTCAGTTTTTTACTAATTTATAACACATTTATTACATGTTTATTACACAAAGGGGGGGGGTCTTTTCAGTTATTTACTAATTTATAATATTTTCATAACATGTTTATAACACTAAGGGGGGGTCTTTTCAGTTATTTACTAATTTATAATATTTTCATTACATGTTTATAACACAAGGGGGGGGTCTTTTCAGTTATTTACTAATTTATAATATTTTCATAACATGTTTATAACACAAAGGGGGGGTCTTTTCAGTTATTTACTAATTTATAATATTTTCATAACATGTTTATAACACAAAGTGGGGGGTCTTTTCAGTTTTTTACTAATTTATAACACATTTATTACATGTTTATTACACAAAGGGGGGGGTCTTTTCAGTTATTTACTAATTTATAATATTTTATAACATGTTTATAACACAAAGCGGGGGGTCTTTTCAGTTATTTATTAATTTATAATATTTTCATAACATGTTTATAAGACAAAGGGGGGGGGTGTCTTTTCAGTTATTTACTAATTTATAATATTTTCATAACATGTTTATAACACAAGGGGGGGGTCTTTTCAGTTATTTACTAATTTATAATATTTTCATAACATGTTTATAACACAAATGGGGGTCTTTTCAGTTATTTACTAATTTACAACACATTTATTACATGTTTATAACACAAAGGGGGGGGGGGTCTTTTCAGTTATTTACTAATTTATAATATTTTCATAACATGTTTATAACACAAAGGGGGGGTCTTCAGTTATTTACTAATTTATAACACATTTATTACACGTTTATAACACAAAGGGGGGGTCTTTTCAGTTATTTACTAATTTATAATAATTTCATAACATGTTTATAACACAATTGGGGGTCTTTTCAGTTATTTACTAATTTACAACACATTTATTACATGTTTATAACACAAAGGGGGGGTCTTTTCAGTTATTTACTAATTTATAATATTTTCATAACATGTTTATAACACAAAGGGGGGGGGGTCTTTTCAGTTTTTTACTAATTTATAACACATTTATTACATGTTTATTACACAAAGGGGGGGGGTCTTTTCAGTTATTTACTAATTTATAATATTTTCATAACATGTTTATAACACGAGGGGGGGTCTTTTCAGTTATTTACTAATTTATAATATTTTCATAACATGTTTATAACACAAAGGGGGGGGGGGTCTTTTCAGTTATTTACTAATTTATATTTTCATAACATGTTTATAACACAAAGGGGGGGGGTCTTTTCAGTTTTTTACTAATTTACAACACATTTATTACATGTTTATAACACAAAGGGGGGGGGGGGGTCTTTTCAGTTATTTACTAATTTATAATATTTTCATAACATGTTTATAACACGAGGGGGGGGTCTTTTCAGTTATTTACTAATTTATAATATTTTCATAACATGTTTATAACACAAAGGGGGGGGGGTCTTTTCAGTTATTTACTAATTTATAATATTTTCATAACATGTTTATAACACAAAGGGGGGGGGTCTTTTCAGTTATTTACTAATTTATAATATTTTCATAACATGTTTATAACACAAATGGGGGTCTTTTCAGTTATTTACTAATTTACAACACATTTATTACATGTTTATTACACAAAGGGGGGGGTCTTTTCAGTTATTTACTAATTCATAATATTTTCATAACATGTTTATAACACAAAGGGGGGGGGGGGTCTTTTCAGTCATTCACTAATTTATAATATTTTCATAACATGTTTATAACACAAGGGGGGTCCTTTCAGTTATTTACTAATTCATAACACATTTATTACATGTTTATTACACAAAGGGGGGGGGGGTCTTTTCAGTTATTTACTAATTCATAATATTTTCATAACATGTTTATAACACAAAGGGGGGGGGTCTTTTCAGTCATTCACTAATTTATAATATTTTCATAACATGTTTATAACACAAGGGGGGTCTTTTCAGTTATTTACTAATTTATAATATCTTCATAACATGTTTATAACACAAAGGGGGGGTCTTTTCAGTTATTTACTAATTTATAACACATTTATTACATGTTTATAACACAAGGGGGGGGGGGTCTTTTCAGTTATTTACTAATTTATAATATTTTCATAACATGTTTATAACACAAAGGGGGGGGGGGGGGTCTTTTCAGTAATTTACTAATTTATAATATTTTCATAACATGTTTATAACACAAAGGGGGGGGTCTTTTCAGTTATTTACTATTTTATAATATTTTCATAACATGTTTATAACACAAAGGGGGGGTCTTTTCACTTTTTTACAAATTTATAATATTTTCAGAACATGTTTATAACACAAAGGGGGGGGTCTTCAGTTATTTACTAATTTATAATATTTTCATAACATGTTTATAACACAAGGGGGGGTCTTTTCAGTTATTTACTAATTAGGGCCCGAGCACTTGCAGTGCGAAGGCCCTATTGTATCTGTAGGAATTTTTAGGGCCCGAGCACTTGCAGTGCGAAGGCCCTATTGTATCTGTAGGAATTTTTCTTTCTTTCTTTCTTTCTTTTTCTTCTGACGAAAGGAGGGCCTTTTTGCCCCCCTAAACGTCCCCAAAAAGTCACCAAATTTTGCATGCAAGTCAGGCCTGGCGAAAAATTTGATATTTAATGGTTTGCATTAATGGGCGTGGCAAAATGGCTCAACAGCGCCCCCTTGAAAACTTTGTGCCTCAAGCCCCACGATACGGTTTGACGTACATGCACGAAAATCGGTACACACCTGTATCATGGGACAACTTAAACAAAAGTCTCTTGGGGTCATGCCCGAAACCGAACAGGATGTCGGCCATTTTGAATTAGTCGTGTCATTTTGGCGAAATTTATGCCATTCCTTCGAAAGTTAATTCAGCCCGAACCGTAACGTGCCCCCAAGTGTGTTATACATCAAAATGTGCGTCTCCATCCTGCGACAACACGCATTACTTTTCTCTTTCAAAAGCGTTACCGTGGCGACGCTAGACGCCAAAAAGTGCGCCCACCCTTCATCTGGTTGGTTCGACAGAAAAAACTTTGCGCCTCAAGCCCCATAATACGGTTTGACGTACATGAACGAAAATCGGTACACACCTGTATCATGTCGCAACTAAAAGAAAAGTCTCTTGGCGCCATGGCCGAAACCGAACAGGAAGTCGGCCATTTTGAACATTCTGAATTAATTGCGTAATTTTGGAGCAATATATGCCATTCCTTCGAGAGTTAATTCAGCCCGAACCGTATCGTGAACCCAGATGTGTTATACATCAAAATGTGTGTCTCCATCCTGCGACTACACGCATTACTTTTCTCTTTCAAAAGTGTTACCGTGGCGACGCTAGACGCCAACAAGCGCACCCCCCCTTCATCTGATTGGTCCATATTTGATAGTTCCCCAAAAGGCACCAAATTTGGCATGCAAGCCAGGCCTGGCGATAAATTTGATATTTCATGGTTTGCATTAATGGGCGTGGCAAAATGGCTCAACAGCGCCCCCCGGAAAACTTTGTGCCTCAAGCCCCACAATACGGTTTGACGTACATGCACGAAAATCGCTACACACCTGTATCATGGCACAACTTAAAGAAAAGTCTCTTGGAGCCATGGCCGAAACCGAACAGGATGTCGGCCATTTTGAATACATTGTGTCATTTTGGCGAAATTTATGCCATTCCTTCGGCAGTTAATTCAGCCCGAACCGTAACGTGCCCCCAGGTGTGTTATACATCAAAATGTGTGTCTACATCCTGCGACACCACGCATTACTTTTCTCTTTCAAAAGTGTTACCATGGCAACGCTAGACGCCAAAAGGCGCGCCCCCCCTTCATGTGATTGGTCCATATTTGATAGTTCTCCAAAAGTCACCAAATTTTGCATGCAAGCCAGACTTGGCGATACATTTGATATTTCATGGTTTGCATTAATGGGCGTGGCCTAACGGCTCAACAGCGCCCCCTAGAATACTTTTCTCTGCCATAACTTTTGAATGGTTTGACATAGAGAGTTGTGGGTGGTGTCATGGGACTCTGTAATGAGTCCTTAAGCTTCGTTGGCCTTAATTAGCCCCGCCCCTTCTTCTGATTGGTTGTCCCTTTTTTCTGCTATAACTTTTGAATGGTTTGACATAGGAAGTCATGGGTGGTATCATGGGACTCTGTAATGAGTTCTTAAGCTTCGTTGGCCTTAATTAGCCCCGCCCCTTTTCTGATTGGTTGTCCCGATTTTCTGCTATAACTTTGGAATGGTTTGACATAGAGAGTCCTGGGTGGTGTCATAAGATTCTGTATGGAGTCCTTGACCTTCATTGGCCTGAATTAGCCCCGCCCCTTCTTGTCATTGGTTGTCCCTTTTTTCTGCTATAACATTTTAATTGTTTGACATAGGAAGTCGTGGGTGGTGTCATGGGACTCTGTAATGAGTCCTCAAGCTTCGTTGGCCTTAATTAGCCCCGCCCCTTCTTCTGATTGGTTGTCCCTTTTTTCTGCTATAACTTTGGAATGGTTTGACATAGAGAGTCGTGGGTGGTGTCATCAGATTCTTTATGGAGCCCTTGACCTTCATTGGCTTAAATTAGCCCCGCCCCTTCTTCTGATTGGTTGTCCCTTTTTTCTGCTATAACTTTTGAATGGTTTGACATAGGAAGTCGTGGGTGGTGTCATGGGACTCTGTAATGAGTCCTTAAGCTTCGTTGGCCTTAATTAGCCCCGCCCCTTCTTCTGATTGGTTGTCCCGATTTTCTGCTATAACTTTGGAATGGTTTGACATAGAGTGTCGTGGGTGGTGTCATCAGATTCTGTATGGAGTCCTTGACCTTCATTGGCCTGAATTAGCCCCGCCCCTTCTTCTGATTGGTTGTCCCTTTTTTCTGCTATAACTTTTCAATGGTTTGACATAGGAAGTCGTGGGTGGTGTCATTTCTGATAGGCTACTTATGGGGGGCGGTGGACGTGAGTGCGAGGGCCCGTTCATCGCTGCTTGCAGCTTTAATTTATAATATTTTCATAACATGTTTATAACACAAAGGGGGGGGGGGGTCTTTTCAGTTATTTACTAATTTATAATATTTTCATAACATGTTTATAACACAAAGGGGGGGGTCTTTTCAGTTATTTACTAATTTATAACACATTTATTACATGTTTATAACACAAAGGGGGGCGGTCTTTTCAGGGGTTTACTAATTTATAATATTTTCATAACATGTTTATAACACAAAGGGGGGGGGTCTTTTCAGTTATTTACTAATTAGGGCCCGAGCACCTTCAGTGCGAAGGCCCTATTGTATCTGTAGGAATTTTTTTTTTTCTTTTTTCTTTCTTCTGACGAAAGGAGGGCCTTTTTGCCCCCCTAAACGTGCCCAAAAAGTCACCAAATTTTGCATGCAAGTCAGGCCTGGCGAAAAATTTGATATTTCATGGTTTACATTAATGGGCGTGGCAAAATGGCTCAACAGCGCCCCCCGGAAAACTTTGTGCCTCAAGCCCCAAAATACGGTTTGACGTACATGCACGAAAATCGCTACACACCTGTATCATGGGACAACTTAAAGAAAAGTCTCTTGGCGTCATGGCCGAAACCGTACAGGATGTCGACCATTTTGAATTAATTGTGTAATTTTGGCGCAATTTATGCCATTCTTTCGGCAATTAATACGGCCCGAACCGTTACTTTTCTCTTTCAAAAGTGTTACCGTGGCGACGCTAGACGGCAAAAAGCGTGCCCCCCTTCATCTGATTGGTCCATATTTGATAGTTCTCCAAAAGTCATCAAATTTTGCATGCAAGCCAGGCCTGGCAATAAATTTGATATTTCATGTTTTGCATTAATGGGCGTGGTCTAACGGCTCAACAGCGCCCCCTAGAATACTTTTCTCTGCCATAACTTTTGAAAGGTTTGACATAAAGAGTCGTGGGTGGTGTCATGGGACTCGGTATTGAGTCCTTGACCATAATTGGTGAAAATTAGCCCCGCCCCTTCTTCTGATTGGTTGTCCCGATTTTCTGCTATAACTTTTGAATGGTTTGACATAGAGAGTCGTGGGTGGTGTCATCAGATTCTGTATGGAGTCCTTGACCTTCATTGGCCTGAATTAGCCCCGCCTCTTCTTCTGATTGGTTGTCCCTTTTTTCTGCTATATCTTTTGAATGGTTTGACATAGAGAGTCGTGGGTGGTGTCATTTCTGATATGCTTATGGGGGGCGGTGGCCGTGAGTGCGAGGGCCCGTTCATCGCTGCTTGCAGCTTTAATTACAGTTTGCCCTTCGTTATCAGTGTTACCTCATGTGTAGGCTTTTATCCGGGACAGTTTTGTCAATTTTTAGGAGGGGGAATCCCTCCTGAATACCTGAAGCCTTTCCAATGCGTCAGCTCTCCTGGGGAAAACCCTCGCTGGTCGTCCCTCTCCTGACGCGCGCCAGGCATGGAGGTGGTGGAGTGGATCTTCTGGCGGCGGTATAACGGTGACTGGGAGGCCCCTCTCCTTCATATCCTTCGTCGCGTCGCTGATCGTGTTGTAGATTCGGGTGCCGTCTTCATAAAAGACCCGGAGTCTGGCTGGATACGGAGTTTGAAAGCGAATCTTCTTCTCCTTCAGTACACGTTTCACGTCGTTATATTCCTTTCGCTTGTTTAGTATTGCGGCCGGGTAGTCGTGATCGAAAAAGAGTCTCTGGTCATTCAGATGAATCACTTTCATTTCCCAGGCTTTGCGCAGAACTTCTTCCTTCGTTTTGTACCAGAGGAATTTAATCACTATGGATCTGGGTTTGTCGGTGGCTGACGGCTTCGGGCCAAGCGCCCTGTGCGCTCTTTCTATATGCAGCTCCGTGGACCGGGGAATGTTCAATTTTTCTCTGAGGAGTTTTTCCACATAAGTCACCATTGAGCTTCCTTCCTCGCCCTCTGGTATGTTGTAGAGCCTAATATTCTCTCTCCGCGCTCTTCCCTCCTGGTCGACGAGTTTCTCCGCGTGTTGAGCTTGAACTTTCAGCACGTTTCTCAGTGTATAATCCATAGTCAGCAGCCTGCTCTCCGCCTCATCAATGCTGTCCTCCGCCTCGCATATTCTTCGGTTGGTTTTATTAATCTCTTCTTTAATATCTCCCAGCTGCCGGTTGTTTTCCTGTCGGAAGTCTCGAATCTCCTGCAAAATCTTCTCCATGTTCACTTCAGTTTTTTCATTCAACTCCACCTGCTCGTTGTCTTTTCCGTTAGCTTCAGCCTCTGCGCCTCGTGGATCGTTCTTGTTTGAGTCGGTCGCATTTTTTTTATTCTTGCTCTTGTCTCTCGTTTCCATCTTTCCCCGCTATCTAAACCTTTTGTTGCACTTTATATGTTCTTTTCATCTAAAAAGCAGGGTGTTTATAAATTTTGTCGGAGGAGAAGGTGGATTATGCTGCCATCTCAAGAGGGGGTGGAGCCGGAAGCGAAAAGCTGGTTTTCAACCAAGTAAATTATTTTTTAATAAGAAACAATATTTTAGAGAAATTTCAAGTTTGGATACATGTTCCTCCAGAATGCATGAAATTAAGTGTGGGGTCCCCCAAGGGTCAATTTTAGGTCTGCTTCTTTTCAACCTTTACATGCTTCCCTTGGGGGACGTCATCAGGAGACACGGCATCAGCTTCCACAGCTACGCTGATGACACACATCTGTACATCGCCGTGTCTCCTGATGACACAGGGCCACTTGACGCCCTTTTTAACTGTATTTTAGATATTAAGTCATGGATGGCAGATCATTTCCTACAGCTCAACCAGGACTAAACAGAGGTTTTAGTTATTGATCCTGAAGGCCAGAGAGAGAAACTTTTACCAAAACTACAAGATTTTAAACCTTCGCAATGTGTAAAGAACCTGGGTGTTATTTTTGACTCTGAGCTCACTTTTATTCCACACATAAAGAATATTACGAAGATCGGTTTTCACCATCTTAAGAATATAGCCAGAGTCCGCTCGTTTCTCTCTCAGGCCAGCACGGAGGTGCTGATGCATGCTTTTATCTCATGTCGTTTAGATAATTGTAATGCCCTGCTCTCTGGTCTTCCTAAAAAGAGTATTAAGAACCTACAATTACTACAGAATTCGCGTGCTGACGAGGACCAGAGGGCGGGAGCACATTACACCTGTTTTAAAAACGCTTGCATCTTGCAATATGGTCAACAGGTCGGCCATTCTCTCGTCTTCTTGTAGCATTAGCTCCCCCGAGTTTGAATGGCTAGCGCTAGCTGCGTCGTCGTCGACCGGTTCTTCCTCGACTGATGGAGTCTCTTCTGTCGTCTGTGGGGCAGTTTTCCTCTTTTGTTTGGGCATATTATAAACGCCTCTTTATCATTTCTCTAATAAATGTATAAAAAATACTCAATTTCTGGCGTTCTGTATCTAAAAGGTTTTTCAGGATGGGGAGCTCCGCTGCCTTGCTGCTTATCACATGGCTGCTCAACCGGAAGTCCCTTAATCCATTTTTAATGACTTTCATTTTATTTTATGTTATTTATTATTCATCTTAAGTTTTGTATAGATTTCTCTAAACATTTTATACTTTTAGGCATTTTTACTTTCTTTTACTCTTTTAGTTTTTAGCTTGAGTGTTTCCTCAGGGGGGTCGTCCACACTGGGAGGTGTGCCTGCTCTGCCCATGGGGGAGTCGTCATGGGGGTCCCTCACGCCTGGGTTGCTGGGGGTGGGACTCCACCTTCTGTGTGGGGTCTGCCCCGGTCTGTCCGGGTTGGGGGGGTCTCTGTGGCGATGCTCCTTGTGGTCGTGGCCTCTCGGTGTGGACGGCCACCCATAGGTAGTGTTTTCATCACCTGGATCGTTAGTGCTAAGCCATGTCACCAGTCCACTTACTGTGTGTGTGTGTGTGTGTGTGTGTGTGTGTGTGTGTGTGTGTGTGTGTGTGTGTGTGTGTGCACATGTGTATGAGCGTGAGTGAGTGTGTGTATGCGTGGAGGGTGGGGTCGTATATGGGATGTTTTAAATTGTGTTTTCTGATTGTCATTTTATTCTGCATGTAAAGCACCATGTGTTGCAATTATTAAATGTATGATATGGTGCTATATAAATAAATAAAGTTTAAAGTGTGTTCTGCAACAGCTTGTCAGCAACTACTGTAAACCGGAATGTCAATTTTAAAAGGAGGTCAAATTTAACTGTTAATTGATATTAAATGCTTGGAAGTGTTCAAATCCCAGAGATGGGGGAGTTTCATGTCCATTATGTGTGAAGAGTGTGTTTTCTTATGTCCCTCTGTATAGCAACCAAAAATATGGTTTCCAAACTCCTGAGAGTCTGCCCCACATTAATGTGCAGCATCACCATGCTCTTCCTCATCCTTAACATTTTTGCCTTGATTGGAATCACCTTACCCACCTTGCCCCGTGTGAATCTGTATGAATGTTGGTGGTGGTCGGAAAGGCCGTTTGGCGCGATATGGCAGCCACGCTTCGGTCAGTCTGTCAGCTGTGGCTACAAAATGTAGCTTACCACCACCAGTGAGGATGTGTATGAATGAATAATGATCTCTGTAAAAAAGCGCTCTGGGTGCCTTGAAGGGCGCTATATAAAACCAAGTCATTATTAACTTTTCTGGCAGGTGTAGGCTATGCCATTTTTGTATAATTTCTCTTCTGTAATTTTCAAATCAGTGTTTTTAGCTTCTACATTGCACCAGTTAATCACGCAGCTCACCAACTTTGGGGGGACCGCAAAGTTATTTTGAAGATAAGTGCTCATCTAACGAGCCTTGTAGTATAAGATTATTCTACAATTTACTAGAGGTTTTGATTTGTCACTAATTTGAATATACTTAAGCCTAAACAACAGAAAGCACTTCCAGCACACTCTTGTGACTTCATCTGTGAAATTATTTATAGAATTTATTGTGTGTGCTGTCATCTTCGTTTCAAATCCAGAAACTACGACGTGTCTCTGAGCCCAGCCTACTACTCCATTGGACCCAAATACCCATTCATTTGTTCTCCTGACAACCACGGAGGGATGCGCCGCTGCAGTGACGTGCCACCGTACTATGATGATGGCAAAGTCTGTTCTCTCGCTCCTCCCCATCACCTGCAAGTATCACCTGCAGATTGGGCAGGCACTGCAGCAGGTGGAGCCAACGGCAGCGGCTGTTTTAACATCAATGCCTACTACAGCGTGTGTCGCCCCGATGGCCCCAACCCTTTCCTGGGACATGTGAACTTTGACAGCTATCTGCCTGCAATGCTCACCATGTTTCAGGTAGGAAATCTATATGTTTCTCTGTCAGCCGATTGTGTGTAAAGCTAAGTACGCCATCATTGCTTCCAGTACGTTACCTTTATTGCTCGATGCGTTTATTTCCCTCCAGGTTGTCACACAACAAGGGTGGACAGATATAATGTATCTCGTGATGGACGCTCATTCCTGGTGGAATTTGCTGTTATTCATTGCCGTCAATTTCGTAAGTGCTGACTAAAGTCTTGTTGTCCTAATGACTGTTGACCGTGAGAGGTGCAATAAACATACCACCCTTTATGTTCCCCAGCTGGCCAGCATTGTCTTTTTGAAGGTGGTCACGTCCCTCATCGAGGAAGAAACCCCGGTAGAGGAGTTTGCTGTGGAGGAGGATGACATGACAACCAGGAACAGGATACACTGGCGGCAGGGCTTCTGCAACAGGTGGACTGGCTGATTATATAACCTGAAATGTTTAATGTTGTGTGATCAGATTACGAGTTAGTGAATGGAATGGTTGGAAACATATGTGTTGCTTTGGGTAAATTAGACTATTCTTTTATCTAACCCCACAGGGTAACATTGTACATGGACATTGGTAGCAGCCAGCCTGATGTGGGTTCCTTTTTGGAGAGAGTGGTAAGCAAATGGCTTTACATCAGATGATGTTGTACTGAGGTCCCACAACTGACTCATTGGCTTCTTGTTGTGGGTCCAGTATCAATTCAAGGAAAGACTTGACATCATGGTCAAAGGAGAGCTCTTCTCATATGTGGCCACAGGAATTCTTATCGCAGATCTCATCACCATGTCTATGCAGCACCACAACCAGGTAAGATGTTGGTGTGTGTGGAAAAGTTAAATGTTTCTGGCTCACATATCTCCTTTACCACATCTGCTCATGCTCTCTGTATTTTCTTGCTCTGTTTTGAAATACGCAACTTCTCGTCCTGCAGCCTCAGATGATGACGAATGTTCTGTCTATCTGCAAACGCATCTTCACCGCTTTGTTTGCGGTGGAGATCGTTTTAAAGATCATGACTTTGAAATGGGCTTATTTCATCGTCAAAGGCAACCTCTTTGACCTCGTCACCGTCACTGTGAGGTATAATTCAAATCGTTAATACATAATCTCATGGTAATGACTTTTGATTTGCTTATTGATTTCTACCAATACAACCCTACAACCCTTGAAATCTATTGATGATTTTGCTGAGATTCTATATGATTTCTGCAATTCACATCATATTGAAATTTGGTTGTTGTTGTTGTTGGTTTGGCCCTCAGTCTTGTGGAACCTACCTTCATAGTCTTGCGTGTGCTGCGTCTCGGCCGTCTGTTGAACCACTTTCATCACATGAAGAAACAGCTGCTGTGTCTGAAGGAAGCCTTGAAGAACGTCTTTCTCTTTTTGAACGTGTTTTCGACCTTCGTCATTTGCTTCGGGTATGCACACACACACATTAACAAGTACGTTCTTGACATGTTCTTGTTTATCGTGGCATTCAGAGTCCCACAGTGCACAGTATTTGTAAATGTGACTGTCAGTGTGATCTGCTGTCTCTGCAGTATCTTTGGGATGCACCTGTTTGGCTGTAGGCGTGGCCCTGAAGACCAAACCCTGATTGATCCTGATGAATACTTTGACTCACTGCCCAATTCCGTGACAAGTGTCTTCCAGGTAAGTGTTTGACCTTCGATACTATGCAATCATCATTAGATGTTATCATTGCACACATACATCTTTATCTATTGTCGTTTTCCCATCTATCAACCCAGATTGTGACTTTGGATGATTGGAGGACTGTCATGTCGATCACAATGTACTCGACCTCCACCTGGGCGGTTCTTTACTTTGTGGCTGTCATTGTTCTGGGAAAAATCTTTCTCCTCAACATTCTGTTGGCCATTGTGATTCACAGTTTCCGCAGGCAGGTATGGACCAGTCATATGTTTCCTTCATGTTTTAATGAAACCCTGAGTCAACGTGGCTTTTAAATATGGGATTCAGAAGCACCTGCATACACAACTATAAAAACATTCCCTCTAAAAACCACAGTGAGGTCTGCTGAAGACTCCTAAACCCCTCCAAATTCCTTTTGAAACATGTCAGATGGGTCTTGCGCTTCACCTGAGAAAATGTGCTTTGTCATTTCCCAGTTGTCTAGTTATCAACGATTAACTTCAGAGACTCAAAATGCTACTTGATGAAACACTCCTGCTTTTCCACACATATGCCTTTGTTTATGCTTTTTCAGTGTCGGTTACAAATGGCTTTGGAGTCTGTGGAGAGCCAGCCCGAGCCAGGCAGGAATGCAATCGAGGCAAGACGACAAGACGAGGAGAATACCGGGGGTATTCAGGATGATGTAAGTTAAAGTATTGATTTTTCAACATTTACACACCCTTACAAGCTTGAGGTCTTGAATAGTACAAGAAGTAGATGTTCAAATAAACTCCCATAAATATATCTTACCACAACTCACTTGAATTCCAAGATGAGCTTGTGTTTGTGTGGTGTTTTTTTTTTTAATGCATTTATTTATTTATTGGGATGATTTTGATCATGTTTTCCATATGAAACTGATATGTAACAGTTGGACCGGCAGAGCTCTTCAAGCTGGATCCGGAAGGCACAACGGTGGTGCAAGGAGCGTGAAGACTGGTCCCTCTTTGTGTTGCCCCCCCAGAACAGGCAAGTTGATGATGCTAATACAACATGACTGACATACATAAAAGAGACACAAATTTACATGATGCTGAATCAAATTCCTTCAGCCAAGGGGGGTGGTATAAAGACTGTTAGCAGCAGTGAGGGGGTGCAAAACACAAGAACATTTTTAAAAAGAGCAAAAAAAAATGTAGGGGGGGTTCCTCAAGGGTCCATTCTTGGACCGCTTCTATTCAACATCTATATGTTACCCCTAGCTCAGATTATGGAACATCACAACATTTCCTACCATACTTATGCTGATGACACACAGCTCTATATTTCAGTGTCACCACATGACTACAGTCCCTTACTCTCATTGAGTAACTGTATTCGCCAAATCAATGAGTGGATGTGCCAGAATTTCTCCAGCTAAATGCAGAAAAGACAGAGGTGATAATTTTTGGCCCTAAAAATGAAAGGGAAAGATCAGCGCTCAGTTTGGCTCCATGTCATTGACAGCTACAAATCAAGCCAGAAATCTTGGTGTAATTATTGAGGCAGACCTGAACTTCAACAGCCATCTAAAGTTTATCACTAAATCTGCCTATTACCACCTAAAAAACATTGCTAGAATTAAGGGTATTCTGTCTAAACAAGACATGGAAAAACTTATTCATGCATTCATTTTCAGTAGGTTGGATTATTGCAATGGCATCTTTACAGGCCTTAACAAGAAATCAATCAGGCAGCTGCAGCTGATCCAGAACGCTGCCGCCAGAGTCCTTACAAACACCAGGAAACTGGACCACATTACACCGGTCATGAAATCACTACACTGGCTTCCAGTGAGTCACAGGATAGAGTTTAAAATCTTACTGCTGGTCTACAAAGCACTGAATGGTCTTGGACCAAAATACATGGTTGATCTGTTAGTTCCTATGAAGCTCCCAGACCCCTGAGGTTCATCTGGATCTGGTTTGTTGTGTGTCCCAAGAACAAGAACCAAGCAAGGTGAGGCAGTGTTCAGTTATTCTGCTCCTCACCGGTGGAACAAACTTCCTGTAGACCTGAGGTCTGCTCCAACTGTCAGCTCCTTCAAATCAGGCCTTAAAACATTACTGTTTACTGAAGCGTACTCTTAAATTAAATACTTACCTGCTGTACTCTACTGCCCTTATTTTTAACAGCTTGTGCTTTTTATTATTTTACATCTTTTCTTATCATCTTATCCATAATTCTATTCTACACCCCCATGGAGAACTGAGGAAGTCAAAAAATCAAAAAGAAAATGCAGGAGTGCTGCTCTTGTTGGTATCCATATGTTTGGCTCTGTCCATTAGCTGATCTAGCGCATAACTTGTTTGCCCTGCCGACCTTTTTGTAGGACCCTACTGCTTACATGTTCTAGATGTTTCTCTGCTCCTACATACCGGATTCAAATGAACAAATCCCCATTAGATGAACAGTCAAATATCTAAAAATGCAGGGCATTTTACAGCTCTTATTTTAATATGTTAAAGTGTGTTTAAAGCATGTGTTTGTTTTGTGTTCCAGATGGCGTCAGAAATGTAGAACGATCGTTTCCTCTATTGCATTTCAATGCATGATGAAAACGGTACTCGTGGCGAGTTGTGTCACCATGACATTCGAGAGTCCTTATACAGAGCCAACGGTGAGACCAATGTACCTTTACACACACACACACACACACACACACACACACACACACACACACACACACACACACACACACACACACACACACAAAAAGGGGCAAAAAAGTATTTAGTCAGACACCAGTTGTGCAAGTTCTCCCACTTAAAAAGATAAGAGGCCTGTCATTTTCATTGCTGGTATATCTCAACTATGAGAGACAAAATGAAAAAAAAAAGTAATTTTGTCTGATTTAAAAAAAAAATGTATTTGCAAATTATAGTGGAAAATAAGTATTTGGTCAATAACAAAAGTTCATCTCAATACTTTTGTTATATTGTATACCCTTTGTTAGGAATGACAGAGATCAGACGTTTTCTGTTAGTGTAACACTGTTGCTGGTATTTTGGTCCGTTCCTCCATGCAGATCTCCTCTAGAGCAGTGATGTTTTAGGGCTCTCACTGGGCAATACGGACTTTCAACTCCGTCCAAAGATTTTCTATGGGGTTGGAGACTGGCTAGGTCACTCCAGGACCTTGAAATGTTTCTTAAAAAGCCACTCCTTCGTTGCCTGGGCGGTGTGTTTGGATCATTGTCCTGCTGAAAGACCCAGCCACGTTTCATCTTCAATGCCCTTGCTGATGGAAAGAGGTTTTCACTCAAAATCTCACGATACATGGCCCCATTCATTCTTTCCCTACACGGATCAGTCGTCCTGGTTCCTTTGCAGAAAAACATCCCCAAAGCATGATGTTTCCACCCCCATGCTTTACAGTAGGTACGGTGTTGTTTGGATGCAACTCAGCTTTCTTTCTCCTCCAAACACGACAAGTTGTGTTTCTACCAAAAAGTTCTATTTTGGTTTCATCTGACCATATAACATTCTCCCAATCCTCTTCTGCATCATCCAAATGCTCTCTAGCAAACTTCAGACGGGCCTGGACATGTACTGGCTTGAGCAGGGTGAAACGTCTGGCCCTGCAGGATCTGAGTCCCTGGTGGCGTAGTGTGTTACTGATGGTACCTTTATTACTTTGGTCCCAGCTCTCTGCAGGTCATTCACTAGGTCCCCCCGTGTGGTTCTGGGATTTTCACTCACAGTTCTTGTGATCATTTTTACCCCACGGGTGAGATCTTGGTGGAGCCCCAGATGGAGGGAGATTATCAGTGGTCTTGTATGTCTTACATTTTCTAATAATTGCCCACAGTTGATTTCTTCCAAGCTGCTTACCTATTGCAGATTCAGTCTTCCCAGCCTGGTGCAGATCTACAATTTAGTTTCTCACGTCCTTTGACAGCTCTTTGGTCTTGGCCATAGTGGAGTTTGGAGTGTGACAGTTTGAGGTTGTGGACAGGTGTCTTTTATACTGATAACCAGTTAAAACAGGTGCCATTAATACAGGTAACGAAAAAATAAGTTACAGATCTGTGAAAGCCAGAAATCTTTCTTGTTTGTACGTGACCAAATACTTATTTTATCGAGGAATTTACCAATTAATTCAGTCAAAATCCTACAATGTGATTTCCTGGATTCTTTCCCCCCATTCTGTCTCATATTTGAAGTGAACCAATGATGAAAATTACAGGCCTCTCTCATCTTTTTAAGTGGGAGAACTTGTACAATTGGTGGCTGACTAAATACTTTTTTGCCCCACTGTAAGTGTGATGTGCGGACAACCTCCAGAATGGACTCCACACAGCACCAGTATGCTACACGTGATGCCACAGTGCATTGCAAAAAACTAAAAGAATGAATCATTTTCCACTTTAGGTTCGAAGGGATCTTCTTTTCGCCCACACTGTGTTCAACATCTTCTTTCTTCTGGAAATGCTCTTGAAGGTAACGTTTTTTTTCTGTCATCTGTGTTTTACTTTAAAATCTGAATCCAGCTGAATTCATGAACTGTGGAAGAATCTGCTGTATGTTAAATATGTGCTATTCCTGAAACACCAGATCACCGATGCTGGTTTGATGTTTGGTAAGAACAGCTACTTACGTTCTTACTGGAACGTCATTGATGGAATGGCGTTGATCGTGTTTGGTGTGAGAATCTTCATCTTGTCCACTGATGTGACGATCTTGGGCATCTTCAAAGTTCTGCGGCTCCTGAGGGTTTTCTGTGCATTCAGGTGCATCATCTGTTTCTGTACATAGATGTTCGTTTTCTATTTGCGTGGCATCCAACCACAATTCAGCCTCCATATGCATCTTTGTGTTTTGTGTGTTGATACACACACTGACCCTATAAATCACCTGTATGCTTGTTTGTGTTCCAGGATAGTAAACAGGTCCTCAAAGATGAAAGTGGCTATGGACGCTCTGATCGCTTCAATCAAACCCGCCAGCAGCATGTTCCTCATGAACTGTATCTGCTTCTACCTCTATGCCTTGTTCGGAATGCAGGTAAGTTTCACGAATTGTCTTTTACCTTCATTGACCCGCAGTCAATAAGGCAGTAATCCTCAGCAGTGTACCTTTTTGGGGCTTTCATTAAAACAGTAGACATGCTAGTTTTAATGCAGTAGAGAAAAAATAAGGACTGTGGTAAAATAAAGCCACTAATACTCTGTTTTTCTTTAACATTAGTTGTTCAAAGGGACGTTCTATCATTGTGTTGGGAAGGACTTGACAAACATTGTCAACAAGTCAGACTGCCTATCAGCAAACTGTCGCTGGGAGAATAAGGTGCTCAACTTTGACAACATCCTACAGGTAGAAACCGAAACACTCAAACTACATTACTACACTACTCAAGATGTGTGAGGAGGAGAAAGAAAAAAACTAAGTCGGATCCATATCTTTGCTAGACATGGTCATATTAGTACGGAGGCGTATTACATTCACTAGGAAAAAATAAAAAAGCTCTGTTTTTCGCTTTAATTTAGATTTCTATTTTTTGTGGTCATTTTTTCCATCCTGTTTTTGGTGTAACCCCGCCCCAGTTTTGAGTTTATTGAGAGCTTGATTTAATGGAAGCAAACATGTACCACTTGTTTAGTTTAATAAAGTTTTACTTTTATCTGGGTTTAAGACACTGGGAGATAGTCCTGTCTTTAAGCCATATAGAGGGTATTACCATTAGTTTGGCGACTTTATGCAGACACCTGAGGAGTATGTAAAGCCCATTCAGATCTCCTCTACATAGCAATGTTTCTCCAGGAGCAGTTGAACAGATATGGCATCTCCATGGATTCAAGCTGATGCATATGAAATGCATTCAGGCTGGCTTTGTGGTGGCCAAGAGATGATCAGGAGACTGCTGAAAATATTGGATCTGCACCGTGTGCAGCTGAGGAGACAGAATCGCCTTTGGCGTGTATGGGCAAAAAAATGACCTTGAAAAAAAGAAAAATTATTCCTAAAAGCAGGGCAGAAAAAATTATCCCGAAAAACAGGGCAAAAAAATATTAAATAACCACAAAAAAACAGAAAAAATTAGAGCGAAGTGAGTGCAATACGCTTCCTTATATTGGGACCTCATCTTTGAAATCAGAACACAGAATAATTCCAGAAGGAAAAGTTTAAGAAAAATGATGTTGACTCAACAGTTATATTTTTCTGTTTCATTCAGGCAATGCTAACCTTGTTTGTGATGTACAGCGGGGATGGCTGGACCAGAATTATGCATGATGGCATGAATTCTGTTGGGGTGGACCAGCAGGTATATTTACATGAAATAAGCCTGATTTATAATTACATCACTGCTCAAGAACCCTGAACAAGCTGAATCACAAACTGACATAATGGGCATTGCAGAAATTAAGTCGTTTTCTTGAGGTTTGCTCATTTTAAGCAGAATTTTGTGATCTGTAGAAGCAAGTGGAATATAAAATGTAATAGTGTACATATTTCAGGTTGTAGACTCCCCTCTTTCACGTGCTTTAGCTCAAAAGTGACCCCCTCTCTCAATTTCCTGTTATTGCTGAAGGAAAATAAAAAGATTTACTTAAACCAGTGCTAAGGTTGAAATTGCTTGCTGAGATGCAATGAGTGCATAAAATGTATTCATCCGCGTGCTCTCTTTTCAGCCCAGGAAAGACAACAGACCATGGACGTGCGGGTATTTCATCACCTTCATAATGATGAGCATCTTACTCTTCGATATGTTTATTGCCACGGTACTACAAGCTTTCCAAGAAAGTCGGCAAAACACGATCCAAGAGGCTGAAATGCCAACAGAAGATTCTGGAGACGAGTCAGTCACCAGTCAGGATGGTAAGTACCCTGGAGCAGTGGATCTCAACATTTTTGGGGTCCTGGACCCCCTGAAGAGTCTGTTATGTTTTTCTTTTCCGATGGCTTACCATGTCATATATTTGTTAATATATCATATATATTTATTTTATTATTATAATATATATATATATATATATATATATATATATATATATATACATTTTTTTGTAATTACATTTTTTTTATTTATTTTTTTATGTGAAGGGGTGGTGGGGGGGGTTGGTGGGGGGTTGAGGGTTGACATCCGCTGCAAAAATGTGTGTATCTCTACGCCAACCCTGACCCTCGCGCACAAACATTTTGAAGATATGGGGAACTGACGACAAAGGCGGTGAGGTGGTGAGATTCATGTTATACTTTTAATGTCATCACATATCAGACTTATAGATCCATGTACACCCAAGCAGGTGTTCTGCAGAGGTGTCCTACCTTGGCAGAAAATACTACTGTACGATCCCCGTTTCTTTTATCTCAGTTTCTTTTTTTCCAAAGGCTTTTTCATGCAAATAGACAATTTAACAGCAGGAAGTCAGAATGTGCTTCCACATAGATCTATGTGTACGACGCTTCGGCGGAAGAAAAAAACCCGTCAGATCACGCTTCCACATAGATATTGGCAGGTAGGATGATTTGACAGATGAAAATACCCTGTCAGATCACGCTTCCACATAGATAAATGTTGATGTCTATGTGGAAGCGTGATCTGACGGGGTATTTTCATCTGTCAAATCATCCTACCTGCACAGCGTGTCCGCGGTACAGGACACAACGTGCCGGTGTCGTGCCAAAATTGCCTGCCAGAATCTGATTTCTCCCCTGAAAATGGGTCTTTTCACCTGCCAAAAATTGATTGAAGGCCAAATACAGTTAATGAAAGGTTGTTTCTCCCTAAATATGATTTGATCTCATTCTTGAGCTTCATAATCTGAAAATCTGACATTTCAGCGCTATCGCTCAACGGGCTGCTGTGCGCGCTCCCGCGGCCAGAAATCAGATTCTGGCAGGCAACTCACTCGCTTTATTTTTGTTAGTGATGCCATTACTGTGACCACCAAATAATGTTGTTTTCCTGGCCTCCACCTCATCCACAACATCTCGATCTGCTGTACACAATATCAATCCATTCATCGACACTAGGTGTCTCCCTCTTCAGCCATTTCTTTGTTATTGATTTCTTACAAGCCACCAGTAATATTCTCAATAAATATTTATCTTTATTCCTCCATTCCAGTTCCTCTATATCCATCAAGTAAAACAAACTAAAGCCGAAAATTATTTCTGTTGAAAACACAGTCTCAAGAATTTGATGTACTTGCAACCAAAATGGGGTTACAACAGGGCAACACCAGAATATGTGGTAGTGATTCGCCTCTTTGCTTCCACAACATCTCCAACAATCTGTCTGAGTAGAATATGATTTCTTCTGATATGGAGTGCAAAAGTAGCGGATCACATTTTTCCATGCATATTCTCTCCATAGTGGAGAATTTGTTGTTTTCCATTGTTGTTTAAAAATTTCCTTCCATTTCTCCTGAGAAATTGTGATATTGCTTTCAGATTCCCATCTTGATTTAACCTTAGCTGTATTTTCTTTGTTAGATGATTGGAGACTTCTTATAAGGTTCATCTTTATAAGCATTAATAAACACCTGTAGAATATCATTTCTAGGTTCATAATTTTTTATAATTTTTTTCTCAACATAATCTCTTATTTGCAAGTACCTGAAGAGGTCCTGGTTCTGCAGGCCAAATTTATGCTTTAGATCTTGGAAACTTCTAACCGTACCTTTACTTATTAAAGAATAGTACGTTGTAAGTCCTAAGGAGGTCCAATCCTTGAATCTATGGTCGTGTTGACTAGGTGTAAATTGTGGGTCATAAGCAAACCATTTCAAGATTTCAAATGACTTTTTTAAGTCGGGCTGTTTTAATACATCACTCAAAAGCTTTAGTGAATTAGTGATCCAAGGATTATCTTGGTCAGTAAGGTGTTTGTGTAATGACGGATCCCCAATCAGAGTAGTGACTGGAAATCCTTTCCCCATTGTTTGTTCAATATTTTTCCATCCAGCCTTGTAACTAGGAGTACACCAAGCGATCAAAGGTCTAAGTTGAGCTGCCTTGTAGTAGTCTTTTAGAATAGGAAGAGCAAGTCCTCCTTTTTCTTTTGAAAGCTGGAGTATCTTATATCGTATCCTGGGTTTTTTCCCAGCCCATATGTACCTAGAGATTAATCTGTCCCATTCTTGAAATTGTTTTTCTGGTGCTTCTAAGGGTAATGACTGAAAAAGGTATAAAACCCTCGGCAGGATGTTCATCTTGATGGATTCAATACGTGAGCTGAGGCTTAGGTATGGTACCAGACTCCATCTATGAATATCTTCCTTGATTTCCTTAATAAGAGGTTTATAATTGATTTCTGCTATTTTTGACAAGTCCTTAGGGATATGAATTCCTAGATATTTTATAGATTTTTCATCCCAGTTTAACTGAAATTTCTGACGGAGATCAGGAGGAGGATTGTAATCAAAACTAAGGATCTGTGTTTTTTGAACATTTAACTTATAACCTGAGAAAGAGCCATATTCATTTAAGCATGTCATTAATGCTGGCAAGGATCTTGTTGGATTACTTAGATATATTAATACATCGTCAGCAAATAACGCCAGTTTCTGGTCATCTACTATTTTTATCCCCTCGACTGCTTTATTTTGTCTTATTCCTTGAGCTAAAGGCTCGATAAAAATAGCAAAAAGAAGAGGGCTCAATGGGCATCCTTGTCTCGTTGATCGTTCAAGTATAAAAGATTTTGAGAGTTCTCCATTAATCTTCAGCCGAGCTGATGGGTTTTTGTATAACGTTTCTATTGTTTGTATTATTGTCTCATTAAAGCCAAATTTTTCCATTACTTTAAATAAGAAGCTCCATCTTACACAATCAAAAGCTTTCTGAGCGTCCAGGCTAACGATCATTGCCTGAAGATTGTTTTTGGTAGTATGTCTAATAATTTGTAGTGTACGTCTTATATTATCTTGGGTTTGTCGACTTTGAATAAACCCTGTTTGATCCAAATGTATAATCTGTGGCAGAATCTTGTCAAATCTTTTAGCAAGGATAGAAGTGAATAATTTATAGTCTAAGTTTAGTACACTAATTGGCCTGTAGTTGGTGCATTCTGATTTATCCTTTCCTGGTTTTGGAATAACTGATATTGTTGCTTACTTCCAGGAAATTGGAGTCTCTTTCGTCTGCAAAACCCAATTAAATGTTTTCACTAAAATAGGTGTCAATACATCTCTTAGAGTTTTGTACCATTGTGCTGTATATCCATCAGGACCTGGGGATTTATTTGTTTTCAATCTTGTTATGGCATTTTTGACTTCTTCCGTTGTTATCGCTGACTTTAATGTATTTTTTTGAGTTTCAGAAAGGACTGGCAAATTCACAGACTTCAAAAAATCCTCCATTTTGCTGTCGTTATCTACTTGTGGTTGGGCGTATAATTTTTCATAAAAATTTTTAAAACAACTTTTAATATTATCGATGTCATTATATGCTTGTTTAGTCACCGGGTCCTTTATGGAATATACTGTATTGTCTGCTTGTTGTTTTCGCAGTTTAAAGGCAAGGAGTCGAGCATGCTTACTGCCTCCTTCATAGTATTTTTGTTTGGTGTACATTAATCTTTTTTGAATTTCCTGTGCATATATTTCGTCAATTTCATTTTTCTTCATTTTCATCTCTAATTTTAGATTTGAATTTAAAGTTTTTTTATGCCGTTGTTCTAGTATTTCTAGTTCGTTATAGAGTTTATTCAGTTTTTCCTTCCTACGTTTCTTAAGCAAGGATGTCATAGCAATTAATTTGCCTCTCATTACTACCTTGCATGCGTCCCAAAGCACAGTCGGTGACACCTCTCCATTATCGTTAAATTTTAAATATTCCTCTATGTCGTTTGTTAAATGTTCTGCCGTGTCTTTATTTAAGATACTGGAGTTCAGTTTCCAGAGTGTTTCTTTACATCTAGTTCCTATGTTCACTGACATATAAACGGGGCAGTGGTCAGATATATCTATGCATCCTATGTGACATTCTTCAACCCACTGCTTGTCCTTCTTAAACATGAAGAAATAGTCTATTCTTGAATATACCGAATGTGGGGAAGAGAAATAAGTATAATCCTTAGTTGTCAAGTTACTTTCTCGCCATACATCAACTATATCTAATTCTGCCATTAAAGTGCGTGTTTTTTTAGCAGTGTTATTGGGTTTGCGCATTCTCGTACCAGAGGAGTCCATGTTTGGGTTTAAAGTCAGATTGAAGTCACCTCCACAAATTGTTATTCCCTCTGATTCCATTATTATTTTGTCAAAGATTTGTTGATAGAATTCCCACCCTGATCCCGGTGGTACATATACATTATACAGAGTCATTAAAACACCATCAATCTTGCCCTTAATCAGAATAAATGTACCCTCCTTGTTAGTTATTTGTGTTAGATGTTCATAAACAATATTTCCTGAAATCAAAATGGCCACACCCCTATTGTGTTTTGATCTATTCGAGGATGAGAACACATGCTTAAAACCTTTCCTTTTAAGTTCCTTGTGTTCTATTTCTGTGAGATGCGTCTCTTGCAGGAAAGCTATATCTATTTTTTCTCTCTGTAATTTAGTTAAAATTTTGGTCCTCTTAGCCGGTTTTAAAATCCCGTTAACATTCAGAGTAATTATTTTCACCATTTATCCGATGGAGTGGAGTAACTTAAAACCTCCCCTTGTATTGCACTTCCTTCAATCGTCATTACAGATGAATGTAGGTCTTCAGAACTGAAACAAAAGGGACAGAACAATGTCCCAACAAAAATACGAACAAGAACAGTCCCTTCCGTGAGTAGGGAAAACTTTATTCCCTTTGCGTCCCTGTTGGTGGGTAGGGGGATATTCCTTCCCCAACGGTCGGGGCCCCCCCCAGGGGTGGAGTGATTTCTTCCATTCCTCCTAGACATGTCCAACAATAGTAATCCAGCCAGTCGGATGCTTTTTCCCGTGCATGTAGTAGTGACCAAGCAGTTTTTTTAAGGTTAGAGGAAGCTATATTTCAGGGGTGTTTGTATGAAGAAGGCAGAAGATAAATAAGGAATAACTGCAAACCTTGCATCTTAAAACTATGCAATATGGTTTTTAAAAATAAATAATAAATACAATAAAATTAAATTAAATATTATTTCGCCCATATGTAAATCAAAACTGAGAATGTCTCTTTCCTGAGTGATGTCCTTGTGTGTCTTTCACCCCCAAAGCTTCCTCCACCTCAACCCATAGCTCTTTTAGATTCAGTGCTGCATGGTCACTTATCTGTCTCGTCAGCGCTGTGTTTCTCTCCTGAACTCCTGCAGCCTCTCCCTCGTGCGTGTTGTCATCTGGTCCCCGTCACCTCTGGAAGCTACGCGTTGCCATGGAAACGCTTTCCGGATACATTCCTCCATGTTCATGTCCGATGTGACTTTCGGAGTCTCCACGTCTATTCCTTGCGCCCTCAGGGCGAGAGCCGCCTCCCGGGCACTCTCGTAGGTCCGGGTCCCGCTGCTCCAGTGGATTCGGATTCTTGAGAGAGGAGTCTGGAAACGTATTCCTTTTTCCTTTAAAGCCTTCTTAATTTCTTTATAGGCTCGTCGCTTAATCATTACGTCGTTTGAGTAGTCGTGGTCAAAAAAAATCTGTTTTTCACCCACGCAGACTTTTTTTTCCCCATGCTGATTTTAGCACCATCTCTTTGATGTCGAAACGTAGAAAGTTCACAATAACAGACCTGGGTGGTGAGTTTGAGTCGGGTTTAGCGACCAGTGCTCTGTGCGCTCTCTGGATCTCTAATTTAACTCCATCAGGCAGGGCGAGTTCGGTAGAGAGCAGGTTGTTGACAAAATCCACCATTGAAGTGCCTTCTGTATTTTCTGGTAACCCGTAGAGCCGTATGTTGTTTCTTCTGGATCTATTCTCTAAGTCAGTCAGTTTTTCTTGCATCTTACTGTGCTGTTTAAGAAGCAACAGGAGCGCGTCTTTAACCACCGGGCCGCTTGCTTCCAGGTCTGATATGCGTGTCTCAGCCGCGCTGATAGCCTCGCCTTGTGCTTGTAGAGTAGTGGCAGTTTCGGTTAGCTTCTGGCTAATATCCTGTTTGAATGTAGTTAGCTCTTCTCTTACGTCCCGTCTGAGGTCGGCCTGGAAATCTTTAAGAGTATTTTGCATCTCGCGCTTGAATTCCTGCAGGTTTCGAGTAACAGAAGTTAATTCTTGCAGTATGTCGCCAGCTTGAGTTTTCTCAGTTTGCTTCATCCTGTCGCCATTTTCTTCCTCCTCGGAATCCTCGGAGTCAGGCAAGGGTTGTAACGCCGTTTGCGTTATATTCCGTGTTTTCTGCGCACTTTTTTGTCCTCTGCTTGTCTTCGCTCCTTTCATGGTGACGAAACACAGCCTCTGAAGTGTTAATATCTCGAGTATTATTTAGTTTTGCAACCGACTGGCGTGGAGCTCCTGTCTACTGCTGCATTCCACTATGCCGCCATAACCGGAAGTCTACATGCACTTTTAGTATGAATCCTACACACTCTTTTATAAATGAGGCCCCGGATGTGTATGTCTGTGTAGCTGGATCCAGGATGGATGCTTGAGCGCTCTGGTTTTCTTCATTTGCATATTTTGTTGTGCAGTGGTGTTTGTGCATGTTTTCAAATGGAAATTATACGTCTAAAGGGCCTGTATTGTATTGTACATTCACACTCCTGTGTTTCTTTTCAGTTCAGCACAAGATAAACATTCGTGTTGTGCTGGGGACACTCAGAAGGGCACTTCAACAGGTAACCACACCCACACCTGCAACGAGGAAGGTGCTTTAAAAGGTTCTGTTTTTCCCAGGAATCTGAGAGTATTTTGGGATGTTAGCTCTGCACAAAATCAATCCACTGAATGTGAACAGGTTGATCCCCTGGTTTCTCCACTTCAGAACATTGAGGGTAATCTGGGCTCAGTATTTCGTCCAAGGTTATTGTCAATGACTAAATGCATAAAAGAGAACTCAACTGAACTGAAGAGTTTAAAAAAGAGTCAATTTAAATGCCTGAGTAAATGTCACTAACTTGGTGTTCATGATGTTGCTAACACTTAGGATGAATGGCATCTTAGAAATGTTTCTGGTTGCAGGAGAACTGTGAAGTAGTTTCCCAAAGAGAAAAGATGCCGTTGCAGTAAACACACATGAGTAAAAGAAGTAAAAACACATATTAATTGAACTGTAGCAGTAAAAAGTCATATTTGAAATCTCCAGAAATGACTATGAATGTTTTTTGCGGCGCAGCAACTGAGCTGATGTGACCTGCAGCATCGGCAGGAAACAC
The DNA here is from genome assembly GCF_033807715.1 of Cololabis saira. Taxonomy (NCBI): domain Eukaryota; kingdom Metazoa; phylum Chordata; class Actinopteri; order Beloniformes; family Belonidae; genus Cololabis; species Cololabis saira. Next base: position 28,975,529 of record NC_084604.1, on the reverse strand, counting down.
CAGTGAACTCTGTTCGGCATGGACAGAAATATAGGCATTTAACCTGTGCTTTTGCTTCCAGATTGCAAACATGGCCCCGCTCTTTCTGCTCTTGTTTTTCGTCTATGGTGTGGTGGGGGTGGAGCTCTTTGGAAAGCTGGGTGAGTCGCACCGCTAACATCACAAACTCATGGACTTAGAGATTTCTGTAAACAATTTCATTGTATCAAAATAGTTTCATAGTTACCGGAATATATCATGCAGTGTAGTTGAATCTAGTTCGTACTTTTTGCTGATTTATTTTGGCATGTCAACAGCAAAAAAAAAGGTTAACTCACCATCTACATTACCTCTGTGTTGATCAGATTGCCCTTTGGATAACTCGTGCCTGGGGCTCCACCGTCATGGCAACTTTAAGAACTTTGGCCTGGCGATGGTCACCCTCTACAAAGTCTTTACTGGAGATAATTGGAGTGGGATCTTAAAGGTGGGAGAGCACTTGCTTTTTACACATGCATCTGATGACCAAACAGCTGGATTGTGCCTGTTGTTCTAAGTAACGTCACACCTGCCAGCTACCGAATGCACAACATCTCTCTGTGGCTTACAGGACACCATGACGGGCTGTCCACCTGGTGCAGTCAACTGCTCTCGTCACCTCGTCTGGCTGGGACCTATTTATCTCTGCTCGTTCGTTTTCTTTGCAACGTTCTTGCTGGGAAACCTCGTCCAGGCATTCATCGGTCAGGCACTGCAGGACAGTATTCAGGTAAAGCTGTAACTAATGTGAGAACATGTTACACCTTGTGTTTGTCTTTGAAAATCATTATCTTCTTATGAATACAAGTAAATTCAGATGTTTTTTATAATTAGTGCTGAATTTAACAAATCAAAGCATTCTTACTTCGAGATTCTTCTTTTGGACAGTTTCAGAGCAAAAATTAAATGATGTCTCATCAAGAACATAGTATAATCCTTTAAATTATTCACTTCAGAAGAAAGGTGTTCATAGATGAATGATAGGGATGCTACCAGTAAGAGGTTTTGTTTCAACTTTTTGACGTAAATACTGATATTTATAGAACAACCTCTAATTTCTCTCTCACAGGCGCACACACACACGCCATCTCCTTCTGAGGAGGGAACTGAAGCAGCACCTCCAACCACGGCCACTGACTAAAGATGTCATGGTTGCTCCTCCAGCCTTCAGTACTTTTCCACTCACCTCTCCTGCTCACCTCATCTGCAGCCACACCCACCTCGTCAGTCACTGCCTTCACCTGCTCTCCCAGCTGCAGCTCCTCAGCAATCAAGACAGTATAGAAGCTCCACTCTCCAGCAAACTCACTGCCAGATCGTCTCATGGCCGTCCCCATGCAAGACCTTCCAGCGGCCTCTGTCTTGACTTCCGGTTGCCGACCCTGCCTGTTAACGGACTCTGCCATGTCTTGTTACAAAAGATCTTGTGTTTATAATGTACATAGTTTGTTGTTTCAGTATTATAATGTACATAGTTTGCTGTTTCAGTATTCAGTGTTGTTTTTCTTTTTTAAAGGGGAGGCATTTTCGTAAGCCTTTTTGGCTTCTACCTCTCCAGCACAATGCTTAATTTGACCATTGTTTTTACTGTTTATACAGGTTCTGTTTTATGTGCAAATAAGCTAAACTAAACTGTTATGCCGATGTCTGTATCAATTTGAAAATGTTATGGTTGGTTGGTTATTGGTTCTTCCATCTCCCTATAACACGTTCGCCATGTATCCTGACACGTGACAGTTGTCTTGATGTGTCGACCTCCTGTGCAGAAAGTTGACGTTTGCCTTTGGTGAAAGCTGGAATGCGAAGGGTGGCATCATGAGCTGCAAGTTCTTCGGCTATAAGAAATCCCCTCTCTGCCAAAATCTCATCATTAAATTCCAAAAGATCATAAAACCCTCATTCTTTTGTTATCCTCTTGTCAGAAACCCGCCCACCCCAACCCTTTGCGAGAAATGAAATAGCCCCAGCTGGAGTGATGCCAATCAAATATTTCAAGGTGTTATTGTGTTTATAGTTTGACCACGACTGGGACCTGGAGGTCATATGACTGGGTCTATTAATGAAAATCTCGGTGCAATCTATTATACAGTGGCATCTCTTAAATTTTCGCTTGAACATTTTAGGCATATTTCTTAGTGTAGCTTCCTTGCTTGGCCATTTAATAAATGGCTTGAGTATTATGGCCAGAGCTGGTATCCAGCTCCGACAAATTTTAGACAAGGTAGCTGTCGAGATCTTAAACCTATAGGCTAAATCAGTGTTAGTTAGGCCCAACCTTAATTTCATTAACACTATCAAAAGATGATCCTGTAGAGAGAGCTTCTTGCTGAATATTTTTACACTTCCTGCAATTTTGGTGTACAACCAGTCAACGAGCACAGATGTTATTCCAGTGATAAACAGTTGTACCATGTTGCACTTAATATTTGAGTATGAAAATGTAGACTTCTTCAGCTCCTCTTTAAGTCTCTCATTTTCATCCTGCAGCTGTTGATACTTTCCTGCAGAGATTTTATTTGTCACATACATAGACCTAAGATTAATTGCAACTGTGTTAGTCTACACTGTGCATAAATATGGGTTGTAAAGAAAAGAATGGATGTGGAGATCAGCATAGGGGGAGAATACTCAGCATGGTTGAACCATTATACAATGCAATGAGACATGAAATGACAACAGTGGCTACACTTACTAGGACTGTGATCCATGCTGGTGACTTCCTCTGGAGTTCCAGGAGCAGGAGCAGGTTGATTTGGTGGAGCAACCAGAAGTCTTTCACTCCATTTCTTTTTTCTTTGGTACCTTCACATAAAAAAACTCAAATGAACAAAAATACTGATCTCAAGCTGTAATACAATACATCCCCATCTTAATTATCAGTTATGGTTTGCTTAATACCAAAATAAGTAAACCCTTAATATTCATGAGTTAATCATTTCATTAGGTTAAGCTAAAAACACAAACAGCTAGGTCTTATTTATTGTATTTTACCTTTTGATCTTTGCATCGGGGTTTTGGTTTTGTTTAGTGTATGAAAAAATAGAGGGCACAAAATCAGGACTCTCGTGGTCCAGTGACATCTCACCTGTAAAAAGAAAGATACACATTAGCCAAATAACACCAGATAACCACTTTTCAAGTTTCTTAAGTGTTCTGAGATGCTCAAATCAGAGAAAAGACAACCAGGGCACACATCCTAAACAACAATAATGCTAGAGCGTTAAAGCTGTTAAGTTAGTGGAGCTGCTGTACACTAGAGTACTATAGAGTATATACTACTCTCTAGTACTCTGCTGTACACCACACTGAAGCTCTCAGCTGTATGAGTTAGTACCAGCACCAGTAGTAAACTTACAGTCTATGGTAGCAAACACTTACAATACACTTACTCTACACTTACAGTTACTCAATTAAAGGCATTCAAGGAAAGCTAAACCGGATAGCCACGATAACTCACCAGATATTAAATGAGCCCTGCAAACGCGGGCATCCTTGATGAAGTCCTCGGTCCAGTCGGTTCTTTTGGCTTGCAGCCACAGGCTCCTACCGTGCTTTTGAAATGGCCTGTTTCCTCTGGGAATTGCAAAAAATGTATGTTCCTCAGGATTTCGATTTGTACACCCGTACACACAACAGCTGGTGGGCATGTGGTTCTTCTATAACGTTACTGCAACTCCAAAAACGCAATTTAAGAAACAAATCTTCCCCCGCTCTAGTCAAACTCATACAACTTCTTCCGCTCTTCCGCCGCAACAATGCGCGCGCATCCTGTGATGACGTAGGCTGGAAAGGGGTCTATATCAGCTGAAATAGCCTAGAGACCCCGTGACTCTATGGAGGATTTTTTGTGCCAAAATTAAATAAATAAATACATCATTAATTAATTAAAATGGGAATGAAATATATAATTAATTAAATGTGTCATTAATTAAAATTAGAATGAAATATGTCATTAAATATTTAAAATACAATTCATTTTAAGTAAAAATATATATTTATTATTTCAGCATTTAATTAATTAATGACACATTTAATTAATGATTTCGTGTTGCGTGTGAATCATGAAATGTAAAACTGCATTTAATTAATTAATGACACGTTCATTCATGAAATGTAAATGTAAAACTGTCAGTTTCACTCGTCAAACTCAGTGGGCGGAGCTAATGCAAATCTAGTGGAATCCACTGCTTTGGTCTGAAACTGGAGGTAGAAGCAGTGGCGAAACTACCATATATGCAGACAATGCAACTGCATAGGGGCCTGCACGTGTTCAGGGCCCGCACGCGCAGGACCTGGGGACGTGCGGGCCCTGGACTTTTTTTTTTTTTTTTGAGGTGTGTGTGTTTACATCAATGTTATGGGCTGGTTATAAAGATATATCTAGTTTAAATAAAAATTTAAATTTATAGATGATCTCGGATGATGCCGGTGTAGTGCGCATGTGTAACCCATATTTGCGTAGAGGAAGAGTTGGCGAGAGTTGCTTGCTTAGAGGACAGGATCTCACAGATTTAAAACATCAAAGAGCTCACCAACTTGTTGGTAGTTGAGAACAACTGCATTGCTGCAAGCTTTGGGGAAGTCTGCACCGCTTTACTTCTGTTTTTAACTATACCAGTGACTGTGGCAACTGCCGAGCGGTCCTTCTCCACAGAGGCGATTCTAGGGTCTGTTGGGGCCCTAGGCAAAAACTTCTAGAGGGCCCCCCAAACAGCGTTCATCGCCGTTATGTTATAATAAACTGACACCAACGAAAACTTTATGAAATTTTGACCAGGATTCCTTGCGAACAGACCATGCGCAGAAAACAAAGTCTTCTTCTTTGCGTTTTTTGGCAGATTGCATACCGCCACCTACTGAACCGGAGTATGTAGGACAGGATCTAGTTGTCTATAGCTTTACATTAAATCATCTAATATAATAATACTAATGAAAAGAGAAAAACTCGAAAACAAACAAATAAAACAAATAAACCAAACAAGACCGCTATATACTCACTATATCCTGTAAAATAGAAAACAATTGAATGTTCCGTTTGATGGGGATATTCCGTTTGGCGTTTACATGACCGAATATTCGGGTTTTAAAAGAGTTATTGACTGCATGTAAACGCTGTCGTCATAGCTTTCATAGCTTAACATTAAAGGCACGTTTCCACTACAGAACAGCTCTACTCTACTCTGCTCTACTAACCAAAAACGTCAATAAACTTAACACTGGTCTGAAGCTAGTTTTGCTGTTTAACGGCAGTTATCTGCTCCACTTACCACTGTCTTGCTTTCTTCTGTCTTTGTCCTCCTTTTTTTTTTCCTCTTTTCACTGTCGGACAGATAACTACTTCTCTTCATTTTTCTTCACCTTCGGCTGAGCCGAATCGGCTCCATTTAAAACTTCCAAAATGAACGTTAAATTCTGTGCACACGACACTGTGTGTAGTTTTTTTTTTTATTCTGACACTGCATACAGGTGGATGGCCGTGATCATGGGAATGACGACATGGGGCCCCTTAAGGGAGGTTTCTTACTGGCTACTGAGATGTCATTGATAACTGCCTTATGTTTGTTTAAGGAGGAGGATGTGGTCATTACGGTTACCACATTTTGAGATCTGTACAGTAAAAACAGCCTTCAATACTTGTTTAGTCCTCTAAACCCCTGATAGGAAACACTTTTGTAATAAAAGTAATTATAAAAAAAAAAAAAAAAAATAAAAATTTGGGCCTCATGGGCCCCCCAACAACTCGGGGCCCCAAGCAGTTGCCTGCCTTGCCTGTTCACAAGCTGCGCCCCTGCTTCTCCAAATTAAAGTTAATAAAAACATACCTGCGCAGCACCATGGGACAGGCCCGCTTATCAGGACTGGCAATGCTCTCAATTGAGAATGTCAGGGCAAGTCAGCTGGATCTTAAGGAATTAATTAATGACTTTGCCCAGCGGAAGGCCCGGAAAGTCAAACTGTAATGGTAAGTAATGACCTTTAATATTTGTTATAGTGATAGTCTATCACTAGTTTGTTTGTGTTTATGCGTGTTTATGATGTTTTTATTTGTGGTGTGCCGCCGTGCCACCAAATTTCAATCTGTGCGCTGTGTGAGTTTATTCTCAGCTGTTGGCACTGCTGGTGTTCTGTCGCACACCGGCGCACTGTGTGCGTTATGCTGTTGGTTATATATGCTTTTTGTTGTGTTTATGCGCTATGATTGTTTTTATGTGGTGTTCTGCCGTGTCACCAAATTGCAATGTGCTTGTGTTATTGATGTGGATTTTTTTTTTAAACATATCTATCTGCGCTGTGGTTTTGTTAAGGGTTAAAGCTGTCAGTAGTGCCCGTTGTCATTTGAATGGTGATGCATCTGCTGTGAGATTGCGTCAATCACAGCGTGTCTGTTTTGCATTGTGATGGGCATTGGGCAGGGCCCGGTTTAATGATCTTGCATCGGGCCCGGTGCTGAGTTGTTTCGCCACTGGGTAGAAGCCTTTCTAAACATGACAGGAGCTCCGCCCACTGAGTTTGACGAGTGAAACTGACAGTTTTACATTTACATTTCATGATTCAGCAACACGAAATCATTAATTAAATGTGTCATTAATTAATTAAATGCTGAAATAATAAATATATATTTTTACTTAAAATGAATTGTATTTTAATTAATCAATGACATATTTCATTCTAATTTTAATTAATTAATGACACATTTAATTAATTAATGATATATTTCATTCCCATTTTAATTAATTAATGATGTATTTATTTATTTAATTTTGGCACAAAAAATCCTCCATATGACTCTACAGAAAAAAAGCAAATAAATAGATGTACTATTTCAGTTAGCCACAACTGAAAATTTACTTATTTTCTTCTGAATCTTTTTAAATTAGATTCCACTTCTCTGTTCGGTACATTTCAAAATGAATTAACATCCAACATTCATACAGAAATTAAATCGACAAAAATGACAACCGCGTAAAGGCTGATTTATGGTTCTGCGTTACACCAACGCAGAGCCTACGGCGTGGCGTACGCGGAACCATAAATCAGGTTTATTGGGCGGAGCGCTACGAGCTCCGCCCACGAGCTCGTCCAGCGCGTGACATCCGAGTTCCGTCGGCAGTGTTTGATGTGAGCGGTGCGGCTGCTCCTGATCCAGCTCTGTCTCTCGGGTTACTGTGGAAGTTCACCTGCGGGGCCGATGGAGACCAGACAGCAAGGTGAGTCCGTCTCCGCCGAGCTTGTTTGGAGCTGGACGCAGACGTTTGCCTCGGTGACTTCAGCCACCACTAAATCACGCTGGTCCGGGGAGGATTAGAGTACTGTATGTGGTAAACATGGGCAAATACTGAGGGACGTATGCTTGCATTGTTTATGTGATAACACTAGTTGTGTGTCTCCTTAAAACATTCAGTGTTTAACCTGGAATTTGTCATTTGTTGTCACTGAATCTCTGGTAGTTTCTGACATCCACAGAGATGAAGTGAGACTTTATGTATATTTCTACCACCTGGCTCTTAAATGTCTAAGTAAGATTTGACATCCTTTTACTATAACCTTATTATTGCCTCTTCTTTTATGTTTTTGATGCTGCTTTAACGGCTATTTACTACGACGGAGTATTAGGGCCAAACTAAGACAGAAAAAAATTGGAAATTACGAGAATAAAGTCATAATATAATGAGAATAAAGTCGTAAAATTACGAGAATAAAGTCGTAATGTTGTGAGAATAAAGTCGTAATATTATGAGAATAAAGTCGTAATATTACGAGAATAAAGTCGTAAAATTACGAGAATAAAGTCGTAAAATTCCGAGAATAAAGTTGTGACATTACGAGAATAAAGTCGTAATGAATAAAGTGGTAATTTATGAGAATAAAGTCATAATATTATGAAAATAAAGTGGTAATTTATGAGAACTCTAACAGAAAGAGCAGTCTTCTCCCTGTGTTAAAATGAAGAATATTGAGCATCTTGTGAAGTTATATTTATATATTTATAATATATTACAACTCTATTCTCGTAATATTATGACTTTATTCTCGTAATTTCCTTTTTTTGTTTTTTTTTTTGTTTGGCCCTAATACTCCGTCGTAATTTACCTAATTACTTTTACTAGTAAAAAGAAAAACAAATCTTTTGTAAACATGCTGGTGTCTGGCTGAGATCTTTTTAAAATTAGAATAAGTCTGTGCTGAACCACTCAACTAGGGTTATACCTCTACTTGTGTGCAGTCAGTGGGATAAAGGTGTGTTTATCCAGGTAGTTAATTGCATTCCAGGACTAAATGGGAGCCTCAGAGTCCAGAATAGGGGAAAGGAAAAAAGACCTGTATTGTTCATGATGTTATTCATTCATTATGGCAACTTGAAGTTCCCAAAAACTTTCCAAAGTAGTATAATCTGCTTATGTGTTGTAAAGAAATAATTAAAGCCTGTGAGCCGAGCTGTTTTGAACCTTCCTGTTTATGTGCATACATTTAAACTTGGATTTAAAAGATTTGAATTCAAAGTACAGTATGCATGTTCCAGTTACTGTGCACGGACTTGACATCCACTTTAGCTTTAATTGATTTTTTCCAGCCATATGACCATCCCCAGGCCTCTGATTTAGCCTCATGACCACTGGGCCAAATGGTAATCTTGTGACCAAAGGTATTTCCCACCCGCAAAATGCATGAGGGAGGGACTAAGAGAATGGGGGTTTAAAAAAGGAGATATTCTGCCATGATTAAATGTAAGATTGAGATTGCAAAACAGAAAGTTACTCATCTGATGTATTACGGGTTTATGATGAAAATGTATGCAACGTAAACTTTTTGTTTTACACTGGAATCTCAGGATTGAGAGTGAAACTGTCTTTATGCTGCCCCATTTCCTCCTGTAGCACTGGAGCATGGTGTAATGAGATTTCATCTGCAACGGGAGAGCTTTCATTGTTTAATAACCACAGATATTGTTTGGTTTGTTTAAAAAGGGCAAAAAAAAGAAAATAACTTTTTTTTGGGAGAACCTTATGTGGCAACTTTTTGTTTCTTTTCTTAAAGTTCCCACATATCCTGTTCAAGAACTTCAAATATGTGTCACAAAGAGTGGAAAAGGGAAAAGAAAAAAAAAACAGATTTCCTGTCTCTCTGTAAATGCAGAGTCAGTCAAACTGAAGTGAAACAGACTTCACTGTGACCGGCAGAGTCAGCGTGGACACAGGAGAAACACTTAATCCCTGTGTTTGTGTGTGTGTAACAAGCTTTCTTGTCTCCTCTCACCCTGCTGCCTCGCCATGCTGCAGAGTTGTACTCTAGCGTTCTCAGTGAAGCAGTGCTGGACTGGGGCAGCATGGGCTCTGGAGAGGAATGGGTTAACTCTGCTGCAAATGAGGGAGAGCAGGGTAAGATGTGATTCCTCCATAGAAATGAAAGAAAAGCCATTCTGAATCACAGAAGGAGAGATACAAACCACTTCTGTGATGGAAGTGGCGCAACAGAAGTGCTTCACTCGCTGGGGTTTTGGTAGAAAAATTGCATGTTTTTAAAGTCATTCACAGATTTCAGGGATGACTTGTGAGATCCGTTGTTGATGTGACAATGTCAGGACAGTAAATGAGCATGATCTGAGTGAGTAAAACCGGATTGCATCTTTACCTCATTACTCACAGAGTAGCCATGTTAATTTTGTCATTAAGGAAAGCTTAAATTTGGAAAGCCAACGTTGCTGTATTTAGACAAATTTACCCAATTCAGAGTAACTTGACACTGTCATCCCATGCAAAATTAACTTGTATCAGAATGATGGAAAAGAAAAGTATGAAGATAAAATAAAACAGCTCAAGATTCAAACCATAACACATCATGTGTTAACATGGGGGAGGAAGGGTCATGGTGTGGCCATGTTTGGCTGCCAGTGGAACAATCTGGTGAAGTATTGATGATGTGATTGTTCACAGAAGTTGCAATGAATGAATTAAAATTATGATAAAAAATTATGGTTCTATTTACGATTATGTCACTTTGTCTAAATACCTTGGAGGCTCTGAAATAAGAGGTACTTTGCTTAAAATGACACGTAACGTAACAATTTGTAACACAGACATAATTCCAGTTAACAATATAAATGCCTATTTAAACATCTATATCATGTTTATGCCACTGTTATATTATAAGCCTATGAATGCTTTAAAAATCCACGCGTCCATAATGGAAATGTATCAGGTTAATAAGTAAGAATATATATTTCTGCTCTTTTGGTTTTCTTAACAAAAGACATGAGGGTTCAGCCTATAAAAAGTAAAGTGTTTTAATGATGTTGCTGTTTCACCTTTTATGCTGTTAGCTGAACTGCTGCCCCAAACCGGTATTTGATACCTGCTACATTTTTTTTATTAAATATAGTTTTCATTTAGTATGAGGTATAAATGAATGTGGTCAGATTTCACTGCTGCATATTGTACAGAAACACATTGTTAACAGAGCCAGATTTAAAGATACGATAAGATTTTTACTTCTACATTAATTATTAGATAATTATTATGCAAACTTGCAGCGGTTTTTCACGCTGTTTGGATGATTTTCCATTTGGCTGATCACTCCAGGTGACTAGCAACATGGTTTGTGTCCAGGTCAAATTTAAACACAAAATGATCATGCTTTGTGTCGTATGATCAGCATCACAGAGAGCATTATCACATTCAAGCCCTCTGGCAAGTCAGTGCTGCAGCAGATGCAGGCTTTTTCTTCAATACCAAATACAGTAAGTATCTAGGGTCAGAAGAACTACATTCTTCCATTACAGTATCTCAAAACAGCAATCTGGTGCACAATTACAGTTATAATTATAAAGTTGTAACTTACAATAGTGAGCGTTGTCCTCAGCTATTACATCCCCTCATCTGCATGAGTCTCTACTGGATATTTCCTCAGTAAAATGGGCGGTACAAGAACACATGGGGATTTTGGCTGTATTTGGTTAGATTCAGACTTTGAATCAGGACAGTACATCAACTGAGGATTTTTCCTAATTAAAATACACATTGAGAAACAGCACTAAATTGTCCAAATTGTCTTTTGGGGTTTTGGTTTCCTGACATATCAGAAAAGTTCAAGGAAAGCAGCTACAAGTGGCCGGCCTGTGTCCTTGGAGGAATGAGGTGCTCTCCACCAGGTTTAAGATATTCTAGCTACATCCACATAAACAAAATATTTTTTACAACTGTATTCCTTGAGTTAGGGCTGGGCGATTTTGGACAAAAATAAAATCCTGATTTTTTTTCTCTGAAAACCCGATTTTCGATTTCGATTTCGATTTTTTTGGTAAAACTACAAAAGACAATGGAATAAATTGTTTCAAATATTTTATCTTTATTTTTAAAGAAAAATAGCAAACAAATTTCCCTATTGGGAATGAAGTGCAATTGAAAGATACTGTAAATCCTCCTTGAGTTTAGTAAAGTGACAACATTTACAATTTTCTTGACCAAACAAAGATGACTAGACGAGCTCTGTCTGTAATGCAGCCAGCTGCAAAAAAGGAAAATCGATTTTCCGATTTTCCTTTTTTTAACATCGTCTCTTGATTAATAAATCCGATTTAGATTTAAAATCGATTAATCGCACAGCCCTACCTTGAGTATCCCCTGAGACAGACCGGTGCCTTTAGTCTTTATGTTTGTCCGACAGTGAAGTGATTCTGCACCACGGAAAACAGTTGCACCTGATGTCTTACAACTACATCAAGTGTGAAACACTCTAATCAGTTTTCATATGGATTCTGTTTGTTAAACCCCCCCCCCCCCAACAAACTCTGCCCAGCATTAAAGAGCATATCATAAGATATATGTTTGGCTGAGAGTGGGAGAACGTCCTGGAACCTTTTACCTTAACATTTCATTATGAACAAAAAAACGGATACTGTCAAGAAAACTACAGTACAGCAGTATCTCTAATAAATTCCCCTGTAGCTGTGATAACGCTTCTATCTTTGCCTGTTAAAGAAAGATAAAGTGAATGCAATGTTGTTGTGTTTTTTTTAATCCAAAGTACTAAACGTGAACTAAACTGTGACTTTGCTCAGGTTTGAATCAGTTTTACCCCTCTGCTGAGGAGTCGATCCATAGGAGCTCATATGGGGACGACTCCGCTCCATTGGTCCAAAATGGGGAAAACCTGACAGAGTGGGGTGAAATGTCTCCACCTGGGTCAGATCAGTGGGGTCGCACAGCAGGGTCCCCCTACGACAGCTGGGTCATGTCCACTACTTGGGATATGCAGCAGGACAGCTCAGGTGACAAGGGCTGTAGAGTAGAGCCTAGAGAGTAGATTACCTTTCAGTTTGGTTGAACAGCTGAACATGCAGTCCCCATGAGCTAGAGCTGCCAGTAAGCAAATGATGTCATTATTTAATCTAGTAATTAGAGATTTTTCTAGAATGTAACGAGGTTAAATTTGATCATTTATGTAATGTTATCAATTATATGATAACTTGAACCGTTTTCTGATATAATAAAGCATCAAACATTAAGTAAACTTCTTTAAACTTGGACAATCAGTAAAAAATAAAAATTTCAAGAATTACAGGATGTAAAGAAAAACAGGCTATAATACACTCCCCATTCATTATGTTATTGCAGATTTTTCTTTCAGACCATCTTAGGCCTAAATGCTGAAGAAAAGGAAAAACAATATACAATTCAAGAGTTAACCAATTAAATTAAATATAATCAATTCAAACCTTGTTCTTATTTTAGAGGACTTTTTATTTAATTAACATGCATATTTCCATTAATACGTAATGTTCAGTGTTCAACTAAAGTTATACGTCTTGCTGCTGTAGAATATTTTTAGATGATAAGATTATAACATAAGTGAGTTTTTAAATGTAGCTAAGTCTTATTAATATATTTCTTTAAAAAAGCACAAAAGCTTCATAAACATTTCTATCTATCTATCTATCTATCTATCTATCTATCTATCTATCTATCTATCTATCTATCTATCTATCTATCTATCTATCTATCTATCTATCTATCTATCTATCTATCTATCTATCTATCTATCTATCTATCTATCTATCTATCTATCTATCTATCTATCTATCTATCTATCTATCTATCTATCTAATCAATCTGTTTGCCGATTATTCGTCATTTTGTTAATAACTGGCATTGGACAGTACCTGAGAAGAGGCAGGCACATCTGATTTATGTTATAAATATAATTTCAAAATCTATTTAATAGATATTAATTTAAGTTAAACTAATTTGTGGATTTTTTTTTTATTATATTATCTTATTCTGGTGAGTGGATGAGGGAAAAGGCATGTCAGGCGACATGTTGGGTAAAAGAAATTGCTGTCAAAAATCAGCCATTGGATAACCTGGGCATCGCTAGTTTTTTTTTCTGCGATATGAGTAAAAATAAAATGTTGAAAAAAATATGTTTTTAACAATTCTGCAGTTATCTGTACTGAGAGAATTTCCACGACAACAGAGATAATTTCCACGATGAGAGTCCGTATGGTTGACTAGGCTAACCATTGCAAACCTTGATTTAAAAATCACAGTTGACCTGTGGTGGCCTAAATATTTCCATTCACCCGTCCTCCAGTTTAGTTCAGATAACAGAGACACAGTATGAATCCGCCAGTAAGGCTGGTTTCCTTTGGACCTGAGTTTACTTTGCGTCCACGTTCTCATTTTACAAACCACAAACTGGACCATTCATTTTTCAGTTTCTGCATTTTTCACATACCATCAAACTGAGAAAGTTACAAAAGTATGACTCAGTAAATAACAGTAGCGACCTTTAAAAACACATTATCATATTAGGTCTAATTCAGTTTGTTAATAATATACAAGGTAATCTAAGAGCTTGCATTCACAAGCACTAATTGGTGTTAGAAAGGGGTAAGAAGGAGTGTTAGTTCACTCTTCAACACATCCCCCAAGAAATCTAATTTACAATATCTTCTATCTTCTAAAACCTGTCTTTTATGTCTCTCACAAGTATGTCCCGTTTAACAATGAAATGTTAGAGTTTGAAACAAAACTTCCCTTATCTTAAAAGAGGTTTTTTTTTTGTAACTCCAGAGGAAACATGAGTCTGACACATTAGCAGCTCTCAGAAAGTCAAACAGTCTGCATATTTTCTTTGAAGAAGAAATTCTTTGAAAATGTGTTGTTACTGTGTCAGTTCTTGCACTAATGTACCCAAATCTTGTGTTTGATTTGTAACCCACAGTATTTACAAAAGAACATCTCAATGTTGTGTAGACTGGAACTGAATACTTAGATGTGAAAAGCTGTCACTGGAGTCAAATGAGTGTAAAAGTGTTGCTGTCTCCCTGCTGTGTAGTAGCTGTGTCATGTTGGCAGAAATAGTTTATCGCTGTAGAAAAAGTCGGACTTGAAGTGGTCTGCTGCATGCTTTGTTTGAGTCGAGTGGTTGAGCTGTATAATTATATGTGTGTATAAGTGTGTGTGTTAACTGCTTGAGGTGCTTGATGGCCCATGTAAACTGAATTTTCAAAGAAGTAAACTGTGAACTAGGAATGGGCGATATTTTACCGTTCACGATATACCGTCAAAAAAATTCCTCACGATAAGAATTTGTCATCTCCCGGTAAAAACGATGGAAGGAAGGAAGGAAGGAAGGAAGGAAGGAAGGAAGGAAGGAAGGAAGGAAGGAAGGAAGGAAGGAAGGAAGGAAGGAAGGAAGGAAGGAAGGAAGGAAGGAAGGAAGGAAGGAAAGAAGGAAAGAAGGAGAGAGCGGAAGGAAGGAAGGAAGGAAGGAGAGAGCGGAAGGAAGGAAGGAAGGAAGGGAAAGAAGGAAGGAAGGAATGAAGGAAGCAAGGAAAGGGGAGAAGGAAGGAAGGAAACAAGGAAAGGAAGAAGGAAGGGAGAAAAGAGGAAGGGAAGAAGGAAGGAGAGAGCAGGAGGAAGGAAGGAGAGAGCAGAAGGAAGGAAGGAAGGAAGGAAGGAAGGAAGGAAGGAAGGAAGGAAGGAAGGAAGGAAGGAAGGAAGGAAGGAAGGAAGGAAGGAAGGAAGGAAGGAAGGAAGGAAGGAAGGAATGAAGGAAGGAAGGAAGGAAAGGGGAGAAGGAAGGAAGGAAACAAGGAAAGGAAGAAGGAAGGGAGAAAAGAGGAAGGGAAGAAGGAAGGAGAGAGCAGGAGGAAGGAAGGAAGGAAGGAAGGAAGGAAGGAAGGAAGGAAGGAAGGAAGGAAGGAAGGAAGGAAGGAAGGAAGGAAGGAAGGAAGGAAGGAAGGAAGGAAGGAAGGAAGGAAGGAAGGAAGGAAGGAGAGAGCGGAAGGAAAGAAGCAAGGAAGGAATGAAGGAAGGAAGGAAAGGGGAGAAGGAAGGAAGGAAACAAGGAAAGGAAGAAGGAAGGGAGAAAAGAGGAAGGGAAGAAGGAAGGAGAGAGCAGGAGGAAGAAAGGAAGGAAGGAAGGAAGGAAGGAAGGAAGGAAGGAAGGAATGAAGGAAGGAAGGAAAGGGGAGAAGGAAGGAAGGAAACAAGGAAAGGAAGAAGGAAGGGAGAAAAGAGGAAGGGAAGAAGGAAGGAGAGAGCAGGAGGAAGAAAGGAAGGAAGGAAGGAAGGAAGGAAGGAAGGAAGGAAGGAAGGAAGGAGAGAGCGGAAGGAAGGAAGGAAGGAAGGAAGGAAGGGAAAGAAGGAAGGAAGGAATGAAGGAAGGAAGGAAAGGGGAGAAGGAAGGAAGGAAACAAGGAAAGGAAGAAGGAAGGGAGAAAAGAGGAAGGGAAGAAGGAAGGAGAGAGCAGGAGGAAGGAAGGAAGGAAGGAAGGAAGGAAGGAAGGAAGGAAGGAAGGAAGGAAGGAAGGAAGGAAGGAAGGAAGGAAGGAAGGAAGGAAGGAAGGAAGGAAGGAGAGAGCAGGAGGAAGGAAGGAAGGAAGGGAAAAAAAGGAAGGAAGGAAGGAAAGGGGAGAAGGAAGGAAGGAAACAAGGAAAGGACGAAGAAAGGGAGAAAAGAGGAAGGGAAGAACGAAGGAAGGGAAAAAAGGAAGGAAGGAATTGAGCCAGAAAGAAAGAAAGAAAGAAAGATAGATAGATAGATAAATTCCTGTTGATACGTTTTTGTGTAACAAACATGGCGGATCTGAGAGCGAGATAGATTTATAGTTGAAAAGGTGGAGTTGAATTGGTATTTTTTTTATCGTCATTTTTATTGTTATCGGGATAAATGCCGGAAATTATCGTGATACATTTTTTAGTCCATACCGCCCATCCCTACTGTGAACAGGTTACCTGTATTAACAGTCTTTACTGACCCCCGTTGTCTCCATGCTTTATAATGCTGCCTCCTCAAGAGAGTGGACACTTCACTGCAGGTACAGTAATTCTGTCTATTTCCATCTTTTCAAAAGGAATTACAAATATTCACAGGTCTGTTACAGGTAGACTGAAACAATGACCTACAGTATAATATTTTCCTTTCTTGTCATTTAAGACGTTTTCCTGCCCCTTTTTTCTTTATTTTTTTATTTTCCCCTCTCCCATTTTTTTTTCTCGTTCATTCAGTGAAAAACAATTGCTTCACCGACTTGGCAAATTTAAATCCCAAATTTAGCAACTAGTGACAAATCTAATAAACATTCCCAGTGCTGCTAAAAGAGTGACTGCTTCCACTTCAGGTTTGACTCAGCTGGTCCTTTTAAAGGCAGCGGGGCCTCTTGCACAGACAGGGTCTTGTTCTTGTGGTGCATCAGGATTCTGTGAAGTGTGTGCGATAGCAGTCTCGGTATACTCTGCCGAGTCATCCTAATTCTTTTCATGTTCGATACAAAGAATTGGTCTTGTTCTTCTGGATTTGACCTTGATTTCCTGAGGCGGGTACTAACAGAGGCTGAAGGAGCTGGCTCTGGATGTCATCGGATAGGCGTAAAACAGAGAGATGCAAAGCATGTGATGTAGCAGCACGGCCGAAGATTTGTTAATCCTGTGTGTTGTTAGTCCTCCCGCTGCCCTCATGATAGCTCTGTGTATGCCTCATCACCTAAAGTCTGCCCTGCCACCCACTGTGATTGGTTCGGTACGTTGTGTACCAGTCAAAATAGCTGCAAATGGGAGGTGTACCAGACTAGAAGTGGATGGTTATGGCCGGCCAGAATAAAAAATCTTTGTAGTCTGTCACTTCTTAATTTTGGATGGTGATTTTTTTGTCAGCCGATGCTTCGCTTATGAAATCAGGATTTTATCACAGTAGAGCAGCAGTCCCACATGCTTTGATTGGGACTGGAAGTTAAGGTGCAGCTTCTCAACCACAATTTGAGTTCAGTTTGAAAAGAAAAAAAATAGAGAAAATGACTCTTCATACTCAGTTTATGGCACAGATAAATACTACACCACCCCTTCCATTGTCTTTTTTTTTTTTTTTAAAGCTTTGGCTATGTTTGTACTCCATGAAACTGTGTGACACCTTTTTGATTTAAGTTTGTATAGCACCTTTGGATCAGATAAATATATTAATCTAGGTTTAATATGTTCAGGGATTCGTATTCCTTTAAATTCTTATTTGTCAAGTAAACCCCTGGAGAACATGACTTACAACTTGGAATTGATTCTTCTCTTTTAAATCTAAAAGCCTTGTGTCTGTGTTTTTGTAGTAGTGTGTGTGTGTTTGTGTGTGTGTCAGACTGTAGTGTTGGTCAGCGGAGCTGAAGCAAAATAATCCACATTAGCAAAGCCAGATTAGAACCCTGCAGGCTGCAGCCGCCGATTACATAACTCCCAAAAACCCAGTCAGACATGGGGGCAGACGCTAAGACAGATCCGCGGCCACTGACACAGCAACAGCATAGTGAAGAATATAAGATACAAATACGGGAAGTGAAGTATTTCCTCTGTGGGATGGCTGGCAGATGAAATGGATCAGTTTACATGTATCGATTGGAAGTTACACAGAAGTGAGTCAGAGTGAGAGGTGGAAGTTTACAAAGATAAACAAGCAAAGGAAGCAACTGTTGTTCCCCTAAAAATGCAGCACAACATTTTCATTAGTCTTCTACTGTAACCTGACTGCACAACCTGTATGTGTGTGTGTTTACCTCAAACAGGCTTCCTAGACTCTCAGCCTCTGAGAGAGGCTGATGAAGACTTGGTGTCAGAGGTCAACCTGAACAACACCCTCCTGACGGAGGAGGAGCGAGAGGAGATTCAGCAGGAGCTGGCTAAAGTACGCACAAAAACACGCACGCACAAGCATAACAGGAGGAGCAGTTTTAATGTGTCGTAGGGCTGTTCGATTAATCGATTTTAAATCGTAATCGCGATTATGTAATTAGAACGATGTTAAAACGTGAAAATCGTAAAATCGATTTTTCACTTTTTTTTTTTTTTTTTTTTACCTTGTCTGCACACATATTAATGATTGATGGAAATACCTCTCAATACCTGCAACAAGTGCCCCATCGGAGAGGCTCTTTAGTGTAGGAGAGGGCGTTGTAACATGCCACCGGGCATCCCTCAAGATGCCGTAGACCGGCTCGTGTTCCTTGCAAAAAACTTGCAAATGTGAATAGCAAATGTAATGACTGACATTACACACCTCTACCTCCTTCATGGGTTGCATTATTATTTAGCATGCAAAGACCCAGTTTAGTTTAATTAGAAAATGTCTTGTTTTATTTAATTGTGCTGATTTGCTGATTTTTTTTTTCAGAGATAAAACTTTATATTTTATTATATTTTTTTAAACTTTTTTTCAATTTATTTTACAGAGTTTTGCACTTTATTCATTCATTTTTGTTTTAATAAGAGCAAAGTTTGCACTTAAAGCCCAATGGGGCAAATGTTCAATAAAAAAACAGCATATTTGAAATAATTTCTTTGCCTTTTGTCAATTTACAAAATAATTGTAATCGTAATCGAAAATCGGATTTTGAGAGAAAAAAATCGAGATTTTATTTTTGGGCAAAATCGAAGAGCCCTAATGTGTCGTATTTCTTCCTGTCTGTTTCCAGCTGGAAGAGGAGATCAGCACGCTGAGGCAGGTCTTGTTGTCCAAAGAGAAGCAGCACGCAGACCTCAAGCAGAAGCTGGGCATCACTCCTCTGAGCGAGTTCAAAAACAACTTCAGCAGAGGCTGGCATGACATGCAGACCTCTACTGCGTGAGTTAACACGTGTGCGTGCATGTGGAAATGGCAGGGACAGGGTGAAGGAGATTTTGAAGGTTTTGAGGGTGTGTTACAGATATTTTTATGTTTGAAGTCAACAAAGATGCCTTTTAGAGGAAATACAGTCTCAAAAAAACAATAAGTGCTCTTCTTAACAGTCGGGATAAACTTACAGTCCAAAACAATTGGTTCATTTATTTTTTTTAAAAAAGGTCATTAAAAAGAGCTGCCTGTAGCTACACAGTACGTGTGTTATCTTTATTTTGCTTTGTAAAACTCATCCTAAACCTGATTTAAAAACATCCCTTCAGGCTGTTGTTGACCCTCAAACTTTATTATCTGTGCATGTCCCCTGGACACGACTCTGGAAATGATAAACACGTTCTGGTAAATGTCATGTTATCTGCATATGCAACGTCTGTTTTTTGTCATCTCATCCTCAGGAACGACTCCCTTGAAAAACATATATTTTGATCCTGAATAAAATGCCTTGCAGTCAACCAGAATTCACAAACTATAATCAAATGTTACTGTCTAAAGCAGCTTGTGGGTTTGCAGCTCTGCCAGTTTTAAGTTGCGCATCGAGGCAGGGTTTGGGAACTAAACGGATCCCCTTCCATTAAGCGTCTCTGCAACAAAGTGAATAAGCACATTTCCTAAAATGCTCAACTGCTCCTTTAACATTTTTTAGTCATTCAGTCTGCATATAATTAAATTTCCGTACTCCACGGCCAGCGCTTAGCTTTCAGACGGACACCGAGAGACAGAGGAGAGCAAGTGGATAGTCTCGAAAGGCTGCTTTTCTTATTCAGTTACACGTTATGCTGAAGATCGGTTTACACACACAGCCTGCGTCCTCATCCATAATGAAGCAGTGTGACCGCAGGAGTGAGACGTCCTAGTGAAACTGGGTAACGCAGACATGTGAATGCTTAACAGCTGCCATCTTTGAGTCAGATTAGAACAAAAACACACATTCAAAAGAACTGTAGTAAGCATGGCAATTTGATTTTGAGGTATAAATATGTGTGATGTAAGACTTGAAGTCTTGTCTTCTTAAGCGTGTAGCTTACTGCATGTGTGTGTGAACAGCTATCATCGTTGAGGTGGGTTCCACATGGCCTCATTTTGACATTTCTGTGTTTGTCAGCTACAAGAAGACATCGGAGACACTGTCCACAGCAGGACAGAAGACCACTGCAGCCTTCAGTAACTTCGGCACCGCCATCACCAGGAAGTTTGGAGACATGAGGTGAACAAAGATGCCAGATTTTTTTTTAAATGATCCCCCTAGAAGAGGGTTGGAAAGTTTTGGTCCTTGAGGGTTACTGTGTGTTTTAAGATGTTGAACTGGGTTTTAACACACCTGATCCAAATGAATGTGTCCTCATCAGATTTGCACGAGTCTCAGCCCTGCTCTAGAAAGAAAATTTGAAGTTGCCAGGTTCCAAGAGAATATGCTGCAAATGTCATAGATTGAGGAAAGAGAAACAAAGAAAAAAGAGACAACATGTTTGTGTTCTCAAGGAACCACACGGTTCCACTTTGAGGTTGGACTAACGTCAACACAAATGCTGTTGTTTGTCATGTATTACGGCTGCAGTTTATGAGCAGAGGAAATTTTTTTCAATTGATTTAAGCAATGAGGGCAACTCGTGAGTTTAGCCAAGAATCACCTGTTTCTCATCTCCACATTAAGTAGAAAGAAAACCAAAAGCTACTTTTGATGGAGGATGCAAACAAGACAGCAACAAGTTATTCAGCCCATTTGGGGTTTTGTTTCCCTTTTTTTTGGGCTGTTACGCTACGTCTGTATTCAGTCCTTTTATTTGAAATCCTAATGCACCCAATAACCATCAGAGGTCACATCAATAGTTTAGTTAACTTTTATGCAATTCGAGTGTTACATGAGTGTTATATCTCAGTATATGGAGCATTCGGCTGCATTGAAAAGCTCCGAGACTTCAAATACCAAGATCAAGAAAAAAAAGCACAATGAAGACCAAGGAGCTCTCTCGGCACGTCAGGGAGAAGTTTTCCAGAAGTACAGATTATTATTGGGTTATAAAATAATATTAAAAAAGGCAGATGGCCAAATTTCACAAACCAAACCAAAAGGACTTTAATTACCTTAGAGCAGCGATGGGAGTGTATGCACATCAAATTGCCCTTCAAGGGATAAATAAAGTTGTCTTGAATCTTGAATGTTCACAGACTTCAGTGAGCGTGTCTTCTTTGGAGTCACATTGCGTCCAGAAGAAAACAGCAAAGCAACATTTATAGTTCATTGGGAAAACCACCCCCATGGTGAAGCATGGTGATGGCAACATCATGCTGTGGGTTTTAATTTTTTTCTTGCAGGGCCTGGGAAATTGGATTTAAAGGAATGATGGTTGTTACTAAATAGATGCAAGTTCTCAAGTAGGGCCAGGCGATAGGACCTTAAATCATTATCACGATAAATTAGGCAGTTTTACCTCGATAGCGATTAATGTATGATAACCCTTAGTCGGCAACAAAAAAAATGTATTTTCAGATTGGCTGATTGGTCGGTAACTGCAGACAGCTGCTCTGAGTTGAGAGCCCAGCGCACCGTAGCGTGCCGTGACTCGTTTGTAAGATGGGCTGTTGGAGTTACTGTGCGCTGAAGTTAATTTCTCAGCATGAGAAATGCCATGTGTGGCGTGAGAGTGTGTGAACTTGTTGAAATGCGTGAGTCTCACACTAGACAGCCCTGTTATGTCAGCCGCTTCTTCGCTTGAACCATCAGCCATTTTCTTGGGTTTCCCTCCGCGTTCAGACTGGATGGGTGGAGTCACGTGATTACAGTCTTATCAAAACACTGAATTTACCGACACGTCGGTCATCGCAGTGAATGTCGGTTTATCGCCCATGCCTATTCTCAAGGAAAGCTTCTTTCAGTCCTACAGAGAGTTAACCCTGGGACAGATGCTTAACTGTTCTTGCACCTTCACAGTGGTTGGTATGTTATGTAGGGGTGAACATCTTTGCAAGTGACTGTGTCGTTAGTTCATCAGGACTCCAAGACAATGGACCCCTTACATTTACAAGTAAATCAAAAGACACATTACATCACCATTTTGAAGATTCAATTCAATTTTATTTAAAAAGGGACAGTGTACAGTTAAAACATAAATGTTGCCATCTGATGCACTGTACCAGATTATAGCTTTAAGCTAATTTGCATCTGCAGTCCCTTGAAAGGTCACAATAAAAAAGAAATACAGTAACAAGTAATACAATACCAAGAAAAATACACGGATTATTTCGAACACAATTTAAAACAACATGGCTGCACACATCTGCGTGCAATCCCCCCACCCCGACACGTCCCCCACCCACCCATCCCTTATCCCACATACACACACCCAGAAGAGAGCCCAAATTAATGGTCACAGAGCTGAGCAGCTTTTAACAGATTCGTAGCAAACATTAAAGATAATGTTTATCTAAAATGTATACATTCTGTATATCAGCTTCTACATAGGCTTTGATTTACAATAAAAGCTGTGGGATTCATCTCTCGGGTATTTTTTATTTTATGCCTCTAGCTTCTTTAGAGGCCAAAAAAAGCAGATGTTTTCCAGAAAATCTTTAGTGTTTAAAAGCCACCTCTTTTCTTTTTTTTTAAATTTTTGAATAAGTCTGAAGAGGGTTAATCCCGATTGGCTCACCTGTTGACCTGCGTCAGACCAGTAACAGCAGTCTGCCTATTACGATATCATGCAAACAAGGTAAACTGACGTGACCACTGAATTTGGTTGCTCCGTCGACGCACAGAGGACTTCCCCTGTCTGATAGTTTCTTTTTAAAAGACAAAAAGCTCTTTCAGCTTGGATGCGGTATGCACTGTGCTCCCTGACTGAGGTGGGCGGGGTGTGGGGGTTGGGTGCAGCGCAGGAGAGAAGGGCACACACGGGAAAGCACATCCGTCCTGGGCGTCCGTTGCTAAGCTCTCCAGGATGTGGTTAGCAAATATTACCTAGTTTGAGGTGCAGGTTCAGGGCGGCCGATCGCTGCAGAACACTTTACTGTAAAAGTAGAAAAAACAAAATCCCTTCAGCTGCTGTTAATCGCAAATTGTTGGAGTTTTCTACCACTCCGTGGCTTCCCTCTTCATGTCACAGTTTTTTTATTGCCCGTTCCAGCTCAGGGAAGTAGGACAGTCAGTCAGAATCAGCTTCCCCTCGAGTGCCTTTGTTGTCCTGTCAGGTTATCAAGGTGTCGTAAGAAAGAGCCGTGCACGAGTTGAAGGCCGTTTTAACATCTCTACTACCATCTCTCTGCGTCACAGAGTTATGACTCCTGCTCAGACCAGTTCAGGGGAGCTTGAGATTATGTAAGCCAACATTAAGCTGCTTTCTGAGGGAGCTGAAAGGCTCGGAGCAAAGCCTGTCTTCCTCGGTCAGCCTTTCACTTGTTTGTCGACCTCTGACTGACTGTGCTGTTCTGTTTGAGGCGCTGAAAATAACAGGACTCGGAGACGGCGAGAGGACACGTGGGTGCCGGCATTGTTCTGTGGGAAATAAATGGAGTATTTTGTGTGTAAAATGACAACAAGTAGTTGGAGTGTGGGTCTGCGTGACCTCGTGACAGGACATGCTTGTTGCAGAAAGAAAGAAAAGTTTTTAAAGATGCTGGCTGAAGACACAATTGTCTGATGTTTGTTGCTTTATATAGATGGCAAAAGTTAATATATATAAAAAAAACAACGGAATTTATGGAATTAAAGTTTTTAAATTATGAGTACAGAATACCTTTTTATATACCGTAAAAAGATAAACCGTCAAAAAAATTCCCCACGGTAAGAATTTGTCATCTCATGGTAAAAACGATACATTGAGGAAATGAGCCTGAAAGAAAGAAAGAAAAAAAGAAACAAAGAAAGAAATGAGCCTGAAAGAAAGAAAGAAAGAAAGAAAGAAAGAAAGAAATGAGCCTGAAGGAAAGAAAGAAAGAAAGAAAGAAAGAAAGAAAGAAAGAAAGAAAGAAAGAAAGAAAGAAAGAAAGAAAGAAAGAAAGAAAGAAAGAAAGAAAGAAATGAGCCTGAAAGAAAGAAAGAAAAAAAGAAAGAAAGAAATGAGCCTGAAAGAAAGAAAGAAAGAAAGAAAGAAAGAAATGAGCCTGAAAGAAAGAAAGAAAGAAAGAAATGAGCCTGAAAGAAAGAAAGAAAGAAAGAAAGAAAGAAAGAAAGAAAGAAAGAAATGAGCCTGAAAGAAAGAAAGAAAGAAAGAAAGAAAGAAATGAGCCTGAAAGAAAGAAAGAAAGAAAGAAATGAGCCTGAAAGAAAGAAAGAAAGAAAGAAAGAAAGAAAGAAAGAAAGAAAGAAAGAAAGAAAGAAAGAAAGAAAGAAATGAGCCTGAAAGAAAGAAAGAAAGAAAGAAATGAGTCTGAAAGAAAGAAAGAAAGAAAGAAAGAAATGAGCCTGAAAGAAAGAAAGAAAGAAAGAAAGAAAGAAATGAGCCTGAAAGAAAGAAAGAAAGAAAGAAAGAAATGAGCCTGAAAGAAAGAAAGAAAGAAAGAAAGAAAGAAAGAAAGAAAGAAAGAAAGAAAGAAAGAAATGAGCCTGAAAGAAAGAAAGAAAGAAAGAAAGAAAGAAAGAAAGAAAGAAAGAAAGAAAGAAATGAGCCTGAAAGAAAGAAAAAAAGAAAGAAAGAAATGAGCCTGAAAGAAAGAAAGAAAAAAAGAAATGAGCCTGAAGAAGAAAGAAAGAAAGAAAGAAAGAAAGAAAGAAAGAAAGAAAGAAATATTCCCGTTCATGACACTTTTTGTATTGGTATTTTTTTTATCGTTATTGGGATAAATGCCAGAAATTATCGTGATACATTTTTTTGTCCATACCGCCCATCCCTAGTGGAGACTAATGCATATGTTATAGGAAACAGTAAAAGGTTGTGGAATAGTGCACTCAGACATAAAAAAAACCACTATTTATTTCAACGCTGCTATATTCCAGTATGGCTGGTCTAGAGTTACTGTTTCCTCGGAGGTATGTTCACACAGTTTGGTTCAGTGTGGTTTTAATAAGCATGTTTGAACATTTTAGTTCTGGATGCTTCGTTTGCATGCGACTCCTCAAATGCTCTCACACATTTTACACCTTTGGGACACACATTCTTTAATGTTTTTCTGCCAAGAAAACATCTACCATTTGCTTGTTATACTGCATGTACGGTATATTAGTCTTACTGTCCTAAGATTTACTACCTTTACCCTAATCTGCATTTGTTGTAAAAATGCCAGAGGATTTGAAAATTACTGAGTGAAAAATATTCAGTTTTTTGCTAAATATCCAGTGTGTGTGGAGTGTGTGTACTTGTGTTTTTGTGTGTTCAAATTGCTTCTTTTAATACATTATTTCCACTGTATTTGGATGCAAAATGTGATTCAAAGGAAAAATCCTTAAACTGCTCAACTTAACATTGTTCCCTTTCTTTCAGTTTCCTTTCTAAATAGAAATAGCCTTTCTTAAATACTTTTGTATTACTAGTAAAGTAAATGTTTGAGCAAAGATGACTTTAAAAAAGTGTAAAAGTATCTAAAATGTTCTCCGTCTCCCTGCATGCTTCCCAAGATCCAACTCCATAGGGTAAGGCTCGCACCGCTCATTAGATCTCATCAGATGTTGTTTACTGACTTAACGGAGTAGAGCTGAGTCGGATCAGCTGGCAACACAAACTAGTTACAGACTGCCGCTGACATGTTGGATAGAAGGACTCGGTCAGGTGCTCGCCGGAGCTCAGAGTCAGCCCAAACTGATTTTGGTCCCATAAAGAGAAAAATAAATTCCCTCATCGAGTCATGTGAAAGAGATGTCATGTACTTCTTCTTCAGGGTTCATTTAGCCCAGCAGCAAACTGTTTGAACCTGATGGATGTATATGTTAAGAGTTGAAATTCCTCAATTGATCCGTGAAACTGTAGATTTCACAGCCTTTTATCCGTGTGGAGGATGGAGCCGTGTCATTTCTCAAACAAACCGCTTCCCTGTGAAAACATCTGGCCCCTGCTGGTACAAACGGTGTCTTTGAAATGCAGCCTCCTCTTCAGCAGAAACCCTGAGACTAACGCCAGAAGAAAAGCTTGTCTCTTAACTTGTGTGTACCTTGTGCTAATCATTGACTCTTCTCTCACCACGCTCTCCGGGAACAGTTACTCTGTCAGACACTCTATGAGCATGCCCACCATGAGGTAACGCCCCTGTAACGTCTGTTTGCATGTTTGCTTCTGTGTCTGAGTGACTTGTTTTATTCTCATGGTTTTCATTTCATCAATCTGTCATTCTCATTCACGTCTAACGAAATTAGATTCCAGTAAACAAGCTGCTGAGCGCTTTGTGGAGTGTTATTTCAGCTTGTGATTAAAAAAAAAAAAAAAAAAAAAGACTGATAAGGTCATTCTGGTAAACCTGGAAAAACTAGAATACCTGGAATGTTTTCACCTGCCCCCCCCCCCCACCTTGTGTTATCAGTTACTGTCTTTGCTTCACTACGATTAAAGCTTCCAATTCTGTTAGTAGATAGTTTATCTTACAGAGTTGCTCCCATACATTAGTCACATTGATCATATTGTTTCAGAAGTATCAGATAACTTTGTGTTTGTAATCTAAATGTGTTTTTCTTTCACAGAAACTCTCCCAGCTTCAAATCTTTTGAGGAGAAAGTTGAGACTACAGTTTCTACTATCAAGGTAAAATGAGTTGTGTGCATGCGTGTTACAGAATAAGCATAAGCTTGCGTAATTATAACAAGGTTAAGCCATTATGTTATTTTGGCATCAACAAGCAAAAATTCCATCCCAACATTTTATCTTGTTGTAATTGGATTAATGTTCTAGGAAGCAGGACTGCTGCTCTTCCTGTTGCCTCCAGTTTCAGGCCTAAGAAAGTCGACCTTGTGATAGGAGCCAATCGTGGGTTTTTCCAGACAAACAGCATTCCTGTCAAAATGCATATGCCCGTTTATTTAGGGATAGTTTACAGCCTGAATCAGCGCTGGGAACTATTTTTATTTTATTTGTTTATTTTATTTAGCCTTTATTTATCCAGGAAATGTCCCATTGAGATACAAGATATCTTCTTCCAGGGAGTCCTGGTCAAGAGAGCACACATAGTTCAGTGAGTCTCTTACTTGTTCAGAGTTAAGTATTATTTGTTTGAAAAAATATCAATGAGCTACATCATTATTAAAATGTGTGACCATATCAATGAGACATCCAATTACTGCAAGCTCATAATATTGCTGGATTTAATGCTTCTTTTTTTTTTTTTAAATGTTAAATAACTAAACATGACCACCAACCTTTTTTGAATTTGTGGTAAAAGGTTTTGAATGGAAAATCTTCATTTGATCGCGTTTTGAGTCGGTGCTCATTTAAGGGCACAGATGTGTCACTGATGCACAGCTTTAAGATAGAGAGACATTATAAAGATTGTAGCAATTATCTGAAAAGTCAACTTGAAAACAGGTTATTGGATATAATCACATGACTGTTGGGGGAAAACACAGGAGGCACGTTAAATGTTGCTAATGGTTTTGCTTTTTGCAAACTGTAACCAAAGACTTGAAGCTTTGACTGATTTCATGTTTATGCAGCAAATGAAGCACTTGCTAGGCTCCGGCAGAGCCCCGTGACCCTGCATAGGATTAAATGGGTATAGAAAGTGGATGGATAGATGGATGGATGGATGGATGAAGCACTTCCATCTGTCTATCCTTGTCCGAGGGGGTGGAGGCTGCATATCCAGAGTAACATGTGTGCGCTCTTGACTGTGCTAGGTCTATTTCTTTGACTAAATGAAACAGAACTAAGCAGTAGTTGGGACACACGGCACATTTGAATGATCCTACATCAGCAATTCGTTTGCTGCATTTCCTGATACTACCGATACTTTCGACTGTAATAAAGGCAAAACATTTTTTTTTTTTAAATAGAGAAACATGGTTGCAAATTGAAGAATTGCTCTGGTTGTTGCCTCCGAATGTTCTAAAGTGACAGCCAAAGAGAAGCAGGAACCTATGATCTGTGTGTAATTGCTATCATACACTCATGACACTGGTTATTTATGGTCAAAGCGAAACAAAGTTTAGTTTTGTGCCTGAACTCTGGCCAGCTTTGGTCAAAAATGCTTCTACACGGATATACTCTGTGGTGAAAAAACACCACAGCTGCTTACTTTTTACTATTCCCACCCATGAGTGTTATTTTTACCATCATCCACAGGATTTCACCCGACTGACGAAACAGCATGAGTTTCTAAAACCCTCTCAAATGTGATGAGTAAATCTAAAATAATGGGCCTACTGTTTGTCTGAAACAAATAGTTAGGTCCAGCTCTAAAGGGGGTGGATCAGAGGACAGGGTTGTTCTTGTGCTCTGATCCACACCCACGTGCTTGAGGGCGGTACTGTTTGTGGAAGTGTGCCACCTTGAGGCTGCTCTGCAGAACAACAGCGGTGTTGCAGCACAGAGGACTGCGTGTCTCACATTTATTTTTTTTCTGCATTTGTTCCCAACGCCAGACCAAGGTTGGTGGTCCGGGTAGCGGAGGCAGCTTTGAGGAAGTCCTCTCATCTACAGCAAACGCCAGCTCTGAGGATACACTCCCCAACAACATGATGGACAACTCTGAGAGGCCGTGTTGAAGCAGAAACTCTATATCTGCCAGATCGGAGCACTTTTCTTTGCATCTCCTCAAAAGCTCTGACTCAAATGGCACACAACACTTTCATTTGACAGGTCTAGACGGTAAATATCTTAAGTTACATGACTGGTGAAATTCTCTCCAATATCACAAAATTAGAGCAAAACAATTTGTTTGTTCCGCTTTTATTTTGAAAGCTCAAGACCGCTGATGTCAAAAGCACACAGGGCTTCCTGGGATCTCCAAAGACGACTAATAAATGCAGAGAACATCTCATGTTTTTCTATATCAAGTGTTTTGAGGCTCTTAGTAGATTCTTCACCCACAAACACAAATGCCATCTCTGTTCCAGAGGTTTCTAAACTACATTATAAAACCAATTGAAGAGGTGCAGCCAGCAGCTAAGTCTTTATTGACCCAAAAGAAGGATATTGAGCAGGCAGACAGACAACTTAAACCCTGCATATGTGGGCTGTATTTTTGTGTGTTTGGGCTTGTGTCATCAGGAGAGAAAAACCTCCATCACAGCTGGATTCCTCAAAAAAAGTGGAAAAAAAAAAAAGAAACCCGTTTTTGCTATGTAGAACCAGTAACAAAAAAGTTGGGTCACTTTGTAATATGGATAAAACAGAATGTGAATCATCTCAAAAACCCATAGAACGTAGGAAACATTCACAAATATTTAAACTGAGGAAATGTACCAGCTTCAGAAAAAGTCATATTGAATTTGATGGTAGAAATCGAGCTCAGATAAGTGTTTACTTTTTTCTTTCTTTCACCATTAGTGTATATACTGTACATCTGGGAACTGAGGAGAGGAACTTAGTCCCATCTTTGTCTGATATATGGATCAAGTTGCTCCAAAAGGCTGGTTCTTCTGCATTGTTTGTTCCTTGATGCAACAAACTCCTCGGCATCGAAGCCACGCTTCCTCGTACCAAAACTGAACGCTGATTAACAGCCAGATGGTTCCTCTCCTCGTTAGTCCAGAGGAAGCTGCATCCATCGTTTCCAGAACAAATTTCAATTCGACCACTTTCTTACGGCCCATTTTAAATGAGCTAATAGGCTAAAAGAAGATGTTTTCCAGAAGTGTTACAGATTTACGATGGCCATCTAAGTCAAAGATCACCATCAATACTGATTTATGGTCTCATCCCTGCACACAAGAGATTTCTCCAGATTCTCTGAATCTTTTGATGATTTTAAGATATTTGGTCTTTGCAATGCAGAAATTACATTATTCTAACTGTTTAAGAATTTTTAAACACAGTTCTCCATAAATCGGTGAAGCTCAGCTCATCTTTGATTCTGAGATGCTTTTTTTGAAAGATCCTCTTCCGGGTTTTTCTCCTAACTTTTCCAGCCTTTTGTTTCTCATCACCACAACTTTTCTGAGATGTTCTTCTGCCAATCATTTTGAAAATATGTTTTTCTGTGCTCTGCTCTGAATAAAATACTGGTTTATGAGAGATGCAAATCATTACATTCTGAATTAATTTACATTTCACAGTGTCCTAACTTTTAGAAAATTCAAGTTCAGGTGGAAACATTGAACTCGGTTGACGTTCAACATCGGATCAGTCTGAAGGTATCGACACCGTTACTTTTTATACCAAAACTGTAATAAACTTCAATATGAGACGTGTCTGATTGAAAAATTCAATTTTCAGTTTAGTTTTTAACTCTTAAAGTTGTAGAGAGCAGATGCGGTTTACCCACACACATGGGTGAAGCATGTACAGATCTTCTGTTTGTAAATGTCAAACTAGTATTTTGAAATCAGTTTATTTTACTTGACGTTTCCTGCTGCTGAGTCGCGCTCATAGTTTGCCCCAACGTACGACGAGCTGCGCTACAGGAAACGTGAAAACATCTTATATTAACATTTATCATCTAGAAAACAATTACTGACTCTTTTTTTGTTTCATTTTCTTTAATGCTACATAAACTGCACGGAATAACTTTTGTTCAACGATGAAAAGATTAAAATCTCCATTATACAGTTTGTGTTTTCCTTTTCAACTTTTAAAGTCTGCTCTGTGTGGCCTTTTCCTCACATGACCATCAAACCAACTCTTGTATAAGTTTCCATGTTTCTTATCAGGGAGAAATACACCGCTGTCTAAAATGTGTTTATTAAAAAGCCATGTCAACATTTAGGTTTATAAAATAATAACTGAGGTTACAGGTGCTCTGTCTCTGGGAAACGATACACAGGTTTATTATTTCACAAATGCAGATGGCCGAAAATGTTCCATTTCATCTATTTCTCTACACGCAAAGACACAACTGCAATGTTAACCCGAACCAATGCAACGCTGAACACGTTCACCCATATTCGTTTATTTAAACAAACATTTTTATGGCTTATGTGTGAATATTAAAGATTGTTCAACCAAATTTGGAAAGACTGTTTTTTATAAAAACTGAAAACTACAGCTATGGGGGAAATGAGTATTATGTGTTCATGTACGTCTGCCAATATAACAACCTCACTGGTGTTTACTGGGAGGTTGGATCCTGAGCTGTGCAGGACCGTACTCCGCTCACCTTCAGACAGATGCTGCAGAACCGGTTGGACGGATGAATAAAGACACTCAGATTTAAGTGTGAAGTTCACACTTTGACCTTGACTGCTTTATTTCAAAGCCATTATGGTGCTGTATTGACACATACTCATAAAAATACCTCTAAACCTAACTGGACAATAAAGCTGTTGATATGAACAACATTTAATTTAACTGACATGCTTGACATCATAACCGATAAACAGCCACTTCATACAGTATAATATAATACCTTATAAGTAACAGTAATAAACTACAGGAAATAGGATTCAGATGTTTCCTGGTTATTACTTTGAGTGTAACAGGGAATTATTTCTGTTCATTATAATACTATACAAGCACTATCTGGGTCATTTTAATCAAATATTTGATTTGACAACTTCTATTATTACAGTCTCTGCTGTTTTTGAAATGATTAAAGTCTGCTGCTGTTTTATGGAAGAGTTTCCTAAATTAACTCTGCAATGTGTTGAATATGCAAAGTTGCGAAACTGAACAAAGCATCACAACCGCAAAATTCAAAACAGAGTGTATTTTGCCGTCTACAGATCTTAATAACTTGGAACGAGCAGAGGATTTGGTCGTTGTATCCTGCCGTTTAAAACATGTGGCCTCTCAGTGTCATATGGTATCTCAGTGTGTGGTTCCACAATCATTTTATGTTTCATCCTTTGATCTCTGTCCATCCACTGGAGGGTTTTTTTGCACGCTGTCAGGATGTGTGTGAACATCAGTCCTTGTTTCCTCAGATGTCTTTGTGGGCTCAGTATTAGTCATGCGACTACCTCTTTCTATATTCAAAGAGTTGAGCAGCTGGAGCACATCTGGATGGTGGAACCGACCTAGAAAAGGTAATAAAAACAAAATGCTATTAGAGCATCAGTTAACTATAGAGATCTGACACATTTGTAGAGCAAAAAAACAACACATTTATTGACTGGAAAAGCTTGAACTGTGTTAGAAAATGGCCTGAGACGAACCTTTGGTGGAGTCAAAGAACTCCTGCAGTCTCCCAGGTTCTCCCTCCAGTTCCTCGTACTCATGAGCCTGCAGGATCATCTCCAGGAGGTCAAACTGTTTCACCAGCCGAGCCTCTGGACTGCTCTGAGATTCATATTCCTGCAAGAAAAGTTACACATTCATTTCTATTTAATTTTTCAAACCTGACCAGCATCCAAGAACTTTACAGGTTTGTTACGACATAAGTACACTACTGATACACACCTCCCACAGTGCAAAAAGCTCCTGTTTAAGTCCCTCCTGCAGAAGGCTTGTCAGATGTTTCATTGCTTCCTGAGAGAGGTCACAAAAGTCCGTTTTTATTTGTTAAAACCACCTCCATGATTGTTTTTTCCTGCTTACTTTCAATTCAATTTTATTTATATAGCATCTATTACAACAGAAGTTGTCTCTCCAGAGCTCTCCAGCTTTCCAGAGACCCAAACATGACCCCGAAGAAATTATTACATAAATATAAAAATAAACAATGGCAGGTAAAAAGTCCCCTAGTGGAAGAAAAACCTTAAGCAGCTCCTGAAGCTCTGGCCCGCAAACATGCACAGAAGAGAAACGGAGGGGCAGACCAGCACAACAAACTACAAGCGCAATGGAGAGCAATGATGGTTATTAGATACTTGTAATTAATAACTGAGAAAAGAAAAAGAAGGAGGGGTGATGGGCACCGCTTACTGGATCATGTTGGTGCAGCGTAGGCCTACAGGAGCATATCTACACTGAAGTAATGTTTGAGACGAACTGTTACTTGTTCGCTTAGAAAGCATCATGCTGCTGGTCACTCACCTCCTCTCTCCTGTATTTCTCCGCTTTACTGACATTGTCAGATGGAGCGATATCTCCCACAATGCACTCTGCCATGTCGTGGACAAGAGCCATCTTTATGCACCTGGAGACAGTTGGAAAAACAGTCGGACAGAAAGGTCATTTTTTTGCGCACGCCTCCTTTGCAAGCTGGAACTGTGCTGCGTTTCATTCTGACCCACCTGTCTCTGTCTATAGCAGGGTCCGTGATGGTCAGAGACATCATGGCCATGCGGTACATGTGGTCCGACACGCTCTCAGGTTTCTTCACCTTTCTGTACACCCAGCCGGTCCGAGGCACCCTCTGCAGGTAACATAAAATACACCATATGTCCCACCAGCATGTTGACCTCCCTGTGCCATATACTGTACATAAACAATGCTCTTAAAATTTGTACTTCATTGAATACAGTCTAAATCGACTTCATAATGTTTTTCTTAAACATGACAATTAATTACATTTTCAAGACAGTTTCAAGCAACTTAATCAAGGTGTCCAGAAATTGAAATTTGAATGTTTTCCTGATTGTATTTGTCTTTCGTCATAATAATATGAATTAATTTTGTTTCAATCTCTTGATTGTACAAAGCAATACATTTACATATTAAACAGTAGTCTTAAGGAACTTGTGGTTGTCAGTTATACATACCACACTGATGTGATTGTTCTTCCATCTACAATCCAAATGTAGATACAATACAAACTATGTAAATCCTTTTGCCAGACAAGATTTCTTTGACCGTGTAAGAAATGATCCTTTGATGATCATTTTAAGTCCTTGTTTATTCCTAAAGTTTCTCCCATGACAAGCACATCAGACTGTATTTTCCTCAGGTTTCACAGCAGACAATGTGCTGGTTGACATTTGTTCTCCACTTTAGTTCAAAATTACACTTTTAAAGAGCACCATCTGCAGACTCCCCTCAGTTCTTTCAGTCAAATCATTGCAAAGTTAAATCTACTAAAAACAAAGCTCTTACTTTGAGCTGTCCGATTAGTTTCATAAATTCCAGCATACTACTCATGCCGGCTGCTTTCTCCATGGTGGCTGCCATCATCCCTCTCTGACCCGGATGCTTTTTTTTGTTGTTCATGTCATAACTCCAAGCAGCCGCTGGGGGGCAGCATAATCAACGCAAAAAAAGTGCAAAGATGTTTAGGGATTCTAAATATGGAGCTTTCTTCTTATATTCGTTTACGTGTTGCCGGATAAGTCGTCATATAAAACACTTTATAATATTTTTTTCTCCTTATATTGCACCATATTTGGTAAAAAAAAAAAAAAAAAATCCTACATTGAACGAAAGTGTAGAAAACACACGAAGAAGAACGCGCACCGGAAGTCGAGGAAGCGGGAGTTTGGAAAACATAAACAAGCTTCAGTCTTGTATGAAATACTTTTAAAAATGCTGAACAAGGCTCCCAAATTAAAAAAGACAATACGAGCGAACGCAAAGAGTAATGTAAATGTCAGGCCGGCGTCAGAGGCCATGGTAGGCAGATAAACGACGCGTATTCGTTAGTCTTTAGTATTAGCCCGATAACTGTTACTGTTGCTTAAATTTACATCTAAATCAGTTTTTTTTTGTGTTTGTTTACGTGTTTTCAGATTGAACTGGCCACATTACTGTTCTTGAACAGCCTGGCTGAAGAGGCAAAAGCTCAGGCGTTTGAGGAAAAGTCTGCGGCGATCAAAGCTCACCATGTCAGAGCTGTAACCAAGGTGAGTTACACCTTCATTCAAACGTTTATTATACTGTGTGTGTGTATGTATATATATATATATATATATATATATATATATATATATATATATATATATATATATATATATATATATATATATATACTATAACCAGTACTGGAGTTGAGGGGGGATGAGGGGGGATGGCATCCCCCCCTGAAATAAAAACTGTCCAAATCATCCCCCCTTTCCATCCCTTATGTCATTTCATCAATGAATGTGGTTTTACTGTTATTTCAACATTTAGAGTCATCACCAGAAAAATAACTTATTTGACAATTTTCACCTGTTTCAGGTAAATTTTCACTTGAAATAAGTAGGAAAATCTGCCAGTGGGACAAGATTTATCTTCTTATTACAAGCAAAAAAATCTTGTTCCACTGGCAGATTTGTCTGCTAATTTTGATTGATTGATTGATATATTTATTTGGTGACGTTGTTAAACTTATTTGTCGATACAAAGTTTTTTCATGTAGATCAAGGACCAAAAGGTGTAGACAGAAGCCAAAGCTTATTTTGTCTACCCTTTTAACATAATATGACCACTACAGTGCAATATTTGAAAAAAACGAAACTAAATAGAAATAGAGAAAATAAATAAATATATATATTCATACATATATATATATATATATATATATATATATATATATATATATGTATATACACATACATACACACACATACATATATATAATTTTAAGTGAAAATCTACTTGAAACAGGTGAAAATTGTTGTTTTTTCCAGTGATGAGTCTGGTTTTAAGTGTAATGAGATTTTTTTTAACTAAAATTAGACATTTTAACTAGAAATAAGACAAATATTCTTGTTAAAATTTTGAGTTTTTGCAGTGATCCATTTTACTTATCCTGTGAAGGACAGAGGCATATTGATAAGTTCAGAAAACAGTTTTTTACTGTTGTGTTTTGATGTATTTGATGTAAGCCCAGTGGATATTTAAAGCTTACAGAAGGCTGCATTTAACTGCTGCTATGTCATTCCTGCAGTATTTCTGCTGGTGTTTTGATTCAGATTCAGAAAACTTTATTCATCCCCGAGGGGCAATTGCAGGACAACTGAGCAGCAAGACGTTGAAAATCTCAAATAGAACAAGAATAAAGTAGAATAAAAGTGAACAGGGCATGTCTCCTTATGTACACAAAAAAAAAAAAAAAAATATATATATATATATATATAAATATGCAAATGTCAGAAAAATCTACAGCAGAGTGACTGTAGTGGTATAATATAAAGTGTCAATGCAAAGTGACGACAGTGGATGTAAACAGTCAGTGCTATTATTTGTAATATATTATATTATTTGTAATCAGCAGAAATTATCTGTCCCCATATGATAAAATCCACCATCCCCCCTGATTTTTTTTTTTTTACAACTCGAGTACTGTTTATACTCATTAAAATATACATCGTTTGGATTTCACGAGTCACACATTGTTTGTTTAATGTGGCTTTTACAGTAGCTTCACTGCGACACTAAAGATCTAGGTTTTAGAAATTCGTTGTTTTGCTTGTTTCGTCTAAGTTGGTCTGTAACCAAATGTTGTATTTTTACAAACTCAATTGAAGTTCTGCTAATCTTAAACAGTTTTCTAATTGCCCAGCCCTATTGTGAGTCATTCTCTTGTAAACAAACATTTAAAACAAAGAAATAGTACAAGGTCAAACGTGAAAGTGGGTCCTTTTGAAAACACACCAGAGGACAAACTCATCGTCAACCATAACATTATTCTCTCACGTCTGTGCCTGTGACAAACAATGCACCCAAAAACGAGGGCTTGCAGATTCCACTTTGCTTCCAAATTGCAGACTGGACAGGGTGGAGTCATGTGACGCATGTGTCAGGGCCGGCAGTATTTTTAGAGCAGCACGTGAACACGCACACACACACAGTTGACGTGATAATAACAGGAGAGAGAAAACTAAATAACCAACGTGGGCAAGATTACTTCGGTTATAGGCTTTTAATGTCGGTTCATGATTAGTGTTCAATAATTGCCCAGCCGTATTGTGAGTCATTGGAAGCTTGTGAACAATTTGCTGGTGGTGGGGGCCAGACTTTCAAATCCATAAAACTGCAAGAACTCAATCATGGGTTACTTGCTAAATTAGGGTTGCATTCCTCCACATTTATGCTTTCAGTTATTCTAAGTTCCTGGTTCAACTCCTGGCAATGTGGAGTTTGTATGTGGGTTTTTTCCAGGTACGCTGACCTCCTGGATGGACATTATACACCTGAGTCATACTCTGGTTAATGTGTGTTCATACAACATACATTTCACTAACAAACTTAAGCAGATGTCGTAAACACAACATCAGTTAGTCTAATATAAAACAACAACCTTAGTGTCCCCGGTTCTCTTTAAGAAGTACATAGTTTTACCAACCATGTACTTCTTAAAGTCCACTTCCATGTTCTTCTGTACAGGTTAGTTGAGAAGCTGATGTGATTTCTAGCCCTAAACAACCACAGATGAACTTTGTGACTTCATGGCAGCATTTCCTTAATGCCTTTTTTTTATGTCGGAAGAAGAAAAATAATGTATGTCATTAAGTTTTTTCCAGTAACTGTTGTGTGATCATCTACGGCAGATCTTCACACATCAGTATCATTCTGGCATCAAAAAGTTGTGAAAAACAAAATTAACTGAGCTCGACAGCAACCTGACAACAATAGTAATAATGAATGCCTTGCTCAGCTGGAACCTCTAAAGATGGCGGCCCCAGATATGTGACATCACATTCTCATTCTCTGTATTTTTTGCCATCTAAGCAATAATTCAGTCGAGGTTTGAGAAGTCTAAGTGTGATTTTATTTTAGACTTGATGTGCTTTTAAGTAGGATAACTATCAAAAGAGAAGAAAATTGGCACCTTTTTGCATTTCACAAATGGAATTAAGGTGTCTCAAATCTAAAACTGTGTTTTATGTATTCTTTACCATCTAAAAAAACAATTTAAGGTTCACAAATGACTAAGTATTGTTTTTAAACTGGACCTTTTAAGGGGGCCTCAGTTCTCTAAAATGCAGTGTAACAGCGCTTTAGCCCTCTGTCAAACTGTAAGATGGGAAATGGAAACGAATTACGACGTTTCTTTTTTTGTTATTTGGTTGGGGATTTTTTTTAGTTCTGTTGATCAAGGTTTCTAAGTGAGCTACAGCAATACACAAAGATTATGCTGCGGTAAAATGGGAAAAATGGAAGACGACTAATCTGGCAAGTGACCGGCAGTGCTGGTGACTGTTGATTTGTGTATTTCCTTTAACCGCAATGCATCGACCACTACCTGAACTGGTCATTAGTCGGTCCGCTGGATGGGACTGCAGCATCTTTTTGGACAAACCAGCCACTGGTTGATCAGTCACCAGCACCTCCTTATCATCGGCCAGATCCGTAGCCAAATTCCTTGGGGCTACATCTTCAGCCACTTTATAAATAGTATTAATTTAGATCCTTTTTACCGCATCATAAAACAAACGCTCAGAGCTCCGCTCCTTCAAACATTGGCACAAATTTGTTTTCATTCAGGGTTTCTTTATTTAAACCAGAACTTCTTTTAAAAGTTTACTTTTTAATTTAGATTTCAAATCCAGCTGCTATGAACAGAGCTGTGAAGATGTAGTTGAAAAGCGTTGTTGTGGCATTTTGACCAAAATGCATAACAGACATTTCCGTCAGACCTCAGAAAATTGTCAAATTTAGAAAACTGCCGACAATATGTCTCTTTCAATTATGAAGAATTGTTCCATAAATACATGGGCTTAAATGAATTTAGATGCAACCATGGAATTACAGGACTGAAATATGCAATTTGCTTAAATTTTATAATTACTATTTTTGTTTGCACATGAGACGGGCATACAGGCTTCTTTTTTTTCTTTTATAGAAAATGCTGAAAAAGGCAAGAGGATGAAGATGAAGACCACCATGAGCATTTTTACGAACATTGTGAGAGATTATCGCACTATTTTAAATGTTTAATGTTTTTGTTGTTTTTATGCTGTTTTCCCAAGAAAACACTTTCTGTGTATTGTTCTGTCACAACAATGGGGTTTTGTTAAGTTCAATAAATTCTCGTGACTCTCGTTCTGGTTTTTATTTTAAACTGCTGAAACCCACAAATGCTTTCAATAATAAATAGATTTTGAACTGAAGTGATATTTTTGTTATCCATGGTGGTTGGTTCAACCTTACATTCAGTCCTTAATGAAGAAAAAAAATGTTTCCCTCAAAATTTATGACTTAATAGTGTCCAGTTTTCTTTATATGATTTTGTTACGACTTTGTTTTTCCTTCATCTATAACTTTAATCTCTGAGGATATACGATCTTTTTCCTCACGCGTTTTTGACTTTTTATGCCTTTTTCTTGGAATGTCTTGCCCCATCCCTGGGGTCTGCAAATTTAAGTTGTCATTGATTTAGTAAAAGCCCAGTGTGACCTCATGTGACTTGTTCTTTTTAGTTCACAAACCCTAAACACACATTACATCAAGATTTTCA
Source organism: Cololabis saira (assembly GCF_033807715.1). Classification (NCBI taxonomy): domain Eukaryota; kingdom Metazoa; phylum Chordata; class Actinopteri; order Beloniformes; family Belonidae; genus Cololabis; species Cololabis saira. The sequence goes on along the minus strand of NC_084604.1, from coordinate 28,936,088 downwards.
ACACGCACGGACAAATCATTTTTCTTTTATACCTAATAAAAACATGAAGGGTCAGTCATTGAAACCTCATTTCAAAATTAGGGTGGGGAAAAAAAATGTTTTGCAAAATCTGATGTAAGATTCACAATCCATGATTGCTTTGGCATCCCCTCAGCCTCTCACCAACTCTCCTCAGCTGCCATCTTCACATCCTCTCCACGCCACGTGGATCATCTTCACTCGAGATGATCTGCTCACGTCTTATCTCCACGGGGTTCTTCACAGCCTGACATCTTTGAAAACGCATTCATTTATGTTGTTAAATTTGTTTGATGTATTTTAACTATGTGTGCAGGCGGATCAAAAGTGGCAGATTGTAATCCTTACTACATTTCTAGTTTGAAACACATTTTTATTGATCTATTTAATATCTTTCCAAGATGAAGAAAGTGATGAGGGATGTGTGTAAATGTAGCAAAAGAAGACGAGAACACAAACGTACATCTAAGTGTTTCTATCTGAAAGGCGATGGCCTCATGTAAAAGATAATAAAATATGTATCCACATGTTTTATATTGGTCCCCAGCTTGCACTCAATATTTGACTCAGTTTGGCAGTTAAGACATCCCTCGGCCTCTCGTGGTCATCTTCAAGAATCTGATCTGGCACCCCGGCGAGCACGGCCTTGACGGGCGTGTTCCCTCTCGTTTGAACAGGTGTCAGTGGGTTCATATAGAGCCTTTGAAACTTCACTCTAGACTTGTAGTCAAGAAACCAAGAACAAGACAGACCAAGTCAAGACCAATTTGTAGATGAAACGTGAATTTTAAATATTAAAGATACACACAATTATCGAGATGAACTTGCATCATTTATCATTATAGTAGCCAATTACTCTGTATAGCAGCCATATATTTATTCAAACAAGGCCATTATAAACACAATACTGTAATTTAATAGAGACACATATGCAGATAAACCAAAACATTAAATCAAATGCAAAATACAAATAGTTTACAAAACTGTACATTAACCAGAGGAAGAACTGCTGATCACAAGATTCTGTTTCAATTATCCGAGTCCGAGACATGGCGAGACCCGAGACAAGAACGAGACCAAATACTGTCGAGGCCATAACAAGACCAAGACCGGTCTTAAGACCTACAATTCTACTTCATTCCTGTTAGAAGTGGGTTTGTCTGGAGGTTCCTTGGTGGCCATACTTCCGTATTCCCACGTGGACCGAGTGGGATCTCCTCCTGTTTGTTTTTTTTAGCTTGGATCAGAGTTTACTGACAACTAACTACAAGTTACCCATACAACTCCTCCCCTTATAATCCTATGCCCATTTATCCCACTCGTATCCCTCATCAGCTTCATGTATTTGGCCTCCTATTTGGGAGTTATATTTGAAGTAGAAAACTTTTAGCACACCGCATATGCAGAAAGGTGCGTCGGAGGAGGAAAGCTGCAGCCAATTTTAAAAAGAAAACTCCCACACACCTTCTTCTCACCGTACTCGAGTTTATTGGGCCAACGTTTCGGTCATAGGATGCCTTGAAAAAGGTCTATGACGCGAAACGTTGGCCCAATAAACACGAGTACGGTGAGAAGAAGGTGAGCGGGAGTTTTCTTTTTAAAATTGGCTGGAGTTATGATATTTAAAATAATTCACGCTGTTTCGTTTTCAAGCCCAAGTCCATATGTCCCCAGACAGCCCAATTTTAATTCAGATGGAGCCCACATGGTCAAGTTCACAGTTTTGCAATAGAGCCTCCTTAGATCTGATAACGCGGATGAAATCATCGTCGTCTTTGTCTCCCGGGACTTGCTGTTCAATAATCAGTCAGCATTGATGGCATTAACGTTTTCCACACATTCCTGTTCAAGATATGTGCTTTACAGAAAAAATATGTCTTTTTTTTTTCCAGAAATTGATGAAATGACATTCATTGCTCTACAGCACATCCAAACATTCCTCTGAGATGACGCTTCGCTTTTATCTGTTCAAGGTTTGGAGTCATTGAGCAAGTTTGAGACACACCTGCTGTTCTATCGAGTCTCCCAGTTCTGCGATTGTGTTTCTTTTTTCTAGTTTATAACTGAAGCTGACCCATGAGCCCCTGTCAAGCTCATCTATCTGGCTGCATCTTCCTAAATCTCTTTCCAGATAAATCAGCTCAAGTGTAAATTCCCACTGATGTTTCCTCAGTGAGGTTTTTTTTTTTTTTTCAGGGAAGCTAAGGAGTTCAAACTTTCTCTCAGATTCTTAATGAGGAACACATGCTTTCAAGGGCTTCATGTGAGCTCCTGTGTCTTTTGGTGTCTGTCCCGCAAAGTTTTGTGAAGATATTAAATTAAAAAAGACAATCTTACAATGACTTATTACTGCATTTGCCCAGTTTGCACAAAGATGAAGCAATAAGTATTGAAAAGACTAAGAACCAAAGTGCAAAAGTGAATAAAATCAGAAAAGTAATTCCCAGGCGTGTTGCGTATGAAAAGAGAGGTCATGTTTTGGAGAAACAGAGTTTCCAAAACAGCTGATAGTACAGACTGAATTCCCAAACAGAACTCCCAGAGGACTGAGAGTTTCAATGCCTTCCAGCATTTTTTTGTGGGAGCCGAAGGTCTTCTCTGACACCTCCAGTTCTCTCATTTTGTTTTCTTGTTGGGAAATAGTCAAATCATCCTGTAGTTTTGGTTCTCATCTCCTGGAATCGTGTCTTAATGGAAAATGCATCGTTCCAACTCATGGTTTATGTCAAACATGAACACATTAAGTTTGGATTTGTTGCTTCTTTGCGAAACTTCACTGGGTTGATGCAAGAAAATCTTATGAAGCATTGATGTGTTTGATGCTGCACAAATGTAAGAGTCATTCATTTGCAATTTAAATGAAACCAACTGAGGAGATATTTTGTTTTCACGGTCTCAACTTTCTGGTATCTGGCAGGGATTTGAAAACCAACATGCTTGTGTGGTTAATAAGTACAGACAAGTTTAAATATCACACAAAAAATGTTTTTCAAGAATTCCAATAAGTTCTGTCTGTTATTCGTTTTCCCTGCAAAGGACATCTGAATCTTTCACAAGCTTCTGCTTACTTTTTTTACTTTCTTTGGCAAGTTTTAGGCACCTGAAATGCTTGATTTTAGTGAAAATACAGTTTGTTTTTATTGTAAGTTTTGCATGTTGGAAAAAAAAAAAAGCACACAACAAGAACAAATAAAGGGTTTCCAAATGTATTTCAGCCTGAGGCCAAAGGCTGCTGACAAAGAGTCCCATGCTGGTCGTAAACAAATACAAAGCTCTCCTGGCTGATGCCTAGAACATTTCCAGGCTCTAGTGAATGTGTGAAAGCACTTCATGTGCACCGCAGGTGTCGGGCTTCATGCTTTGCAAGTGACCGAAAATGAAATCCGCTGATGTGACAAAATCCCGCTCGTGTCTGCTCATCTTAGACACCAAAAGTAAGCCGATCACAGAGGTCCTTTCCCTGGATGAATGTGTGAAACATCAGCATTTGTTTAACAGATATCAGGATTTTAATGTGAGAAGAGGGAAATGTTAGATAATTAATAAAATACAGGGTTTGTGACAGGGAAGATGAATATTCCCAATGAACTGATTCACCATTTGGCAAAAAAGCAGAGTTGTTAGTCACATTCTGTGTGGTGGCTTTGAGTAAGGCACAAGTAGATGTGATAATGGATCAGGAGGAGGGTTGAGAAGAAGGAAGAGGAGGGTGCAGGAAAAAAAAGAAGCTCCCAGCAACTTACCCAAACTTATTTTCATCGAGGCTGTGACTATCATACAATGTTTTTTTTTCTGTTTGCATTCTGCGTGGCATCATTGTTCTCAGCTGCTGTGTTCACCGGGCTGGAGCCTCTACGTGTGGTCATTTGAACGACCCTTGTGGAAAACTGCACCTTTTCTGACTTGTATACCATGGGATTAGGGGTGTGAAGTGAGGCTGCCCTGCTGACTGGCTAAATGCTGAACTGAAGGTAAAGGGAAAATGCAGATATCGTCGTTAATTTGTTTTTTGCACTTGATGAATCTTTCACATGGCCGAAGCAGCAAGACTACTCAGCAATCCAAACGTAAGTATGTATTTTGAATGCAACAGTCAATCTTAACTCTTGTGATTGTCTGTCTTGTTTTTCTTGCAAAGAGCAGACTGACACATATGGAGACAATAATAGTGTTCTGTGAGTTTTCAAGGAACAATGTAGTCATAGATTTCCGGTATTTTTGCCCACTAAGACACTATGAATTTCAAAACTGGGATCAGAGCTTACAAAAATATGTTGTCTGCAACATTTGCATACTGTACATGGGGCTTAGGGTAATGAGCTGAATATTTTATTTGGACAAAAGACAAGTTGGTTTCACAGTTATACTCAAGAAGCCAGAACTTCCCAAGCCTCTTTCTATCACATGCACACATGTATAAGATTCATACCTTAATTTGCTTCGAAACTGTTTGCAGGTATTTCTTCAGAGGGCAACGTTTGTCCAGCAGGATGTGCGACCTGCTCAACTCTGAACGGCTGTCTGTCCTGTAAACCGCGGCTCTTCTTTCACCTGGAGCTGGATGGGTTTCGGCAGATTGGGACATGTCTGTTCTCCTGTCCCAGAGGTCACTATGGAATGCGCTCTCCGCATATCAGCACCTGCAACAGTAGGTATCAGTGAACTCACATAAGCGGTGGAATGACAATCTATTTTGAGAACTGAATATATGTTTTGGTACCAAATTAAATCAATTCAATTCAATTCAGTTTTATTTATATAGCGTCTAATACAACAAAAGTTGTCTCTAGGCGCCAGAGACCCAGAACATGACCCCCGAGCAATTATTACATAAACAATGGCAGGTAAAAACTCCCCTAGTGGGAGAAAAGCCTTAAGCCAAACAGTGGCAAGGAAAAACTCCCCTTTAGGAGGGAAGAAACCTTGAGCAGGACCAGGCTCATAAGGGGGGACCCTCCTACCGGAGAGCAGACTGGGGTGGTCAGGGAGCACACAGCAGACATCCACACAGGCATGTGGAAGCACCAGCGGGATACCCGGGGGCGGGGGACCGCAGGCCAGCACGCAGCTCCTGAAGCTCTGGCCTGTAAACATGCACAAAAGAGAAAAAAGGGGGCCAGTACAAGAAACTACAGGTACGATGGACAAAAATGATGGCTATGAGATACTTATAATAAATAAAAATGGAAAAAGAGATCATAAGTAATAATCATAAGTGCATATACAAATATGATGAACATGAATATCCAAACAATAATTTCATTTAATAGAAAATTCATATGAATTTGGTGCATGTTTAATTCAATTTTAATCCTTGCATTCATATCCATTATCTATCCTGCATATCTATTCCTGCATATTCCTGTCAAGGGTCACAGGGATCTGCTGAAGCTTATCCCAGCTGTCTTTGGGCAAAAAGCGGGAGTACACCCTGGACAGGTCACTAGTTCACCATAGGTTAAATTCAGTTCAATAAAAATGTATTAATCCCCAAAGTGAAATTTCAAAAGATCTGAGAAGGAATCTATTTATTGAGGGTTTCCTCATAGTAAAAAAAGGTAAAAAAAAAAAAAAAAATAGTCAAATTATACATGGAATATGCCTATACACTCATCGGCCACTTTATTAGGTACACCTTGCTAGTTCCGGGTGGACCCCCGTTCTGCCTTCAGAACTGCCTTAATCCTCCGTGGCATAGATTCAACAAGATACTGGAAACATTCCTCAGAGAGTTCGGTCCATATTGACATGATAGCATCACGCAGTTGCTGCAGATTTGTTGGCTGCACATCCATGATGCAAATCTCTCGTTTCACCACATCCCAAAGGTTCTCTATTGGACTGAGATGTGTTGACTGTGGATGCCATTTGAGTAGTGAACTCATTGTCATGTTCAAGAAACCAGTCTGAGATGATTCGCGCTTTATGACATGGCGTGTTATCTTGCTGGAAGTAGCCATCAGAAGATGGTACTGTGGTCATAAAGGGATGGACATGGTCAGCAACAAAACTCAGGTAGGCTGTGGTGTTGACACGATGCTCAATTGGTGCTAATGGGCCCAAAGTGTGCCAGCAAAATATCCCCCACACCATTTCACCACCACCACCAGCCTAAACTGTTGATACAAGGCAGGATAGATCCATGCTTTCATGTTGTTGAAGCCAAATTCTGACCCTACCATCTGAATGTCGCAGCAGAAAGCAAGACTCATCAGACCAGGCAACATTTTTCCTTCTTCTATTATCCAATTTTGGTGAGCCTGTGCTAATTGTAGCCTCAGTTTCCTGTTTTTAGCTGACAGGAGTGGCACCCAGTGTGGTCTTGTGCATTCAGAGATTGATGGAGGTGGTTATTTGAGTTACTGTTGCCTTTCTATCAGCTCGAACCAGTGGCCATTCTCCTCTGACCTCTGGCATCAACAAGGCATCTGCGCCCACAGAACTGTTGATCACTGGATATTTTCTCTCTTTTGGACCACATTCTGTAAACCCTAGAGATGGTTGTGTGTGAAAATCCCAGTAGATCAGCAGTTTTCTGAAATACTCAGACCAGGCCTTCTGGCACCAACAACCATGCCACATTCAAAGTCAAATAAACCACCTTTCTTCCCCATTCTGATGCTCAGTTTGAACTGCAGCAGATCGTCTTCACCATGTCTACATACCTAAATGCATTGAGTTTCTGCGATGTGATTGGCAGATTAGAAATTTGCGTTAACGAGGAGTTGGACAGGTGTACCTAATAAAGTGGCTGGTGAGTGTATTTGGTTGAATGTTCCTTTGAAGGAAGCACACTGACCAGATAGCCCATCACTAAGCTTTGGCAGGAGTCCAGTTGGATATTCAGACCCTTTATTCTTGTTTTTTTTCTTAATTTTGACAGAATGGTAGTATTCAATTAAATGTACCGGTACATGTTTCCTATTACAGACTAATTTATTCACCCCACAATCAGCTTTCATGTGTGTTTTGGAGCATTGTCTTGAATTGCTAAATATTGTCCAAATATTAGCTAATTGCAAAGCAAGCAATTTATTTTTGACTTAAATGTATGACCCCAAGTGTTGACATTATTAGCCATTTTGCTGCAAGCATGTATTCCAATCTTACTCAAAACTGTTTCAGTTCCCGTTACTTTGGTCTGGAAATCATTTTTGAACCTGGCCCTTCTTTCCTTTCAGTCCGTGCCGATGTTAAAGTATTTTTGTCTGTGGACAGTGACACTTTAGTTTCAGCAGCTTCCAGTTAATAGCAGGTCCATGCCTCGATGGCTCAAAATGTTAGAGAGGGTATGTGACCTCTTGATTTTAGAAAATTCCCCAAATTGAATGGGGAAAAATGGTGATTTAAATGGTGATTTAAAAAACGAATTGAAATGTATTTCTGAAAAACCAAACAGAAACTATCTTTGCAGTCCTGACACTGTGATCACTCTGCACTGACCAAGGTTCATTCCCATTGGCCTGCAGAGTGCAAGGCAGATTGTGCGTCCTGCTTCAGTGAAAATTTCTGCACACGTTGCCATCCAGGCCACTTCCTGTTCCGAGGCAAATGTGAAAAAAGTTGTCCAAAGGGGCTGACTGCAAACACAGTACTACATGAATGCACAGGTAATACAATACTCAGTAGCATCTGGCAAGTGCATGTATCATAGAAATGTATGCACAACAATGTAATTTGTGTCTATCTGTGTTAGAGTGCCCTCCTGGTTGTGAGCTGTGTGTGAAGAGAAACATATGCACGAGGTGCAGAGCAGATATGCACCATCTCCAAGGCCAGTGCCACCACACCTGTCCCAGAGGATTTGAGCCTGACATGCAGCTGTGCATCCCCCAAAGTGAGAGATACTCCCTGTCTCTGATTCTTTATCCCTTTACCCCAGTGAGCATTTTTCTGATCATTTGCTCTCTTGAAGTTCACTGTGAGGTTGGAGAATGGACAAGTTGGGGACAGTGTTCCCTGAAACGGGGCAACAGAGTCTACAGGAGGGGAGAAGAGACACGAAGCCGACAAGTCCTGCGCCCGCCGAGTAACTATGGTGACCCCTGCCCACATGTGTCAGACATCAGGAGATGTGTCATCAAAAAGAAAGACAGGAGTCGGTTGTAATGTGTTGAAAAGGGCCCAGGATGGAACCTGTGTTCTTCATCCTGAATCAAAGGTTCCGCTAGACTCCAGCAGCTGTCCATTCATTAATTTTCAAAATACGTTTATGTATAATTGCAAACAAAACACACGGCTAGAGTTTATTCTGATACTCAAAAGATTGTTTAAAGATGTAATCGTAATCGTTCCGAATGTAAACGCTTTTGTGTGCACACCTACATTTTACATTACTTTGTCCTGGAAGTGAACCTTTCTCTAGTACTATTTAGTATTTGCAGGTTCAAAGTGAAGGTCTACGTGCAATATTAAATTATGTAAATATTATGAAGCTCATTGAGTCAATATTCAGATTTTTTTTTTTTAATACTACAATGAGAATAAAAATGTCAAACGTATAAATGCAAGAAGAAATATCTTTGTTTTTGACCGGTGTTCTGCCAATTTCTGCTGCTTTGCCAAAAAATGCTACCTAATTGTTTTCTACCTTTGCAGAGCTACAATTTTACTGTTTTACTCCCTAAACCACGTCCTTTCCCCCCAAGTGGTTCTTGTCTCTTGCCAGGCCGTCATTGTAAATAAGAATGTGTTCTTAATGACCTGCCTGGTTAAATAAAGGCCAATGACTGAATGAATATCAAATAAAAGCCATAGAATTGTGGTTGTTTTCTTCTCTTTATCATATAATGTTCACAAAGTGCAGTGGTGGACAGTAACGGAGTAAATTTACTTGAGTACTGTACTTAGGCTTGCCACCCGTCCCTTAAAATACGGAATTGTTCCGTAATTGGGAATTAAAAGTTGCATTCCGTATTGAACCAATACGGACACATATTATGCTCTTATTTATTGATGTAATAATATACAGGTGAAGCTCGGAAAATGTGAATATATTGCAAAACTTAATTCTTAGTAAATTCAACTAAAGGTGAAATAAATATAGTATTTCCCACTACATTCAAAGTGAGATATTTCAAGCCTTTATTTGTTATAATTTTGGTGATTATGGCTCAGTTTATGAAAACCCCTAATGAAAAAATCTATATTATGAAATCAATAAACAATTCAATCATCAAAATAATAACAAATAAAGGTTTAACATATCTTGCTTTGCATGTAATGACACTATGTAATATATTAGTTTCACCTTTTAAGTTGAATTATTGAAATAAATGAATTTTTACACCATATTCTAATCTTCCGACCTTCACCTGTAGGTTATAGTCTACATCTGGGCTGATGGACGTCATGGGAGGATATTTCAGTTGCTAGTATGGTTGGATGTCTGTACAGTCATGCAAGTTAAATGCTATTAAAGCACTTTAAACTTTAAATCAAAGCATTTAGTTTTTTCATATAAAATAAATACATTTCTATGCAGTTTAGAAGTTTTGGGGATGTCCCTTTTTTTGGGGTCTGCGTTGCTGAAATCGGAGCGTCCCTTATTTCTATTTCTGAAAGGTGGCAACCCTAACTGTACTTAAGTACATATCCAGAGGATTTGTTCTTTATTTGAGTATTAGATTTCTTTGGTACTTATTACTCTTACTTGAATACATTTCCAAGACAAATATTTTTACTTTTACTCAAGTAAATTTCTAGGAAGGCTGAAAAGTACTCGTTACTTTCAGGTCTGCTCTTTTTTCTTCTTCCCTAAAATCCTATTGGACACAAGCTGTTTTTGTCAAAGGAGGAGACCTATCACAGTGCACGCTCTCCACTGGGATGTACGTAAAGCGGAAATACGTCAAACCTCCTCAAAACGATACCGCCAAAGTAGCCTGCGTTTGTCAAGACAGAGCCGCAACAATTAATTTAGAAAAAATATAGTAATTTACTGATGTGGAAAATAAGAAATTTACTCTTACTCTTACTCTTACTTTTACTTAAAGTAAATTTAAAAGCATTTACTTTTGGATACTTAAGTACCTTTAAAAGCAAGTACTTTTCTACTCTTACTCGAGTAATATTTTGACTGAGCTACTTTTACTTGTAACGGAGTAAATTTTGACCAGTAGTATTTGTACTCTTACTCAAGTACTGGGGTCGAGTACTCTGTCCACCTCTGACAAAGTGTAATGCAATTCATATCATGGGTAGTGTATTTTGAAGGATCAAATACTCAACATCCCATATTATCAATTTTACATCGTGCAAGAAATGATGGACGTGGGCCGTGGCAATCAAACTTTGAAAATCGACTGTGCGCATGCGCGGAACCACAAAGTAGCATTTCTCGGCAGGGAGCAAGGATTGGCAGAACACCGGTGTCCTGGCGTGTTTCGTTGCAGTGCGCATGCGCGTCAGAAGTGTTGTGGTATGTGTGTCAGGTCAAACCAGGCGAAGTGAAACCAGTTCACAGACTGGCTCAAATAACGCAGCAACCAAGTTACCGCTCGCTATATATTACTTAACAACCATATATGAATGCAGCTGTATAAATATATCCATCCGTGCTTCAGCTGAGGAGGTTGTCCAGAGACGCCGTAGTGTTCATGTGAGTATTTTCAAAGATTGACTAAAGATAGATAGCAGGTTAACAATATGCAATTGGAGCTGTTCGACCTCAGCTAACCATTCATCAGGTTAGGGGAATACTTCTTAACACAAAGACAAATATAAAGGCTCATTGCAAGATATACCAGATTTAATTCAATTTAGAAACGTGCATTTTGGCCAGTTTTAGCTTAGCAATAAGCTACGCAGGTTCTGGTGCTACAACTGTCTGACATAAACGAGCCTCTACTGTTCAATTTATCAAAGAGCAATGAGAAAGACAATAGGATATACTAGGTGGCAGATGACAAATAATATCCATATAAGTCGACAGACCATAATGGGAAAGTAAATGCATTGTTTGTACGAGGGCGTTTCCTGAAGTGTCTGGCAACCCATGGCCGGGTTGCCAGATCTCGTTACAAAGACAAGCAATTAGGCACTTGGTGATCATTTTATCTGCATCATCTGCGATACATCAGTGCGATACAACCAGTACTGGAGTTGAGGGGGGATGAGGGGGGATGGCATCCCCCCCTGAAATAAAAACGGTCCAAATCATCCCCCCTGTAAAACTGACATCCCCCCTTTCCATCCCTTATGTCATTTCATCAATGAATGTGGTTTTACTGCTATTTCAACATTTAGAGTCTTCACCAGAAAAATAACACTAGAAAAATAACTTATTTGACAATTTTCACCTGTTTCAAGTAAATTTTCACTTGAAATAAGTAGAAAAATCTGCCAGTGGGACAAGATTTATCTTCTTATTACAAGCAAAAAAATCTTGTTCCACTGGCAGATTGTTCTACTTATTTCAGTGAAAATCTACTTGAAACAAGTGAAAATTGTTGTTTTTTCCAGTGATGAGTCTTGTTTTAAGTGTAATGACAGTTTTTTTTACTAAAATAGGACATTTTAACTAGAAATAAGACAAATATTCTTGTTAAGATTTTGAGTTTTTGTAGTGATCCATTTTACTTATCCTGTGAAGGACAGAGGCATATTGATAAGTTCAGAAAACTGTTTTTTATTGTTGTGTTTTGATGTATTTGATGTAAGCCCAGTGGATATTTAAAGCTTACAGAAGGCTGCATTTAACTGCTGCTATGTCATTCCTGCAGTATTTATGCAGGTGTTTTGGTCAGTGCTATTATTTGTAATATATTATATTATTTGTAATCAGCACAAATTATCTGTCCCCATATGATAAAATCCACCACCCCCCTGATTTCCTTTTACAACTCGAGTACTGGATACAACCTCTTTGAAATTAAATGTATGCTTTGTTTTCCCTTTTGAGTTATTTTATTTGGATTATTTTATCCCTCCCTCTCCGAAATGATGAAGTAAAAGTCAAGCATAAAGCTTGAATTTTATGTACCACATGCAGATGGTAAAAAAACGTTCTTTCCTTTTTCTTTTCTTTTTCAGAAATCAGAAATCAGAAAGGGGATTTATTGCCAAGTTTGTTAACACACACAAGGAATTTGTTGTGGTGATTGGTGCAATACAGTAAAAATAAAAATATAAAAGCAAACAAGTATATGGAGATAAAATAAGAGATAGAATATAGTAAAATGTATAAACAGAAATAAACAGAAATGTACATTATGAGGATTAAAAAGTGCCGGATGTGAATCTTTACAAAAAGTGACGTAAGATGACAGATAAAATGTATAAACAGAAATGAACAATATAGACAGAAATTTACAATATGTAATTTTTTGTTGTTGCTTTAAATCATTATGCAATATCTCTAACTATGTAAACTGGACTTAATGTGCATTTATGTGAGATGGCATAGGGAGACTGTACTCCCTCTGTTTTAGCGTTAAAGGGTTGTTTTAGTAATGACATACGTTTGTGTCATTGTGAACAGGACAAAACCATCATTTTACATTAAAATATATGCTTTAAATGAAACCTAATACTATAATAATAAAGAAGTGGGATTTATGCAGTTCTCCTTAAGAACATTTGTAAATACTGGCGGTATGAATGTATTTTACATTTTAAAGGCAACCATTTTAAAAATCACTTCAATGATTAGTTTTATATTTATGTTGAAAAAGCAAACCATGCTGGCAATCAGATCATGAGTTATAATAAATAAATCATTGAAAATGTAAGTAAAGTGGTAACATAAAAATGTGCTAAGTAATTATGTTTATTTAGGATAAACAAAAAACATATCAGTTAAAGAGGATGTCTTTTTTTAGCGTATATATTTGAATGTATCAACAACTCTAACATTGAATAACCCTGTCACTGTTTCTGGCTGCATCAGTGAGCCATTGAAAATTTCAGGTTACTATGACATCACAGACCCAGATCAGAGTAGAATTACACAACTTCCTTATTTTTATTTAAGCCCCAGTTTAGGTCATGTTGCATTAGCACTGGCTCAGGACTGTGTGGTCTATAATTACTGTAGAACAATGATTTCAAAAACGCACAACCATAGTCTATTCCCATAGACTAGCTGCTGTAAACAGACCTGGAAAGACATGGTTAAATAAGGTGTTTTTGTAGCCTACCTTTTTACTAAAGGAGATAATGAATCTTTAATTAAGACCTAGGGAAACTGTGAAATTTCAAAAAAAAGAGAGCATGAAAAGTCTCTCTAATAATATTTGTTCAAGAATATCTGCATGATGAACACGAATTTCACTTACAAAATCTGCACATTGACTGCATATTTTCAACCTGAGGTCTCTTAACCCACTCGCTTTCTCCCACTCAGCATTGTTTGATTTTTACTTTGCCTACTTTTCCTCTATAAGCAAATAAAGTATGTATGTACACAGTGCAGATTAATAAATACTGTTGTTATGAGGTGCAGGTCAGACATGAATGAGTGATAATATATATTATAAACAGATTATAAACAGATGAGATGTGATTACATGATTTACAAGTTAGAGTATGTACATGGGTGATTGCAGCATTCCCAGTGTGGAAGTATTTACAGTAGTGCGAGGAGGTATTTGGTAAAAAAGTCCAGTGCAATTTTATATATATGTATATAATGTATATATATGTATATAAGTGCTGCAGTTCATGAAATAAATATAAGAAATAAAAGACATGAGGCTAAAAAAGAATTAAAACACCAAGAGCAAAATTTCCTCCAAGTTAGGAATGGATAAGAGCAATAAGATAAAAACATTGTAAAATACATTGTGCTCCGAAAAGTGACTTGTGCAACTTTTGTGCAAACTACAGCTTGTTCACCAGTGTTACTGCAGCTGGAACAAAGCTGTTTTTATAACGTTTTGTTTTACAAAATGGGACTGACAACCTCCGTCCAGAGGGGAGAAACTGAAATTCACTGTGCAAAGGGTGTAAACTATCATTTAAAATGGTCGTGGCTATCCGCTGTAACTGCCTGGTGTACAGGGAAGAAGGGTTCAGCTATACCCTATATATATATATATATATATATATATATATATATATATATATACTAGATTAATGCACCAAATTGCATTCCTGTGTTGTCACTGAGTCATCCAACTCATTTAGTACACAAGTGCATGACTATGTTGTGGCGTGCACATTTCACCAGAACTGATGTAAACGCTTGCTTTCTCTTTGCAGCATGGCAGACCGCAAAGAAGTGGACATTTCTGTCAATCCCCAGGTTCCCCCCAAGCTGATAGAGAACACAGGAAAGGACACTTCTTCCACAACCACCACCACCCAGGAGTGTGCCATCTGTCTGCAGAGGTGCATCCATCCTGTACGTCTCCCATGCTGCCATGTCTTCTGTTTCCTGTGTGTGAAAGGTGCGTCCTGGCACAGCAAGCGCTGTGCTCTTTGTCGACATGAAATCCCCGAGGACTTCCTGGAGCGGCCGGTTCTCCTCTCTCCTGAAGAGCTGAAGGCAGCAGCTTCAGGGCTGAGCCAAAGTGGCAGTGGGTCCCGAGGCGACTATGCATGGTACTACGAGGGACGCAACGGATGGTGGCAGTATGACGAGAGGACGAGCGCAGAGTTGGAGGAGGCTTTCACGAAGGGCACCAAGAGCACGGAGATGCTTATTGCAGGGTTTCTTTATGTAGCTGATCTGGAAAATATGGTGCAATATCGCAGGAATGAGCATGGCCGAAGACGCAAAATAAAGAGGGACGTTGTAGATATCCCCAAGAAGGGGGTGGCAGGACTGAGGTTGGAGCCTGAACCTGTCCCTGCCCCTACTCTTCCAGCTGTTGCCTCAGCAACATCAGAACGTGTCAGCTCAGCTGATGGATCAGACTCCGAAAACCAATCGCAGTCTTCATCATCTGGAATCATGCTGTCCGTTCCTCCTGTTAGACCCCAAACTCTCCTGGGACGCCATCTTACCAGTCCCCTGTCTCCGTCACTGTCACCCCTGGAACAAACTTTCTCTCGGCTCCTAATCAGTCAGCCAGAGGATGAAGAGGTGGATGGAGACGACGGGCTCCAGGCATATGAGTTTGCATCTGGAAGTAGTGAGAGTGAAGAGGAGGAGAAGGAGCCCAACGGAGCAGAATCCACACCCCAGGGAAGACAGGCGCAAAGACCACTGAGGGAGAGTCAGCCAACCAGAATTCCTCCTAGAGGCTCCAGCTCTGCCATCAATGTCCGCTCTCGCAGTCCGGATGGACAATGCAGTGTAACAGAAGTGTGACTGCCTACAGATGAAACCTAAGCTCTTATCAGTTCAGCAAAAAAGTTTGAAAACTAATAGGCATCTTAAAATGTTTACATGCCGAAAATGATGTTCGTCTTAATCTGGTTTCTACTTGTTTTTACATCCCAGTCATTGTGGGGCAGTCAAAGATCTTGGTCCATCTTAATGTAGTTGTCGTTTTGTGGGCAGCTCAATAAATGCCTGCCAATCAAGGCTACACAACTTCAGAGACAATTAAAAGGAATCAGGTCACAGATGTTTTTGAGTTTATCCTGTTGACATAATTGCAATCATATAAAAAAAAAAAAAAAGAAAAACCCCCTCTATCAGTTTTACAGCTTTACCTGTGAGCACACGATGAAACATTATCTGGTCTTCAAATTTGGTAGATGAACCTCAGACTTGCGTGTCGTGATGTGTAAAATCTGAATTATAAAGAGTGTTTTTCTTTTTCAGACGGCTATACTATACATCCTAGAATATCTGAGGTAAACTCATTCATCTTTTGCAGTCCTTTACCTGTGTTGCAATCAGAACTAGATTAAACAATAGAGGCTAAGTTTGAAGCCACTTTAAATATGTTTTTTTTGTCAAAGTTTGAAATGGAAATATGCGGTACAGACCAAAAGTTTGGACACCTTCTCATTCAAACAAATGGGGAAGTGTGTCCAAACTTTTGGTCTGTACTGTATGTGATAATGGCAGTTGTGCAGCAAAAACAACAGGCTTGTTTTCAGACAAAAGCAGAAGTGTCTGATTGCATACTGAGTGGGTTAGCCAGCAGATCTTTATTCAACTTATGCGAATAATGCAAAGTAGAAACATTGTCAATACACCTTAAACTTTTTATTCACATGAAAGGTAGCTCAAATATGTCTTGGTGCTGATCCCACTGAAACTGTACGAAGCTTGGCGTCCCCGTTGATCATCCTCCCTGCTTGTGCGCTTTTTGGGTCTGCTGACCTTTTATTAACCTCATTCACTGGTGGAGAATAATACTTGATCACAAAACCCCCTGAGCCAGTGATCACAGCCATGTCTGCAGAAGTATGACCCAAGATGCACCGGTCTGTGGCTGTAGTCATGGAACAATGTGAGAATGCATCATTATGAAGCATTATATGCCCACAACCCATCATCTGTCATTCACATCATCTGCATCAGTGCAATACAACATCTTTGAAATTAAATGTATGCTTTGTTTTCCCCTTTGAGTTATTTTATTTGGGTGATGCTTTAGTAATCATTCCTCTCTCTCCGAAATGATGAAGTAAAAGTTGAGCTTTATTTATGTACCACATGCAGATGGTAAAAAATGTTCTTTCCTTTTTCTTTCCTTTTTTGCTGTTGACTTAAATCATTATGCAATATCTCTAACTATTTAAACTGGACTTAATGTGCATTTATGTGAGATGGCATAGGGAGACTGCACTCCCTCTGTTTTAGCGTTAAAGTGTTATTTTAGTAATGACATACGTTTGTGTCATTGTGAACAGGACAAAGTGCTGAAAAGCTACTGGCAGATCCACTGGAAAGTATTAGTTTATATATGTAGAGAGACACATTTGGATTTCTATTTCTTGTCACGGTATTCTCAGCAGGGCCATTATCAGAGCGCTGGCATGGACACACACTTGGATGAGCTCAGGCTGTCCTTAGACTGTCCTCAGACTGTTCTCGCACTTTCCCTTCTCCTTCTGCTCCGGCTCCTGTTGCTTTACTCTCATCTTTTTGCTGTCTTGTCTCCTACAATGTAATAACCTGAAACACATTTCTGTCTGTGTGGTGTTTCTCTTTGTTGTAATATGTTACGACAATAAAAGTGTTTATACAAGATTTAAAATCACATATCTTCTTTTCATTGTTTTTAATTAAAGGGAAAGATGATTAAAATACTTTTACTATTACGAGAGGAAAAGGAGGTAGTTGTGATTTTAGTCAAAGTGTAGTGTGCCTCACTGGTCCACATGGTGTAGCTGTTTCATAAGTTTAGTCAGTCGAGTCTGAGAACCTTTTGAAAAAGTCCTCACGACCTAGTTGGTGGAAAAGCTGCCACTGCCAGGAGGAGAAGAAGCTTAATGCACACAGAGAATCTAAATCTTTAGGTCATGTTTCAACCTGAGGTGTAAGTTTTGCTTTATTTCTGGCTGTCACTCCAAGTAACAGATCTGACTAAACTTGAGTGTCAAGATCCATCAAACATGCGTGTTTCAGGCCTTTTTCTTTCTTTTTAATTTTTTTTTTAATAATCCCTGCACTGTGCAACAGTTTCCTTTTCTTTGCTCTTAAAGTGTGAGAAAAGAAATATGATCAGTGAAAATGTGATTTTCTTTGCAGAGGAAATAGTTGAAATGCTGAGCAATCATCAAAAGTAAAACAAAAATAAAAAACATCTTTTTAATCATGGTAATTGAAGTTATGCATTTAAATGAGTCACTCCTAAAGCTCCTGAACTCCAGCATTTGGCAAAGTGACTGCAGGCTCTGGGAGTGCAGCTCGACTGTGACTTGAATTAGAATTATGGCTTAATGGACAGCACTTTGGTTAGCGTCTCCTGAGAGTTGCCGAAAGAGCTACATATTGTATGGTGCATATTCAGTGATAATGATTGCCAGATACTGTGCTTTTTCTGCTTTTGGATCATATTAGTCATTTACTGTAAATCTGCTGGCTGTAAAAATGATATTCCATAAGTGTCACAATCTAAATCACAAATTAAATTCTGCATTACGTCATGGCTGTGGAGACCAAATTTATAATGTGATACTTTAATTTCATTTTTAAAGGAGCATGAGGCTCCTTTTAAGAAATGAGACTCTCTAGCGCCACCCTTCGCCACGACGCCCGTTGGGGGTACTGCAGCCAACAGTGAAGCCGGCACGGGAGAACGGGGAGAACGTGCATGCGACGTCACATCCGCAGCCCAGCGCGGGAAATTCGGGCCCCGAATTGCAGCACATTTTGCAGCACACAGCCTGTTCAAGGCAACGGAGAGATACACTAGAGGGCTCATTCTTTTGGGTTTGGAACGCTTCATCTGACATTATTACTAGAAAACTTAAAACGTATACGAATTTTTTTCATAAATCCTGCCTCAATCTGGCCTCAAGCTCCTTTAAGTATACGGCATCCATTTTTCTGCAGGCAGACAAAATAATGGAGCATAGTTTGGTAAAGCATGTATTTACATGGTTCACATGGTTCACACACTGCATTTCAGGACAAAAACAAAGCCATGGAGATATCTTATAAAATGTTGGGAGCCATCTATGACAGAAAGCATATCACACCTTATCTAAAGGTTTGACAGTCCCCAGGAGCACAGTGACTTCAGCAATTTTGAAAAAGAGGCTGAGGACCAGCTGAACTTGTCCGGGGGGCTACATAAAAAGAGTTATAATGAAGCCAGGGAAAACAAAAGTTGAGTAAAGCTCAAGAGGCCCTCTGCAGGGTCAAATGACAGCCGCTTTGCATTAAACAAAAATGCATTAAATGTGAAAAAACCCCAAAACAACTATGGGTCTAGTTGTAGGTATTGCCTGAAGAGGAGGTACAGCCCAAAATCTGGCAAAATATTTTCTACAATAAAAGCACAGTGGTGGCAGCATCATGACAGGGGGTTCGTCTCAGCAGCAGCGTCAGCAAGACTGATGAAAGCGAAGGGAAAGATGAATCCACTCAGACAGGTTCTTGGAGAAATGACCTCAGAGTTTGGTGACCTTCCAACATGGCCGAGTAAAGTCCAGACTTAAGATGTAAAGAACATGTGACAAATATTTAAATATTTAACTTGGAGCAAGTGAATAAGCAGCTGGATTTTATTATTTGCTGGCAGTTTTGACCAAAAATGACTACGTAGCTCTGGAAACGCTCCGGATTGCTCTTTAAAGCTAAATGCAGCCGCATGGTCAGTTAAGTCGAGTTTATTTCTGTAGCACATTTAAAAGAACCTCAGTCGACGAAAGTCACGAACCAGTCCACTTGGCGCCTTCTTTACTTTATTGACAGGCAGACTGGGGGCATATAACCTGAGATACCTCAAAGCTATCCAAAGTGATCTAAAGTGATTTGTTTTCCATTGCTGTGTAATCGTAAGAAAATAGTTCTTTTTGTGCAGCAAACATCGTGCACACGCTTTTTTTTCTGCTGTTACACTCATCATTGATTTGTGCTTTGTAAGGGTGCATTTATAAGCTTTTATATTGTCTGTTGTTCTGCATCTTCCAGCCTGCGTGCTGCGACAAACCGACGGATTAACATGGCGTGGAAACAGAGACTTTATTTATATAGAACATGCACGGAGGAGCAGTTGGGGGGGTGACACATAGAGACTCGAGACATGTGACAACATGAAGGCCAAGGATGGCGACAAAGAAACTGTTGAAGTGAGCAGAGATCCTCGCCGCGCGTCTCCCTGCGTGCATTAAAAGAGGCCAGACTACCTCTGGTCTGGACGTTGCTGTATATGGCACGGCCAAACATAGTTTCTCAGCCTGAGAGTCAGTCAGACGGGAGACAACGCCACTGTGTGTTTTCAGACACATAGCTGCCCTTGAAATATTTGCACCATATCCTTCTTAATGCTTCCTGTAGCCTACTTCTTTACACCACAGGTAACACAAGCCTGTCTCCAATACTTCCACAAATACCCCTGTCACACTTGCATCCATCGCCACCTTGAAACCCACAGTCGAGCATTGTTGATGTGCGGACTATTTACGACCCCAATTTTTGCTGAGCGCAGAAGAGTGACAATTAAGGGCACATGGTCTTGTAAATGCTTTTATATAAATGATATGCATGATTTATTGTTCACACATTCAGCAAGCAGTAACTGCAACTCTAACTCTGTCTTGCAGAGTCTATGCATTTACACGCAGTAGGTCATCTGTTAGAGATTCACAGACAGGGTGCATCACTGCCGAAGGTGCCAGGGATGACCTCACTCCTACTGTAACTCTCATCGACCTAACACCATTAGACCCTATCAAATGACATGCCTCCCTAAGCCTGGTGCTACTGAACCATTTATATCACCAATGGATGATGTTATTACTATGATGACACCTAAAATCATAAAGTACAGGGTGTGCTCAGTTACTAAATACAGTATACAGTTTAATTTTGTTTTGCTTTCTATGTACTGTTGAATGAAGACCTTGAAAGGCAAAATGTGGGAAAGGAAAACAACATAAATTAAATTTTTTTTGTTCTTTGCATGAGCAGAACCATTCAGCAGTAATCTAATCACCTGCAAGTTTGACATTTCTGAGTGTCAGATTCATGCAGCGTATATCATCCTCTACCAAATTTAGTGCCATATGTCAGCTTTGAAATATTAAACTCCTTACTATAAGGTCGTGTTTAATAAGGTTGCTCATATTTAAATTAAAATAGTGGCCATGAATGGATGAGGCTTGTAAATACCTTAACACATCTAGCACAACAAGACAAATGCCATCTCAATGACTGTTATAACTTGTCATTCTGTGTTGTCATAAAATACTGATGTGGGATTAGTTTAGTGCTCAGGAATGAGATTTCTCACATGACTCGTGCTACCTGAGAATTTTGGCATCTATGAGCTTGCTGTTACTATGGAGACAGCCCAATATCCTAATATTCCTTCTATTGCTATATTAGCGAACTTGACTTCTGTAACTGATGTGCAATGCACTTAAAGGACCATGAGGCAAGAATAAGAAATGAGACTCATTAGCGCCACAACGACCGGCGGGGTTACTGCAGCCAACAGCGAAGCCGGCACGGGAGCGCGCACGGACTCCTCACAGCACTGCAGGTGATGTGACTGAGTTGTTTATAAAGGCTTCGTTTTCTTCTTGGTAGCACTTGGGTCGTTTGCCGGCTGTGGAAGAATCCATGTCTACCCAAAACAGAAGTTTGGATCCACCGCGCTCGTCTTCTTCCTGTATCCAAGCCGAGCGCCGTCGAGAACACGCATGCAGCGTCATGTGACGTCACATCCGTAGGACATCGCGGGAAATTCGGGCCCAGAATTGCAGCGCATTTTGCAGCACACAGCCTGTTCAAGGCAACGGAGAGATACACTAGAGGGCTCATTCTTTTTGGTTTGGAACGCTTCATCTGACATTATTACTAGAAAACTTAAAACGTATACGTATTTTTTTTCATAAATCCTGCCTCATGCTCCTTTAAGAGTCATGGATAAAGAAATTATAACCTCTTTCAGTTTTATATATCATTGGACAAAATGTTTTTTTTTATTTTCATTAGGTCCTAAAATTGGGTAAATACAACCTAAGATGACCAACAATAAATGGCATATTACATTTTTTCATTACTCAATGTATGAAAACTCAGTCAAAATACAAGTTTAGTGTGTAATAATGTAGTGGTTGGTGTCCACTATACATTCTTTACCTGAGTGCGTTCAACAGGAACGTACTCCGTATGTGTTTTTTTTAGTGGTAATATCAGATCAGGTTATGCAAAAAACTTTGTTCCCCTTTAAAACCCATGGAGAAAAAAATCAGCATGGCAGTTTTTTTCCTCGCAGTCTGCCTGTTATAAAAATATGTACCAAGATTTGGAGGAAGGTGGCAGAGGTTGAGAGCAGAGGTACTTTTGTTTGTTAGGTTTATCATGTTAAATTTGTTGTTTATATTTGTGCATGACAACAAAATAGAAAAGTTTAAATAAATCCCAGCTGTGGCTGTAACCCAAAATTTTGAAGCACACGCCTTCAGTGTATGCCTCTACGTGACAATGGGAAAGGGAAAGTGATGCATCTGCATGCAAACTTGCATGTGGTATAGTGGACACGCAGCCTAAGTCTTGCTAATATAGTTACACTGGATTTAAGAGGCTATGTAACAGCCAGGCGCTGCCGGTTAAACGCACCAGATTGAGTTATCAACAGGTCTTGAGACCTTTTATAAGAGCAGACATTTTGGCAGTTTGCTTGTGTGGGGCACACAGTTGTGTGTTAATAAAATGCCAAGGAAGAAAGACATCAGCAATGATCTTAGATGAGTGATTGCTGCCCAATCTGCAAAGAGTTATGAGGCCATCTCCAAACAAACTGGGTGGGCGCCAGTCATCCAAGGAGTGGATGTCCTAGCAAGTTCACTCCAGAGTTAGATCATGCAATGCACAGCGAAAAAATGAAAAAATGCTCAAGAAATAACCCCTGGGACGCAGGGGCAGAAGTGCTGTGAAACTGCTGAGCTCTGCTAGTGGAGCTACTCTGCTCCACTGAAGTTATGCGTCAAGTCTATTTTAGCACAGACAGAATCCCTAAAAGTGTGACACATCTCAGCTTTTATGCCTTCTGACTACATTATTGTTTAGTTAGGGTAGAACGAGGGTATTGTGAGGATCCTCTCTCGGAATATGTGACCCTTGTCTGCAAAACATTTCCTCTATTCTGAGCCAAGTACTCTGTTTTCTGCTTGATGATGATTTTTCTGATGTTTAACAGAGCTTCACAAACATTAACCATAATGTGAACAGCGGTAGGACAACATATCTCCACATCAATCTGAAAAAATGATAAAGTCAAACAGGAGTATTTAAGTTATTCTCAATACAGGTGACACACTATTGACTAATGGGGTATATTTTTCTTTTCATACACGCTGCTTCTGTATTTTTGCTAGTTATTGTTAAATGAATATTGACATGGTTTTTTATATGTCATATGATATTGCTGGCTAGTGATCTGGTTAGCCAACTTGAAGGCAGCAACAGGTAGCAGCTTGCCAGCGGCCTTCAAACGGAAGTGAAAATAGCAGCTTCAGGCTCATTTACATTTTCAAATCCTGAAAGTTTTTAACACATTTGGAGTGTGAGCAGATCTTGTACTTGATGGCCGCATTGGGATCTTGTGAATGGCTTTGAACGGATGTGCGTGTGAGTGTGTGTGTATATACAGTCGTTCCCACTAGACCACTCAACTAAAACCAAATGAAAATTTGTCAATTGTCACACAATAAATAGACCCCTAGAGTCACCTCTGCCGAGCAACACCAGCTCATCCCACGAGAGCGCAACGCTCTTGTTTTGAAAGGCGACCCTCGTGGATCACATCTCAAAGCCGAGATATTTCGGCCCCATTCTATTTTAATAAGGGGGTGTGGTATTTTCAGTGCTTTCTGCCTCCTCCTAGCTGTCCTAAATGGCTCCACCTCCTGCACCGCTACACTCATCATGCAGCATTTGAGATGGACGGATGCAGGCACATACTGACAGTTTGGACAGGTGGACGAAGATGAAGTGAACCAGATTGTGACACTAATTCAGTCAATCTGATGAGAGATTTTGTTCCATATTGAAAAGTGGGCGAAAGAGAGGAGTGAAGAGTGGTGGGATTGAGACCTTTGTTCTTACAGGCTTCACCTTTAAATTCCTGATTTAAGCTGTCAATGCCACTGGGAAATCAGCAACAGTTTAGAGATCCGTGTGCATATTTATAAAGTAGTTTCAAGAATGTTGACTCAGTAAATATTTTGTATGATAGTAAGTGAAAGTAATTTTTCTTTGATAGGTTTTCATATCCTGAAATGATGGGATAGCTAGTCTGCTTTGGGCACCTTTATAATTTCCTGAGGTCCCACTTTGTATTTTCTCACCATGCATCTTTATATGTATGTATTTTCCTGATTTCCTTTGGTCTTGGAGTGCTGTACAGTGATGATCTCTGCCAGAGGACACTGTGGGAGTCTTTCCTGTCTTGATGGTTATATTAAAAGGTGGTTCTACTATCAGGATTTTGCTCCCACACTCCACAAAATGTGTGTTTTGGGAGGATATGTATTTTTGTCACATTTTATAACCATGCATGTCTTATTTCTTTGATTTTTTTGAGACTCTATAAAGTCTCGGAGGGGGTCATATGAAGCATCTGGTTTTGTGATCTCATCTGATAACACTTTTTTATAAGGAATTTGGGCCGTTCTGGTCTCTCCTTGTTGAGGAAGATGTTCCTTGACCTTTGATCTGTGCTTCTCTCAGTCATGAGTTTCACTGAATATAAAACTGTTGGGATGTTTGATCGATAACATGCAGGTTTTCTTTCATCTGTCCTCTTTAAAAACTTGAGTTGAGAGCATACTCGTTGATTTCTTTTGACAATTGGCTCAGAAAGATCCCAGATTCTGCAGTCTGTCTTCTGATTCTCATCCCAGCCACTTCACACTCAGCTGCAAATTCCTCCAGCAAGAGTTGGAGGTCTTGGCCTGATGGAACCAGCAGAACCACATCATCTGCAAAAAGCAGAAACACAATTCTGAGGTCACCAAACCGGATCCCTCCACTCCTTGACTGCCTTAATCAATTCTGTCCATAAAAATAATGAACAGAATCGGGGACAACGGGAAGCCCTGGCAGCGTCCTACCCCCATGGGAAACGAGTCCAACTTATAGCCAACAATGTGCTTCCATGCTTCTTTTATTGTAATAAAACTTTTAGTTTAAAAGTGAGCAGTCTTTTGATACTTTTCTCCACACACATCGACAAGGAGACAGAGAGAGAACAATCCTGATTCACCTCATAAGTTAATTCTTTCAGAAATTTAAAGGATATAGTTAATAAGTAGTGCTTGTTGTATATTGAGTAAAGAAAAGGCCATCAAGGCCCTTTCAAACACCTGTAAAGGAGCAGCCATTACCAATAATCATGACAAGGCTATAAAAGACAGATGTCCATCTTCTCAACTTGCTTAATTAAACCATACGCTCACACGTGGTGCAGGTGGATGCCAATATGGGAACACAGATGTGCAAAGAGAGCAGCATCAAAGACATTTCAATGCATGTTGTTCTCAAGCAAAGATCTCTTGACTGCAAAGTTTGAACAAGAGAAAACATGTAATATAATGCCAAGAGAGACGTGTAAAAGGACCAGTAAAGTAGTTGAGCTCCATGTGATCCGATTCCGTTCATCTTTAACCTCCAGAGCAGGGTGGTCCTGTCACGTCTCTCTTTGCATTTTGCACACACACACACACACACACACACACACACACACACACACACACACACACACACACACACACACACACACACACACACACACACACACACACACACACACACACACACACACACACACACACACACACGCACACACGCACATGCATACTAGAGACACTATCTATTTTGGGCAACTGACACATGCTGAGGATTTTGTTGTAGACAGCCCTCCTAACCCATTCCTGTCTTGACAGAAATGGAGGACACGGGGCAGGTGAATATGAGTTTCCCACGTGTAAGGGACATCTAAGAAAACATCGTCAGCTAGACAGATATGCACTCAGGACAAATCTCCACGTACCCTAAATGATCCTGTCAGTGATGTTTTACAAGCAATCTTTATTTTTAGCTACTCCCAACACCCCACCCAGCATATCGATAGGATGAAGATCCAGCCTTTGACTGGGACCTTCTGCAACCCCCCATTTTTGCTTTGAGGTGGATTTACTGGAATTTTTTAGGGTCAATTTCATGTTCTGTAGTCCACTTTGGCCTTAGATTCAAATAGTCACACATCAAACACAATCAGATAGAATGAAGATTTGAGTCAATTCTGTGATACTTGGTGTGGCGTTAGTAGTAGCGACATTTACAAACCAGATGCTTCAAAGCTGATATTAGGTTCTCTTGTTGAAATGTCATCTTCAGTTCAAGCCAAGTTATTACTGTGTCTAAATCCATTTGAAATTCATCTATCCAAAATACACTGTTCAAAACGTTTAATGATGCGTTCAAAAATCCTCTCTTTACCCGAGTGTCTAAGACATGTGACTGCAAGTCCAATGTCACAAATACTAAGTCGATCATTGATCTGCGACTGAGGGCGTCCTGGTGCCAAGTGCCAATGTGGACACCTTTATGGTTGAATGGTGTGTATTGGAAAATCCGTGATGAAGGCTAAAGTCCTATAACATAACACCACCACTACCACCACACGGAGGGACTGTTCCTCCCAATCACTCCCTTCCAGGTCTCGCTGTCATGGCAACGTTAGCACTGAAGTCCCCAAGCAGAACAAGGGAGTCCCCAGCAGAAGTCTCACTGAGAATTAGAGAAATTGCTTGATTTTAGCGATTGCCTCGAAAGGCTGTGCAACAAAAGAGTGCCATCACATTTGTCAAGGCCATTTTTATTGAACCATCAATAAAAAACAATGCCTGATTTTCATTAGTTAATGTTTAGTAAATTATCATTCATAATTTATTTAATCATTTTCAAGTTATTTCAATGACTATTGTTGGTTCTTCTTTGTTTAATCGAACAGTACCAACAATTTTATCCATGTGTTTATAAATACAGTCAATGCCACCAAAAAAGAAAATGAAAGAGCATTTTGTTTTATTAGCATTTCACCAGTGAGATGTCCCAAAGGATATGCACATGTGCTGATATCAATTAATAATAATAATAATAATTAAAGCTGCAAGCAGCGATGAACGGGCCCTCGCACTCATGGCCACCGCCCCCCATAAGCATATCAGAAATGACACCATCCACGACTTCCTATGTCAAATAATTCAAAAGTTATGGCAGAAAATAGGAACTATAAAATATCGACCAATCAGAAGACGGGACGGGGCTAATTTGCACCAATTATGGTCAAGGACTCAAAACCATGTCAGATGACACCACCCACGACTCTCTATGTCAAAGCATTCAAAATTTATGGCAGAAAGTAGGAACTATCAATATGGACCAATCAGAAGAAGGGGCGGGTCTAATTCAGGCCAATGAAGGTCAAGTACTCAATACCGAGTCCGATGACACCACGTCCGTCTTTATCACAACCCGTTCAAAAGTTATGGCAGAGAAAAGTTTTCTAGGGGGCGCTGTTGAGCCGTTAGGCCACGCCCATTAATGCAAACCATGAAATATCAAATTTATCGCCAGGCCTGGCTTGAGTGCAAAATTTGGTGACTTTTGGGAAACTATCAAATATGGACCAATCAGATGAAAGGGGGGGGTAGCTACGTTTGTAGCCACAGCTGCCCTGGGGCAGACTGACGGAAGCGTGGCTTCCATATCGCGCCAAACGGCCCCTCCGACCACCACCAAACATTCATACACATTCAAACACATTCACACGGGGCAAGGTGGTGTAATTGTTAATGAGGCATATACATTTGTACCACAAGTACACATGGAGATATTTAACAAGTTGTGCAATGAAGTTCAGAAGTTCAGAAGTCTTCATTGCTGCGATGCAAACTGTTCTTTTTACGGGTGTCACGGCTCCTCTAGGGGTCAGACTGGATGTGTTACAGGGCCTACTGACGTCAAGGTATCCATGACTACAGTTCAGCTGTCTGCTATTGTTGTACTCTTTCTCTCTCATCTGGCTGTCTCTGGTGTCAGAGTGGAGGACATGCTGTGCCAAGCTCTGCCATGCTGTGTCAGTCAGATCGGCGTATCGGGGGAAGCGGTGGGGGGAGGGTGCACTAGGCTGAAGCGAGGCTCGAGAAGGGCGAGCAAAAGCATACGCCCTTTTCAAGACATTAAGAAGAGGATCCTCTGTTTCACAGTTAGTCTGTGACGGCAGGGGGTCGACTTGGCGGGGAGTCAGATGAGTGTAGTGAGTGTTTACTGATATCTCATCAAAATACCACAGGCCATGGAGGTGCCAACCTATAGGCCATCATTTATGCTGAACCTGGAAGTAGATGACGGGGAAAATAAATAGATGAGCAAAAGCTGAACTATAGAAGAAGAAAAAATCTGGATATCATTCAGAGAAGAAAGTCTGTGTCTAAAACAAAGGTGCAAGGCGTTTATAAAAAGAAATGATAAAAAAGCTATATCTTGAAAAATCAGGAAGAAATCCTCAAGTTTAAAATATTTGTTTGGAATTAAATATTGATTATTATAAATGAAAGTGGAAAAAAGTGAGAAAAGAACGACAGCTAAGAAGACACAGAGGAGCTGATACCCCCCCTTTATTTATACCCCCATAGACAGCAGGCTAAGATTTCTGGCACCAAAACACACGTCACGCTTCCTATTTCTGTCTGAGGTGCCACATAGCACCAAGAGGTTGGGTGACAGGCCTCAGCGATCACAAGGCCAAAGGGACTTCCGAAACATCCACCAAACCAGCCTTTACATGACATTTTACACTCTGACTACCTCTGCCAGGTTATTGATAGTGTGACATGCCAGGCACATGTGTACGCATGTGCAAAAGTGGCAACTCGATGTGTATATTAGTGAATAATGAACATTCGGTTCTCTCTGTGCACGGATCTGTGAAATTGAGAGCGTGTGAAAATGTGTTCACGCACCCTGCACAGAGTGGGAGGGTTCAGTGGAGCCAGAGGCTGTTGATGCAGCCAGACTGGGTGAAAAAAATACAGCACTTGGAAAGTGATCCCGGTCTGTACGGTACACTGGATATCCTGATAACGACCGCAACGTAACAGCTCGTGAATGAACGCTCTACAGTGTTAAAAGTATAACCATTGTGACAAATTCTTTTATAAATTTGATTAAATCATACTAATCAGAGCTCTGTCACACGAGCATCAAAGAACACAACATAGGAGAACATAGGAGAGACAACTAACACTACAATAATTGATCTTCCACTGCATCGGCATGTATGGATCTGATGATATCAGATAATCAAAGATTTAAAGCAGCACTATGTAACTTTTCCACCGTAATATAATATTTCCAGAGTCATTGTGATGGTACATCAACTTACAACAGGTTTAATGAACCTCTGTCATGGTCTGAGGGGTCTGTATCGCCTTCACTGGCACTATGTAACTTTGAGGTGGATGGTAGGAACCCTGCCACACTACTGGTAAAGCACTACCGCTTTTGTCCAAAGGAACCGCTAAACTCAACAAAAGCTGAAAGTTACATTGTGCTGCTTTAAAATGTAAAAAAAAAAATCTTCAAGATTGTGAAATAAGAGGTGTCATCAGAGTGACAAGACAATGGGATGCTGCAAAACACATCAAAGCATTGTCATATTTATTACCAAGAAAAAAAGTACATTAAAGGCATAATAGAATCATTTATCACAACGGTTATCTGAACACCTTGGATACATTTTGACATAAGGATCCAGTCAACGATGCTTGTCAACTGTTGGTGACCAGGATGAATACTATTTAAGGAGGAGACTACAATGACTGGACTTTGGAGCATGCATCCTCAAAAAAAGGCTGTATGCTAAATCACTTTAAAGGAAAAAAAAAGACAAAACATCTTCATTCAATACAAAAAAAAGAGGAATATGGATTATATAACAAAACATAATGCTTAAGTTTTGACAAAGGTCAGGCACAGAGGAACTTTAAAGCCACAGCAACACTGGAGAATGTTGTGGATTTGCTTTAAATTGCTATTTAATTATGGCAACAAGAAAACATTTTGCAGCACTCTTAAAAGTAATTTGCTCAACGTAAAGATCTGCACTATTTACAAAGACAGGGTTTTTCTGAGAGGACGGAAATGCTTCATTCAGATGGAAGCTATCACATAATGACGGTCTCAGTCCGACGAGAATTGAAAACGAGAGGCCGGTGCTTCAGCGCGGGGCTCGGGGTTTTAACCATTGGACTCGGGGGACGAGTCATGGGGCTTGGAGTGCTGTACATTGGGCCTGATGGGGCAGTGATTCTGGCAGTGGGAGTGCGACTGGCCCATCTGGAAGGAGGTCGTTGGTTGGCTGGCCGTGCGGGGCGAGAGAAGTTCTTCTTGGGTCTGGCTGGGGACAACTCAGCGGGATTTACCTGGATAGAAAGTCATATGTTAGTGTGTGACAGATTCCAAAGTCACAGACTTTAAATGAAAGAGCAAGAACCATCGTACCTGCTGGGGTTCTTGTCTGTAAGATGTATATCCTGTTCTGGGACTGGAGCTGTACTCGTGCTGGATCTCCAGCATGTCCAGCAGCTCAATAAATCCTTCGTCTCTCAAGTGGCAACCATCTGGCAACTCTTGTCCCCTCTGGATCCTCTGAGGCCCAGGGGATCCGCCTGGGCTTTTGTAGTCCACTTTGGGCTCAACGTGATGGAGGGCAGGCTTCCTCGCTTTCTCAATTTGAGCAAACCCTCTATCTCGTTCCGCACCACTGTTAGCCCGGGGTCTGATCTTTGGGCTCCCTGGAACCAGCGATCGACTCTGGGCCTGTTGGGGACACGGCTGTGACGCTTTACAACTGCTGTAGCTTCCTCTCTGATCCTTGGAGTTCTGGCAACAAGAGTTTAGTACTAAATCCCATTCTTGGCCGGGCTCTACCTCCGCTGTCAGCATGTTGGAATCTGCTTGGCATTTCTGGTTAGGCACACGCACGGGCACCCTGCCGCCGACTGCAGTTGCTCCCAAAGCTCTGCGCTGACAGACGGGAGTGGGACACTTTCCCTCCGCAGCCGGTCCCTGATTGGTCACGACTCCTGATTCTGTGAGCATTTTCCCCTCGTTCTCCTGAAGCATGGCTCCGAACTTCCTGAGAACAGAGGGGCTGCCGCCCTTCCTGTCTCCCAGGATCCCTGGAGCCAGGGACCTCCTGTCTAGAGAGGGAGACTCGGTTGCTGTAACTGGGAGCTGCGACCGTGCTTGAAAACCGGGAGCATCTCGTTGCCCGAGAGGGGGCTTGGTGCCTGTGTTCTCCTTGATGGGTGAACTATCTCTGTGCAGGGAGCTCTTCATGTGGGAACCTCGGTTCTTCCTGTTTTCAGTTTCCTCAAATATGTTCGGAAGCTGCTCCTGCTCAAGCCTGGTTTGACAGAGAAAGTAAATCAGAACCATTCAGGAAAAGTAAAACACCAAAGCTTGATTCTCTTTATTTTACAACTGATGTATGCCACCTCTTACCTATGGCTCCCATATCGCTTCCTGCTGTCATCCTGCTGTGCAGCCATGTCCGGGCTCACCTTGATTGTATCACTGAAGTGCTGAAAGATTGAAATATATATTTTTAAATCTCTTCAGGATCATTGGTGTCTCTGGATTGGCGGTATCAACACCAAACTGCCTGATCAACACTTAATACAGCACAACTGGATCAGGACTGACTTTAATATCCTGGCTTCCTTCTCAAGTGTTCCATGTTACGAAAGTGCAAGAGTTGGGCTTCGGTGTGAAACTAACTCCTATCTGGTAACCTGCTCAAGTACACTGGAGAGGAACTGTAATCAATATGTTCCTGCCAGAACCACAGCTTTGACTCGAGTCCAGCTATCCTGTTTCTTCGGATGAGCAAATGCCATGTGACTCAGGCACAAGGAAGGGGCAAAATCTCTACTTACCACGCGGCGCGCTCCGTTGTTCTTCCGACCCATTTGTTGTCCTTTCCCCAAATAATCCTGCAGTAAGTCTCCGATCTCTGGGGCCACATTGGAGTGGCAGTAGCTGTAGCCATTCTGATGACTGCCGGGATGACTGTACCCACTGGTGCCGTAGTTACAGCTGTTGCCATACTGGTGATGCGACATGGTTGCATCTCCAGGGTGACTTTCACTATGTTGGCCAGCCGGAATAAGTCTGTTGCCACGTTGCCCGAGCCCATATTCCAACGGGCCGCAATTTTTCTGGTTGTCAGCAGGGATGTCACTTGCTCCTCTTCTGGTCTGAACTTCATTGTACAGCTGGAAAACAAAGCAAACAAACAAAAACAAAAGAATAAGTATAAGTTTGCTTATAAGTTTTGGTCATCTTTCTATAACCTTTCTATAATACTCTCTCAAAAGCCCTTAATAAACCGGTGGATTCTAGCCCTTTAATTTCTATTTTTGGTGTACCTGAAGATTTTAATAGTTTTACTATGAAGGAGATTAATATAATTGCTTTTTCCTCTCTTGTAGCTCATAGACGTATACTACTTCAATGGAAGGACCAAAAACCTCCATCTCCCAATTCTTGGTTGAAAGACCTGATGTCATTTTTATATTTAGAGAAAATTAAATACGGTATATGGGGTTGCTCTGATAAGTTTTCTTACATTTGGGAACCTATTCTTTCTTTTGTTAATTCTTTGGCATCCTTGGAAGATTAATTTAATCTGATTTAACTTAATTACAGGGAAGTATGATATTGCTAACCATGTCTCATTTTTTTTAGGGTTCCTCTTATGTCAGTTTATTTTAATTTTTATTTATTTATCTTATTTTGTTTTTTTAATTCATTTTAATTTTTTAATTTTTTTGTTGCTGCTGTTTTGCGTGTCCTGTATTTTAGTTTATTACGTTATTTTTCCTATTATTATTGTCTTCAGTCAGATTTGATTGGTAATCGGTACTTACTTTGGGACCTGTTTATAATTACGTATTTTGCAGTGTGTGTGTTTTGGGGTGTTTGTTATGTTAAGTTTTGTGCCCTTATTTATTTTATTTATTTATTTATTTTTAATTTAATTTAATTTTTTATTTTTTTTGTGTATGTATGGTAAAATATAAAACGGGGTATTCTGTCGAACCCTTTAAAAGAAATGTGTATTGTGTAATATCATTTACATGGATTACCCAATAAAGAAACATGTTTAAAAAAAAAAAAGAATAAGTATGACACTTATGCATAAAAATATCATATATTATTATTTTTGATCAGCACTTTAGCCCACTTTGCACCACCATCTGTTGTCCCTTTGTGACCTTTCATAATTCCATCAGTATCCACTTTCACACTATGTGTGTGGTAGAGAAACTTGTGTCCCCAGCACAACTGTCAGCACATCCCAGTTTAATAAGCTTGTTAACATTCGTCTGTACCGTTGCTCCAACAAGGCCAAGAGGCTAAGAGTCAGTCTGCATGCTGGCAGCAGTTTATAACGGAGGACACACACTTTACACCGATTAACATTCACTCGGGGGCACAGAAACTCTTACCTAGAGACAGATAGCATGTGCCACATATGTGACTTAGGTTTGAAGGGCATTTTTAAACCAAATACAGTTTTCTGACTGAATTCCTTCCCTTTTTGGACAGAAAAAAATCTTATGAGCCAAATTCCAACGTGTGCAATGACTTCATGGAACAAAGACTCACTGAGATTGTATATCGACGGTGCTGCAGTCAAATACATCCCTGTATTCGAACAGAAAATCTCACCTCTTCGATTTTCTTCTGGATGTCCTGCAGCTGATCCTCCCACTCCTGCATCTCTGAGTCAAAGTTGTCCATCAGATCTGGCCTCTCCTGCCCCCACCGCCGGCCACCGTGCTCCAGATCGATGGCTGCCATGACGCAAGCCGCTCAATACCCGGAGGCCTTTTTGAAATGGAAGTTTCCCCTTTATCCCGTTTCACTTTCCAGTCAGGGGTTACTGTTGGGCTGCCAGCAGGGATTGACAGATGGATTGATCGCCTGGAAACACTAAAAAGGTCAAACACATGAAAAAAAAAACACACTTGTTAAAGGCACACATCAAAAGGACAAATAAAAAAACGATATATTCTGTCATCTTTCTTTACCCTTAAATGCAGTTTTGATGTCTACATTTTTGACCTGATGGCGGTTAACCTTTTTAAATCCCTTTATATGTTTTTATGCTTTCCATTCTCACAGAGGTCAGATATTTACAGCCCTTTGCTTCGGCATTCTTCTCCAACATTCCCAGGCTCGTCAGTCTCAAGTTCTGGTACAAAACACGAGCATGGGTATTGTATGACAGCCCCTCAGCAAACATTTGGACTCTTGGTTACTTTGAGGCTCTTTACTGCCTCTGTTACACAATCATACTCTTGGATAAGAAGGTAAACATACATCTCCAGCATGCAGTGAGCTGGCCATGTGCTTGGAAGCTGATCAGATGTGAACACCGGGAGTCAGTTGCATATGGCTGAACGCACAGCATCGTCACCATTTCGAACACAATTTACCAATAAATTCCTCATAAATGTGGAGGTTATATATATATATATATATATATATATATATATATATATATATATATATATATATATATACACATTTATATATATATATATATATATATATAAATGCTAAATATTTTACTTTTTTAATTACACAAGGAGAAAAAAAAATATATAAATTGTCCTTCAATTAAATGAATATTTTCATTCCAACATCAAAATGTTCCTTTTAAAACATTCTCCTGCATTACATCTCCTTTGCACTGAAGTCTGTCTGTCAATCAAATCCACTAACGCGTGCCAGTCTGAGTACTAATTGCTAGAATGGCACAAATGCAGATAAACTCAAGTATATGAAGAGAGGCAGTGTTGTTGTTGTTGTTGCCAACATTCAGAATTACAAGTATCCTTGTGGAAAGTGCCCGAATGTACCAGCCACTTCCCTCCCACCTGTGATGCAAGACTAGAGATATTAATAATCTTGTAACTATGCGTCATAAAGTGAGCGGTAGGGCAGAGGGGCGCACGCACTGACGACATGTCAGAGCCAAAGAAAAAGGACTAAAATGAGTCAAAACGCCCAATTTTTAAGAAATCTTTCATTTTATACATTTTGAGACCTCATAGTTTTAAGTTGAAATGACGTGACCCCCATACAAGGCAGTATAGTTTTACCTGGCTGTATGCAGAAGCGCTCCCAGCCCTCGTGTATAAATCCTCTGCCTGCTCTTCTCTCTCCGTGATAAACTGTAAATTCACTCCCCACGTTCCCAAACTGCCAAGCGTCCTCTCCGCACGTTGCTTCCTCCTCTGTGTTACATAAAGCGCTGCCGACTGGATTTAAAGGCTCTCCTCCTCCTCCTCCTTCTGACAGAGACGGGCTGAGGTCCGAAACGTTGAGTTAAAGGGTAAACATCTTCTGTTCCAGCCGGGGTCTCCCCCCCACCCCTCCCTCTCAGCTCTTTATACCCAACCCCCGACTGTTTGCGTGGTCCCGCCGTCACGGCCGGGGTCAAATAGCACAATGTCAAATTTATTCCAGCATTTGAAGTCTCGTCGCCTGTCGTCACCAGCATCCTGGCTATAATTACCGGGGCACACGAAGAGAGGGAAAGTGTTTACAGAGCTATTTCAGCTGGCCACGTCTCCCAGCCAATGGGCTTCTCTGTTGCCACTCTGCTTTGGGATGCTCGGGCAGATTTGATCTTGTGACCATGTCAAGTTGCAAATCACTCATTCCAAGGGATGCCAAATGGGTGTGGGTGACACAGTGAGTAATAATGTGTCACAGTCAATAATATATTTTTATTAAAGGCAGTCACGCCAAGGAGACTTGTTAGGCAGGTGCCCAGTATGTCTGGCAACATTTTAAGTGTTTTTATTTACATTTTTTCTCCGTCATTATGATTTATGATTAATATTGTCATGATCTCAGGCTTGAATATTTAAAATAATAGAGTGATAAATACCAGTATTACGTCAAGGAAGACGAGCATCACAAACGTTATGCTTCAAATTGAGTAAATTGTCCCGAAGCAGCTCGAACTTGAAGTCTTCCCTCCAACTGCATTGACGTCTGAATCCAGTTGCCAGTGTTCATCTAATACGGGACTCTGCTGGTAATTTCAGAGCCCCAAAGACAACAAGATCTTACATATCCTAGTTGACATCATCACTTTGACATTCTGGAGATCATCATCGCTTCACCTGTTGAGCTCCCTGATGAATGGGTCAGGAGTTTAGGGGGAGTGTACAAACAAACTGCCTTTACCTCGGGGTAACAACAGCGGGATGATAGGCTGCAGCAAAGACCAGCTCCACAACTGGAACTGTAGCCCACTGTACTGGATGCATTCTTGGTTTTTAGGGCAGTATGTTGCGGATTTACGCTGGTGGCTGATTTTTGTTTTCACTGGTGTAGGAACTGTGTTACTTTTAAGACACACAAATATGCACACGCTTTAAATAGAGTGTATTAACTTTTGCACAGTAAGTATTAGCTCTGCTTTCTAGGACGATATAGTAATTAATATGACTTTCTGTGACAGTGTTGTCACACAATGTTTTGTGCAAAAGTGCTGAGTGCAAATAGATTTTTATTTTGTGGCTTGAGATGGAAAAAGTGAAATAAAGTCACTTAGTATAATTATGATATCATTTACTGCTGTGCATTGTCTACAATTTTATAGCTTTATTGAATTTGACTCAAACTACTCAAATGGTAAGCAGTGTAAACCTTTGTTGAGAACCAAAATAACACAAATTGAAGGTGTTTTGAGTGAGAATGAAATATG
This sequence comes from Cololabis saira, assembly GCF_033807715.1. NCBI lineage: Eukaryota > Metazoa > Chordata > Actinopteri > Beloniformes > Belonidae > Cololabis > Cololabis saira. The sequence goes on along the minus strand of NC_084604.1, from coordinate 28,899,684 downwards.
TGATTGCAAAATGGCAATAAATGACAGAACTATATAAAATTAAACTGCTATTTTAAGCGTCTGACAAGACTCAAAAATGTCATTCCACTTCTGTGATGGTGTGGGTAGGGTTCCTCCAGACAAGCCGTGGTAATGATAAGTCTTTGTGTGTCCAAAACATTTATAAAAAGGACTGTTTGGACAGGCAAACTTCTGTCTGGTCTCTGCCATCTTATCATGTACAAGAAGTCTTTACAAGTCACTCAACAGACTCAAAAGAATGAGAGTTGATGGGCTCTGCTTCTATAGAAGTGGATTGGTACTTTGAGTACATAGTTAGGACAAAATAGACAAGTGTTGGAGCCCACGAACTCTCCTCTGCTTGAGTCTACTAACAGAAGTGTAATTTCGAAGCGAGTTGTTCGGTTTTGTGTCAAGGTGGCAGCGACTGGATGGAGAGGCTCGTTACAAACAGTCCCTTTTATGCATTTTTTTTTTTAAATACACATATTGTTGTAGTTAGTTTGAAGGTAGCTTTAAGACAAGGGTCCTCAATCTAGGTCCTCCTAATTCAAAGTTAGCTTTGGCTCCCAGGTCCTTCAGTAGATCCCCGCTGAAATACTTATAAAGCTACCGACAGGCGTTTACAGCGGAAAACACTGTTTACTCGTTGACTCGAGGCTGAAATCAAAAGTGACAATGGCATTTAGCCGATGCTGGGTTGATACAAACAGATGATTACTCTGCTAAGCCTGGTAGCATGAGGAGTATATGAAAGTGATAATGGCTAGCCATTGGCTGAGTCAACTGTCAATCAATCATATTAGAAATAAATGTAATGCTCTATCTAAATTCTCCTGGCGAGGTACAAAAACTTCTCCCTCAGAGTTGTCATAGATGTGACATCAAATTATTTTGACCAAAACGTTTTTTTGAACCAGACATTAATATGTTAATTTCTGCTGTAAAGTTGGATTTTTAACAACCAGGTCAAAGGAGACGGACTCGCTTTTGCAGCCAGCCGCTAACAGCCAGTCGAGGAACTGCAGCTAACCTTAGATCTGCATGGGGCTCAACGTGGAAGTGAGATGTTTGGTCTGCTCAGATCTGTTAATGACTCATTCAGCCAAACCAGGTGTCTTGATGTAGGGAAACATCTAAAACATACGGCGCAGTAACCGAATGCTTCATGAGGATGGACAATAAACTGTAAATGAGGTTCAGTTGTGTTCATTGTTAGATTGTTTATTTGTTATAAAACTGCAGTCCTTCTGGTTTTAATTAATATAAATTAACTGAGAAAATATATTCTTCTTCTACTTTTTTTTAATCTTCCGATCATATACTGTTTTTCATGCCGTCTTAGTTTTTATAACACTCTCAATCTGATTCTGACATTAGCTAGGAGGTTAGGTGGTATAATTATACAGAAAATGTGTTTTAAAGGTATAGTCTGTGATCGTATTCAAAAACATTTATTGTTATACAGGGTGAAATGGTCCTTCCATCCTGAGAGTAGCCAGTGAATAATGTGTTCAGAAAAAGGAAAGAAAAAAATCCGACCTCTCTGACAGCTTTAATCCTGTAAAAACTCTGACCAATCTGTTTTTTGTGGTCTGAATGGCACGGATTGGTCTGCCACAGACCCCCATACTGGGGGGATGGAGGCGTCTCCATCCCGGTGAGGGCGGAGAGCGCCGGTGCGGCTGGCGCTGCGCTGCCGTGCAGGCTCTGTTTCCACGGCTACGCTACGCCGTAGCCTACGGCGTAGGGTACGCGGCGACGCGCACCATTCTGCGTTGGTGTAACGCAGAACCATAAATGAGCCTTCAGTGTGTGCTCTGTGTGCTGTTCTGAACACTTCTGTGTTGTGCTCATTTTGCTGGGACGTCAGGTCCCTCTGCCGAGACACAACTTTTGCGGTATGCGTTCATTGTTGTCAATGATGCGTAGTGCCCACCCAATCAGAAATGGTACACATATTCTGTGATATTCTTTTATATTTATAAAAAAATAAAATTATAAAAAAAATAAAGGATCCCCATAACTTTGATTGGGTGGGCAGGACGCACGTTTGGGTGGGCACAGCCCACCCCTGCCTCCCCCTAAAACCGGCCTCGCTTACAGGTGAATGAGACATGGGGTAGTTTTGTTGAAAATGTGCTGTCCAAAATGTCCTGGAAAACTCGACTCCTGCAAATGCGTATTCCCCAAAGTTTGTGGGGGCGTGGTTTTGGACGCAGCGCTGACGGGAGGGGGAGGAGGGGCGGGGCTTAGAGGAGGTGCAACTTTCAAATCTTGCTAGCTCTCCAAAATCAAGGACTATACCTTTAAATAACTTTTTTGTGGATCACAGAGCTTAATACTTGAATGAACGGAAACCATTGTTCTACTACTTACTACTAAGATAGATAATCTTTTAGTACAGTACAGCAAAAAACCTTTTTGACATAACCTATCAAAGAGACTTAAACTGAGACACAAAGAAAGCAGGGGACATTACCAAGGTTTCCATGACAATAGTAAACTTTATCTTCTATCTTTCTAATGTGTGGTTGGGTATTTTTTGTTTATTTACACATTTTAAAAGTTCCTATTACGGGTGTTTAAATTAACATGAAATGATGTTGAAGAACTTGCAACAGAAAGACGTTTTGTTTTACTAAAACTGCACATTTCTTCTGTATTACTGGCCACGGAGAAGTAGCCTACTTCTTCTGCCTAAAATGCTGTTTCAGCTCCTGCTTCCTCAATGCCCAACACTAAGAGCCCAGTCTACTCCGATTGGCCAATCGATGTTCAATATTCATTTGAGTGGGTGCCAAAGTAGCTACAGGGTAGGCATTATGCAAATACTTTTGATGGGGACTTTTATCAAGTCAGGGAAAAAGAGCCCGCACTGCCAACAAGGCCTTTAAGGCGGTTTAGGAGCAGTGCTCTTCCTAGGGGTAACTTGCTCCATTTGGTCTTGTCTCGGCAGAGTATAAAACTGCATAATCAATCATTTATCTATCTTACTTAAAAAGATGGATAACACCAGTACATCTACATGTTGTTGTACGTGTGAGGTAGTATTTGCCTAAGACCAACTAATATCACACTAATAATTACACACAAACACACAAGACACACATCACTAAAGATGCACAAGATTTTTGCCTTTAGGTTGGCTAGAAGCACATTTTGATATATAGAGCGCTAAAAGACTGACCAGTGTAAAGCTAACTGCCTTACTTCATCCCGTTTATTTAATCACATACTGGTTCAACCTTCATTTTTACTAGTGATGCACTGATTGTTCGGTAACCGAAATTGTTCGGCCGAAAATGGCAAAAAACACTTTCGGTGTTCGGTGGAATAAGTGGGGGAAAAAACCGAACAATTAATAATGGCGTTGTAAAATAAGGAAATAGACTGGCCGCTCCGTCCCGTAACGTTGCGCACTACATAAATCGTTGGCCAACCAAAAACTAACCCCATAAGAATTTTACCTAACATTCACCAGGAGGTGGAACCAAAACAACATAATGCTGGGAAATTAAAAAGATTTCATTTTTTTATGTTCAATAAATATTTTCTACCTTGTAATTTTGTAAAAGATTTTTTTCTTTGAAAAGCATGCCTAAATCAAATTTATTTGATTTATGCAATGGTGAAAAAATTGGCAAAATAAATGAAAAACTGCTGAAGAACCATGTTCGGTATTCGGCCAAGTGTTTATTATTATTTTCGGTTTCGGTTTCGGCCACAAATTTTAATTTCGGTGCATCACTAATTTTTACCATACAGTTGTCTTACCAGTTGAAAGAATGTGCATTTCAATTCATTTCATTCATTCATTTTAAATTAAAATTATATTCTGTTGTGCACGAAAACGTCACGCTGACTCACCTTCTCAGGCAGGGGCTGCAGATGATGATGTTTGGCGATAATGTGGACTCCAGTGTTGATGCCAATTTGAGTGCGGCCTTGAGAAGTGCTGAGCTTTTTCTGTGCATGGGATTACCTTGGCAACAAATAATGCAAGGATGGAAGAAAAAATAAAAAATCAACAGAGCAAAGACAAAACGAGGGATGACGTGAACTAAGGGAGGCTTAATCACATAACAAAAAAGAGAGTGAAAAGGAAAACTAGTTTAAAGATGGTGGCATAAGAGAGGGATGAGAATAACACGAGTATGAGGATGAGCAAAATGATGGGCTGGAACATCTGGGCGAAGGAAGGCAGGAGTGAAAAAAACATCACAGATGAGAAATAAGTTAGAGACGGAGAAATCAGAATAAAGACGGATTCTTTTGGGACTTTCTGAATGCCACCATGAGTGCTTTAGTCGTACTCTCACCGATAACGGCTCCTCCGTGTCCCTGTCATCCAGCCGTGGCACCTCCAGCCTGTCAATGAAAGCTTGCAGTTCCTTTCGGAAGGCCTTCATCTGAGCGTTGATGCGATAAAGTAGTTCATGTTCCCTAATTCGGCCCCCTTCCTCCTCTCCACCTTCCTCGCCCACCCTCCCGAGCATTAAGTCACCGTTGGAAACGTAGACCCTCGCCTCGGAGATGATGGTGGCCGTGTCGGTGATGAGCCTGTCGATCGTGCGGACGAGCCTCTCGGCTTCCACGCGGATGTCGATCATCTGCTGCCTCTCGCGGAGGCTGCAGCGGCCGCCGGGCAGGAGGCGGGCCAAGGCGGCGGAGGCGGCGCCCTCCGGCCCGCTGGGGGTGTACAGGCCCCGCGTGGGCGTCATGCATTGGCCGCTGCCGTTATTGTTTCTGACCTCGTCTGAGTCACTCTCCCCGCCTACGGGACCCTCACGTTTGCGGTGAGGCGGGAGCATGCGGGAGGAGGTGGAGTCCTCGTCGCTCTCACGGCGGCCACTCGCGCCACCTCCAGCATCGCTGTCCGCGTCGCTGTCCCGAGGGCTGGCTCGCAGGGAGAGATGGGAGGCCAAATCGTAGCGCTGCATGTTGGAAAGGAGCACGCGGTTCTCGTACTGCAGCTGCATCACCTGATTGGAAAGAGACGCAGTAAGAGCAAAGGGGTGCCATATACAGGACTGTCTCAGAAAATTAGAATATTGTGATAAAGTCCTTTATTTTGTTTAATGCAATTAAAAAAACAAAAATGTCATACATTCTGGATTCATTACAAATCAACTGAAATATTGCAAGCCTTTTATTATTTTAATATTGCTGATTATGGCTTAAAGTTTAAGATTAAGATTCCCAGAATATTCTAATTTTTTTAGATAAGCTGTAAGCCATAATCAGCAATATTAAAATAATAAAAGGCTTGCAATATTTCAGTTGATTTGTAATGAATCCAGAATGTATGACATTTTTGCATTACAGAATATAAAGGACTTTATCACAATATTCTAATTTTCTGAGACAGTCCTGTAGGAAGCTGATAATCACTGCTATTCATGATTTATTCTTAAATACCTTGCCACTTAGATCATTAATCTGCAGCCTTGCAGCCTTCAGCTCCTCCTGCAGAGCTTCTACTTTCACTCCATCGAGTCCTGCACCTCCCGCACCTCCTCCTCCGTGCCTGCCACCGCCCTCGTGGGTTCCCGCCTTGAAGCGCATTTTGTTCAACTCAGTAGTCACCCTCTTGTTCTGGTCCTCAGCATCAGCCAGATTTCTCCTCAGAAGCTCGGCCTCATCCTCCACCAACTGCAGCTGCTGTCGTAGCTCCGTCAGATCCTCCCCCAAGCCTCTTCCACCGCTCTGGCCACCCATGGCTCCACAGCCGGAGCTCCCACCACCCTGTCCCTCGCCGCGGAGGTCGTCAAGCTCGGCCCTCAGGCCGCGATTCTCCACCTGTTTGGAAAAAAATGGAAGTAGACTCAAACATCTCATTAACTTTCCAATGGAAATGTGTCGAATGATGTCGTTTTCTGCTCTCACCTCCAACTCGACAATCTTCCTCCCCAGGATGTTGGCCTCCTCTTCCACCAGACGAAGCCGCAGCTTCAGCTCTGACTCGCGGGTGGTGGGCGGCCCCCCTGCCTCACCTTTGGGATGAGTCCTGTCCAATTCTCCATAGAAGGAGCGATACTTCTGCAGCTCTTGTTCCAGACGATCCTTCTCCTTGTCAATCTTGGCCGTCTTCTTCCTCATGAGCACGGCTTCCTCTTTAATAAAAGCTAGCTGGCATCTCAGGTCATCGTTGTCCTCCTGGAACACAAAAAGTGACTCTTAAAGTGTATTCCGGTCATTATAAAAGCCAATTTCTGGCTATAGAGCCAGAACGACTTGGGATTAAAGTAAAGATTATGTACAACGGTCTGTCTTTCACTGGACCAGTAGGATATCTGCCATTTGCTAAGTCTTACTCAATATCAAATCTCAGCAAAAGGATGTCAGCAAAAGACTAAGATATTTTTTTCCGATATGCTTTAATGTGAAACAGTGTCACACTACTGAAAATATAACAGAAAAGAACATACTACTCTGTGCAGGATCTTTAACATCATTGTAGGTAACAAAACCGCTTTAAAGAATACAATACAATACAATTACATGAAGTGTTGCTTTTATTTGTGACTCCTCACCTCAGTAGGAGTCTGTGCTGGTTTCTTGTCAGTCTTCAGGATGTCCTTGCTTCCCCTCCTCTTTTGAGACTGACAGAAGATGGACACTTTTTTTATTCGAAATGCTAAATCTGAGCTACATTTTAATATTTTCATGTTGACCTTATCAGGCATGAAACCTAAACTGAACATCAAATCTATTACCTTCTTGTCATGGTAGTGATGCGATGCAGATGGATGTGTTTGGAGAAGAAAATGTACTTACCTCTTTGGTTTTATCTAGTTCATTCTGCAGAGCTTGTTTAGTCACTTCCACCTCTATGAGTCTTTGTCTAAGTTTTTCATTCTCCTCTTCTGTCTTGGTACGTTTCTCCTCCACTTTTTCCAGCTCGTGGTGTAGCCTGACTGACACATCCTTCGCCACCTGTAATGTTACACGCTATGTGAGGATGCAACTTGCAACCAGTTGTGTCATTCCATCTCATTTTAGTCAGTTTACTATCAGAGTTTGTTTTAATTTGTAAAATGTTTGCATGATTTTCATCTATGGCTTTATTCATATATATATATATATATATATATATATATATATACATATATATATATGTTAGGGATGGGCGGTATGGACTAAAAAATGTATCACGATAATTTCTGGCATTTACCCCGATAAAAAAATACCAATTCAACTACACCTTTTTAACTATAAATCTATCTTCTTTCTTTCTTTCTGGCTCATTTCTTTCTTTCTTTCTTTCTTTCTTTCTTTCTTTCTTTCTTTCTTTCTTTCTTTCTTTCTTTCTTTCTTTCTTTCTTTCTTTCTTTCTTTCTTTCTTTCTGATGCGTTTCTTTCTTTCTTTCTTTCTTTCTGGCTCATTTCTTTCTTTCTTTCAGATGCATTTCTTCTCACTTCGTTCCTTCGTTCCTTCCTTCGTTCCTTCCTTCCTTCCTTCCTTCCTTCCCTTCTTCCTTCCTTCCTCCCTCCCTCCCTCCCTCCCTCCCTCCCTCCCTCCTTCCTTCCTTCCTTCCTTCCTTCCTTCCTTCCTTCCTTCCTTCCTTCCTTCCTTCCTTCCTTCCTTCCTTCCTTCCTTCCTTCCTTCCTTCCTTCCTTCACGTACGTTGTGCGTGGATTTAACACAGAACCATAAATAAGCTTTACACAAAAACGTCATCAACGCGAATTTATCGTTTCTAGCGTGAGATGACAAATTCTTATCGTGAGGAATTTTTTTGGCAGTTTATCGTGAACGGTAAAATATCATATTCATATATATATATATATATATATATATATATATATATATATATATAGGAGTTCAAAAAAAAGGTAAATATGATCACAGACCCCCTCCAGCAGCCTCTCCTCACCCTTCCTCCCTACCTTCAGGTCCTGCTCCAGACTCCTGAGCAGCTCTTCATCGATCTCTCCCGTCTGGGCGTAGCGCAGCCTCTTCCTCTCAGCCTTGCGCAGTCTGTACTGCAGGATCCGGCAGTTTTTATTGGCTCTCTCCAACTCACGCCTCATCTCCTGCAGCTGACAAGTGTCTTCTTCGTAGAAAGTGTCACGCATCTCCTCCATCTCGGTCCTCATCTCTTCAATTTCACACTATTGGAGTGTACAAAGCAAAGATGCACATAGGCAAGTGTCTGCTTTACAAGATGAACGCCAGTACTGTTGTTCAGAATTTGACCGGTCACTCCAGATGAAGAATAAATGCAAATTACAATACACAATTTTAGCTCCCACACATAGGCCTGTTCTGCAGACATTAACTAATAATGATTACTTTAAAAAAAAAAAGGCCAGACTCTGCTTATTGTCCTTTTGAAACACGCAATATAATTGATCCTTGGGGCTCAATGCCAGCATGATCAATAATCAACTACTCATCTGTAGCCAGTTTCAGTTTATAGGCCTTAGCTCTGGAAGCAAGCAGGATGTTCAACAGACAAATCGACTGATGTTTACTTCCCTATTTCTCAATAATGACACAGCAAATGTACAAAAACAGCGAAGAGTAAATAGGACAACAGGTTTTAAACAAAAATAATCATTTTCTGCCATCTTAATATGGTAATATGGGAGATTTTGACTCCTTTTCAGGGGGAAGTATAGGCCTAATCCATTCAATGTCTTCTGCATAAGTCCTAGCTGATAACAGAAAAGTAGAGATTGCTTTATTATTATTATTATTATTATTATTATTATTTATTTCCCCCGGAGGAACACACCTTGAGGTCCTCGTTTTCCTCTAGCAGCCTCTCCATCTCATCTTCCAGGGCCTGGTCCTGCTGTGTCACCGACCCCGCCTCAGTGGCCTCTCCAGCGGGCTCGGCCACCTCCATGGCCATGTCCTCAGATTTGGTTTGCATCTTCTCTCCGCTCGTCTTCGCTCTCGTGTGCAGATGGAAGTGGATGAGCTCAGCCTGTCAGCATCCTCCTCTCCACGAGCCCAGGCCGAGGCCCGCTCCGCAGCCCAAGGACGCGGTCCCACCCTCCTCCTCCTTCTCCTCCTTCTCCTTCTCCCTCCTCTGTCTCCCTCAGAAACCAAGCTCTGCCGAAAGCAAACGCCGGCTGGAGAGTCCTTTAAAGCAGGGTATGCGTAAAGTGGAGCGACGAAAGTGATGGATTGGTGGGTTTCCCCCGAGACAGATCCGCCCTGTCTGCTCCGCCGAGCGCAGCTTCAGCACCAGCTGGAGAACAGCTGCTGCTGCGGGGTGGCGGCTCTGCCGGCCCGGCCGGTGCTCCTCTCCCCTCCGCCGGTGCTCGGCTGCGGACGCTTCGGCGTCTTTTTGCAGCAGCAGCAGGGTTGTGTCGGCCTGCTTCAGGCTTCAGGCGGCTGCTTCTTCTAACACTCTGGAGCTCTTCCCCCTCCCTGAACTCCTGTCTGTTGTTTATGTTGACGACGACGGTGGATCTGCAGCGCCACTCGCGGCTGGTTCATTCCCTTCATTTCCAAGTAAACTCACATCATTTCGCTACTTTAGATTTGTTTATCTTTAGCACAAATTAAATGGCAGAAAAAGTCCAGAATTAATTCCCGTGTTTAAACGTTGAACTACATTTAAAAGCAGATTGTTAGGTTAAAATATTCAAAGTAAGAGCTTTAAGTATATAGGAAGACGCTTCTGTCAGAGAGTCACTAGGGGTCGCTATTTCGCGCTGCGCTAAAAAAAAATCAGGGGGGATGGTGGGTTTTATCATATGGGGACAGATAATTTGTGCTGATTACAAATAATATAATATATTACAAATAATAGCACTGACCAAAACACCTGCAGAAATACTGCAAGAATGACATAGCAGCAGTTAAATGCAGCCTTCTGTAAGCTTTAAATATCCACTGGGCTTACATCAAATACATCAAAACACAACAATAAAAAACAGTTTTCTGAACTTATCAATATGACTCTGTCCTTCACAGGATAAGTAAAATGGATCACTGCAAAAACTCAAATTCTTAACAAGAATATTTGTTTTATTTCTAGTTAAAATGTCTCATTTTAGTAAAAAAAAATCTCATTACACTTAAAACAAGACTCATCACTGGAAAAAATTATAATTTTCACCTGTTTCAAGTAGATTTTCACTTAAAATAAGTAGAAAAATCTGACTGACTGAAAATTGTCAAATAAGTTATTTTTCTGGTGATGACTCTAAATGTTGAAATAGCAGTAAAACC